>NC_133754.1:154349916-154663583 GCF_036562045.2 Rhinolophus sinicus | reverse complement strand
CCCACAAACGGAAAATATTTTCATTAAAATTAAAAAGTGAATGGGCAGGCCAAACAGCACATTACCCAAGATAGATTTGAAAAAATGATCAAATACAGCACATAGAAATAATGATAGAAAATATGATGCAAAGGTTAAGAAACATAGATATAATGAGACGGTCCAATGAGGGAGGAGAGAAAAGAGGGAGGGAAGGATGGGGAAATCATTAGGTAAACTAATTTTTTTCAAAGAAAACAAACACACATTAGAAAATGACCACAAAAACAAAACAAAACAAAAAAAAACTTTAAAGACTATGAGAGCAGCCACTCAGCTCTATATAAATCAACCTTCTATGTGGACCTGGGTGACAGAACTTTTCCTGTGTCCTACAGATCCTGCTCCACCCTCTCCTCTTTGCTGTGTGACCAGAAGGTGGGCCTTTATGGACCTCATCAACCCCTCTGGCTTCCAATCAGTTTTAGGCTCAGCCAATGGGGAGGCATGAAGGGAAAATATTCCCCCAGCTCCCTTCCTGCACCGAAGCCTCTCCTACAGCTATTCGCCAACAGCTTCCTCTCCTTTCCCTGGTGCATTACACCTTCCCATGCTCATTTCCCCTAACCCTGCCCATGCATTTGTAAATCATCCTTTTATTAAACTCTCTTCAATTGGCCCTTTTGTGGTTCCCTGTTGGAACCTTACTTGGATGGATGATATGGATGGCTTCCAAGTGAAACAGAAATAATGAATGACCACAGAAAATATACTGAAAATGTAAATTGGCCAAAACCATAGAAATTGAGAAAATTATCAAAGAATGACCTCTCTCTCTCCTTCATCCACCTGCCCCAAAAGTTTCTAGGTTATGTGGTGGCCAGAATGGAAGACAAGAAGGGAGGGAAGGAGGTCAGCATATCTTAATATTATTGACATAGAATATATTATGAATTATTGAAAATAGTATGAATTATTGACAACTTAGACATGAAGTAAGGAGTGAGCAAACAAAATATATGACAAGTTGGGGAATCTTGTCCTTTTTTTTTTTTGTCTTACATATCATACCTCTATTTGCTTTCCTTTTATGTTAAACAAAGAATAATTGTCTTAAAACAGCAATGAAGCAAATTCCACGCCCTAGGTTTGCATTGCTTTGATCACTGATGTTACAGCCCAGGTCACAATTTCTCTCTTAGTGGCTATCATGTTGATCTCATTTTGAGTAGAATCCAACAGGAAGCATTTCCCAAAGAGTGTTCCATACAGTATTGGTTCCATGAAAAAAATGTCCCATAGTTGTAGTAAATGCTGGGGTGCTCTGTACAGAGCCCCTCTTCAGAGCTAAGGTTCATAGCAGCACCTCTCTCCTTGAATTGCCCTCAGCTACAGGGAATGCTTCCATGCGGGGGCAGCCAGCAGCCACGGATGACTGATGTAGGAACACAAAGGCCCAATCCCCTTAGCCTAAATCAGGAAAATCTGTAGGTCCCATCCCAATTCCAGAGCTCCTGTTGGCACTGGTTGAGGATTCAGTTGCAGCTGTGTGGCAAATCGATCCTTTCATCACTTTGATGCAATGAGTGAATGAATGAATGAATGAATGAATGAATGAATGAATGAATGAATGAAGGAACAGATGAAGGAATGGATGGAAGAGTGAGTGAGTGAGTGAGTGTACGGATAATACAGGACATCAGTAAAAGGCCTAGAGAGAGCAAACATCCATGGTGCTCTGGCTGTGGCTTCTAAACTAGGAGAGGTAGCCATCTGCAGGCAACTGGTTATTTCACTTAGTTTTGGCACAGCACAGGAAGTAAGGAGTTCTAGTAAGCATTCCTCTTCCTTGTCTTTATATGTTTCTTACTTTTTCAGATTATTTTTGTCATTTCTGGCCAAGTTTAATACTTGCAGCCATGTGCAGGTTTGGTTGGGGAGTTATTCACAAACAGAACTATAGGACACACAGAGGCAGAATCAGTGTCTGATTTTCCTATTCTCTTACTTTCTTTTTTTTCCTGTTTAAGCTCTTAGGTGATTTGAGCCCTCACTAGACTCTTCACCGAAAGGAGGAACAATCAGTCACACTTGGGGACTCTCAAAGCAGCCAGTGTCACAGCTTGTGTGCTGTTCTGGGGAAGGGACTATAATGATCTTGCATCTCTCCAGGTGCCTCATCATGAGCTGACCTCATTCACATCACCCAGCACTGAGGGTGGCACCAGGGACACCGGATCCTGTCTGGAGCCACCTATGGAGCGTGGCACCTCTTTCTTGTCTAGGTCACAGATCTCAAAGACCTCATGAACCCAGGACCAAGATGACAGGGATAATCCAGCTCCAAAAGATGGAGCTCAAAAGTCACTTTCTCCTCTAAGGTAACTTTCCTCATAAAACTAAATGAAGCTTCATAAAATAATTTCCTTCCGTGACTCAAAAGTAACATTGCCATAACACACACATAAATCTGACAAGGCACCTTTTTCACTCACCTCACATGACATAAAAGGCAATATATTTTTTAAACCACCTCATGTCTCTCCAATATATTTACAGTCTGAGTCACTTCACCCAGTGGTATACGCAATAATAAATATTTCTGAAGAAGAAATAGAAGCAGAGACCCCTCCCATCTCCCACATCTAGAATGGCTGCTCTTGCACGAAGCGACTCCTGTGTACAGTCTTGTGATGGGGACACAGACTGAGTCGAGATGTGGACGTCATTTAACAGTTTAAACTATATTTGAAATTTCTTCCTGTTTGCCAGACCCTGGTGTTGATGCCTCTTCTCCTAATTATGACAGTCTGCTAGTTAGAGAGGGACAGAAATGACTCCAGGAATCCTGTCATCTTTAGATGTATGAAACAAAGGAGGTTTGCTATTTTCATTTATTGCTGCCCTCCCATATTTTCCTCCCAGCATTTGGATCTGCCCAGGAGGGGATTCATATTTCACCAAGTAAAATTCTTTTCTGCTTTACTCTAGTTTTTTTTTTTTTTTGCATTTTAAAAGATGAGTTTTGCAAAAAAGTGGGCTAAAAGAATGTATATCTTTTGAGCACAATGCTACTTAAAAAATTAAATATATTCAACAGAGTAATGAAATGAATACAGTCTAGAAGGAGAAAAGACCTGATGTAAGTTGGTCCATCCTTCTCCGATCTCCCTTCCCTTTCTGCTCAACAGATACTATTTGTGTCTGGGTTGACTTTGCAAACCCTAAGCTCCCAAAGAGGAAAACTCCCCAGTATACCGGGGCCTGAAATCTACGTGTGTCACACACCTTGCCACAACTCACGAGGTGGGCCTTCCTTGCCTTTAAGTATTGCTCTGGGCCATGCCCGGGCTCAGCCCTCCGGCTCTGTAGTTCCCAAGAAAGAGCAGGGATTACATGAAAGGATGTATATCTCACCTATATTTCTGGGTACATATCACTGCCTGGTACATATCAGGTGTTCAATAACAAATAGTAATTTCCTACCCCCTTTCTGAAACTTCTACCTCTTTGCCATCAGCTACTTAATGAGCTAACTCCTAATTTGGACACTTTTCACTTTCTTTCACAATATCTGGACAAAAATGTATTTCCAGTCTAACTTTAGAATGAATTTAAGGATTGGCATCACTAATCTCAATACCCCTCAAGGCACTGGCTATTACAAAAGGCACCATGGCTTTTCTTGCCAAGGATAATACCTTGGATGTGAGTTCAATCCACTGGGCATTTATTAAGCTTGCGATCATGCCAGGCATTGTGCTGGGTGCTTGGGGATGCAGAAATGCATCGTAGACATTTTAATGAGAGAAGCTCATGTTCTGGTAAAACATCAAGCCATCCCCTCTCCTTTCCTTTCTAAATGAATCACATACATTGACCTCAGTATGTCCTCTGGAGAAATGTAAACTTTTCATAAAATTTACAGCCATAAAAGAAGGGAATGCCCTATACTGTTCTGTTGTTTGGCAAGTGATGGAAGTAGGTGGGGAGATACTTCAGTGACTACAACTCACTTTTTATTCCCATCAACAAACTAAGTCTCTTGATGTGTTTAGATAGGTAAAATACATAATGTACAGCAGGACAAAAGCTGTTACCATGGAAGTGTCCACTATTTTTCCTCACTTCCCTCTGCAGAACCAAAGAGGAGAGAGGGGAGAGGTGCAGACAATGAAATGTCATCAGATTGATTTAAGGGAGAAAAGCCAATGAGAGCAGAGGAAAAAGGAAGAGGCCTTGCATGGTTCGCTCATAAAGGATCCTGATCTGTATATTAACTTCTATGGGAAATGTTTACAAATTTAACATATCTTTACATAAAATTGTCTACTGATGAACTTTAAAAAATCTAGCCTAACATGTGCTGAGGTTTGCCAGTTTATAACAAGCTGAGGAAAGTATGAGAACCCAGGAAAATACCAGCATAAAGGTTAAAAAAGAGATTTTGTATTTTCTGTGGTGGAATTCATCCATGGTACTGAGAAGGAATGGAACTTATTTATCATTTGTTTGATGCTGTTCTGATAGAAACCAACCTCTTCCCTATCAAGCAAGCAAGAGGAAAGCATGGTGACAAGGTGAATGCTGTCCGTCATATGCTGGCCGTCCCTAGAGAGCATGCCCACATCAGATACCTGAGGTTGCATCTCTTACCCTTTAATGTGACTTTTCAACGCCAAGGTCTGGAGGTCCTGCTTGCTTTGTATTATTAAGAAAAACAGTAACAGTGTCTTCTCATTATCACAGGCTTTCTCTGCTTTGTACCAAACTCTCAAAGGACTTCCGCCTTAGATTTGGGAGTCTAGAAGATTCAGGGGAGCACAAATAATTTGCTAAAATTCTTTCAGAGGCTCAATGGAGCCATTCCCTTTTCTTTCTTCTGTCCTCTCACAAACATCCTCTGAGATTTTCTTTGAACCTGGGACTCAGGGAGGGATTTGGACGAAAATGAACTGGCTCATTCAGATGCAGTGACAACCGAGGAAGCCGGCCTCCTTAGGAAGCACCACAGCCAGATACAGAGACAACCCTAACCTCAAAGGTATTTCATAGTGTACCTCTGCATATCTTCGAAATCCTTAGCTACAATCCTTTCTTGTAGTTTTCCTGACTTTTACTCAAAAGACTGCATCAAGCTTTGTGCTTCCTTGCATCTTCTTTTTGAAAGTAGACTAAAACAAGTGGGCTTGTTTGGGCCCTCTGTAGACTTAGGGCAGGCGTTCAGTCTTGTGTTGTCACTATGGTGTCGGTGTGGGCTGTGGGAAGCTCATGGCACTGCACGTACACTGATGGTCAGCAAAATGCACTTTCCTTTTCCCTGTTTTTATCTATGTTTATAATTGATAGACTCCACTCCACAGATCTGCTGTTATTTCAAGTTTTCGTGCTTTTCAGTTGCCTCATTCTTCCCGATACAGACCCTGTCATCTATTCATGTTGCCCTGGACTGAATGTATCTTCCCAAAATTCATATGTCGAAATCCAACCCCCAATGTGATAGTAATCGAGGGGACCTTTAGGAGATGTTTAGGTCATGAGGGTGGAGACCTTGTGAATGGAATTAGTGCCCTTTTAAGACCGCAGAGAGCTCCCTAGCCCCTTCCACCATGAGACGACACAGTTAGAAGACAGCCATCCATGAACCAGGAAGTAGGATCTCACCAGACATTGAATCTGCTGGGGCCTTGATCATGGACTTCTCAGGCTCCAGAACTGAGAGAAATAAATTTCTGTTGTTCATAAACCACCCAGTCTGTGGTATTTTGCTATAGCAGCCCAAATAAACTAAGATACACATGTGCATGGAGGTCACATGGGTGACACTGATGTGACGCAGGCAAGGGACACAGCTCCTTTCATGGACTTAAGGACACAACATAGGGCAGACCAAGGGCTGGAGCAGGGGCAGCAGCTTCCCATTGAGGGTGTGGAGGGTAAGCTCCCTGGCTTCAAGTCTCTCAGAAGCTGTGCTGTGGCTAAAACATTCTCTGATAAGAGTAAGGACTCCATGAGGCCTTGGAAGAGGCTCGCCGTCCTTATTCTCAAGGGGCAATCATACTCTCCTGCCCTTAGACTGTATTTGCATTGTATTGTTGGATGTTTATAATGATGCAGTCAGCAAAACTGACATTGCTGTAAAAGGGGAAAGCTGTGTGAGGGAGAACTAATGCTTTAAGTGGCCGTTTCATGAGTGAATATTTTTTATCTTATGGCGAATCTTTAACACTCTCCTATCTGTAGAGACTTCGATAGAAAATACCTGGGTAACAAGGACCCCCAATCTAGAAAAGTGATTGATTGATAGGTAGTCATAGGCCATAAAATGTTTCAGTGCCCTTTGACCCCTAGCAGCCACTGCCAACACTAAAAGGTATTCCCTCCCTTCAGAGAGAAATGTATCTAGCATCTCCACTAGAATGTTTTAATGGTATTTTTCATCATTCGGGTGGCTTATAATAAACGGAAACAAAGTGTTTCTAAGTAACTCTTCCTCTTGCACAATTTTCAAAAGTTATTTTTGGGAATTCAATGCTAGGTAAACAACTTGCCTTAAACATGTTTCGTATCATTCAATCCATTTCATAATTCTACATTTTTCTAATTTTCACTGTGACAGGCAGGGAGAAAGAATCTTTGAAAGAAGAAAAATAACCAAATTTTCTCTTCTGTTTTTCCCAGACCTCATGTCTCTCATTCAGTTAGTTAGCCCTACTATTTTCTCTCTGCTTTCCTCCCCATTCTGTCTCCTCTACTCTTGGGGCCAGAGATTTTAAAGTTGGTTTCTGGTCTTAGTCCTTTGGCCTCTTCTCCCAAACAGCCGAAGACCATCAGCACTTTCAACTCAGGCTTGGTTCTCCACTACTCTATTCAACAGACTATCATGACATTGCAATCATAGAGGTCTTGGTAACGCCTTGAAAAGCACTTTTGCCTGTCACACCTTCCATACTGGTTCACCTTTGTGTAAGTCTGATCAACTTATATAGTCCTCATCTATTCTGTAAGGTTTGAAAAGTCCTTTACCTTCTCAAATAGAAAACTGTCTTGCCTAAAAGAAGCAAACCTGAAGCCCTAGAAGTTCAAGTTCAATTTCTGTTGCAAACAGACACCTCATAGCATTTAAGTGGAGGCTCAACTTGGATGAATCAGTCCTTCCACCCCAAGTTTTTACACTGTGGACACTTAAAACCATGAATGCTCTGAGCCACAGAGCAGCTTCCAGATGAGCTGGGCTCTTTGTTAATGGGCCAGACCCAAATCTACACCAGAACTCTGTGGTCCCTCAGTAATGGGCATTGACACAAACTCATTTGCATGCATGTGACAAGCACATGTGTACATGTGCACACACACAGTGAAGGCTGGAGGGCTCCAAATTTTTAAATGCATCCTAATTTAGCCTAAAAAATTTTAAGTTCTCTTTATGACTATTTCATAGACGTTAACTGCGAATAAATGAATTCTTTCTTTTCATTCCAGCATAAGAACTCTAGTTAAGTTGTAGTGAATATTAATATGATCATACACACACACACACACACACACACACACACAAAACCAAATTTTTGTACAATAAGTCATTACCTGTAACATGGAAAACAACATATTTTCCCATTACTGGAAGTAATAGAGTGAATTTGCCTTTCTGACTTTTGCTGACTCATTATACAAAGGATTGTTTTTTCTGAACAAAGGCTTTTTCCATGTTCTCACTCTTGAACGTGAAGCTGTGTGCACTAAGGTGAAAACAGGAGCAGCCCCTTGCTTCCCATGTTCTCGCACAGACAGCTCCCCAAGTCACCAGGATCTTCCTTCTCCGCCTCTCCTTTGGCAGAGCCAACCATCAGTGGGCGCGAAGTCCATTGAGGAAGATGATGCAAGGCTGATAAATTGCACTGTTATCACTGCTGTGCCCAGAGGCCAGAGGCTTGCCTGCCTGCACATTGCAAAACAATATAATTAGCAGCCCTTTGAGTCCAGCCCAGGGCTTGGTCCAGCCCAGGCTGAGGGCACCTCACGTGGTGCTCATCTTTAATTTCCCAGGGGTTAGCCAGCTCTCAGTTACAGCAGCAGTTTATCCCACTGCGGAAGAGCCAAGCCCTTCCCTCCTTTGTCTCCCACCATTAGTTAAACCTTTGCTTGACACACACGGTGTATTCCTGCCTCCCCAGAAATGTGAAAAGTCCAGCAGAGGACCTGGACCATCCAACCTTGCTGCTTAGACCGCCCCTGCTCATTTAGCTTACTCTTGCATTTATTTCTTCCTTACCACTGTATGTAATGCATCGTTTTCCCCCAGGGTATTACTTTGCAATTGTTCTCATTTTGCTTAGTGGACATCCAGTTTATATGGAAATAATGACCCCAGATTTTTAAAAATGCATTTGACGTATTATCTCAATTGTTCACAGATTATTATCTAAACGTCCAACTAGCGCAGGTTGGAACTCTACCTATGTTATGAATGTACATTTTCCAGAGTGAGATTGAATGAGTTCTCCAGGTTCATATAAAGAGAAAGTGGCAGAGCCAAGTTACAAACTCAAGTCTGATTCCAAACCTAGTGCCTTTTTTATTATACAATGCTCTACTTCTTTTTTCTTTATTTTTAAATTAAGGGGAAATTCACATTAACATAAAATTAACCATTTTAAAGTATAAAATTCAGTGGCATTTAGTACATGCACGATGTTGTGCAACCACCACATTTGTCAAGTTCCAAAACATTTTCATCACCCCAAACCACTAGTGGCAACCACTAGTCTGTTTTCTGTCTCTCTGGATTACTTTTGCTGGATATTTCATATAAATGGAATCATCTGACATGTGATCTCTGTATGGCTTATTTCATGTAGCATAATTTTTTGAGGTTCACCTATGTTGTAGAATGTATAAGTACTTCGTTCCTTTTTATGATTAAATAACATCCTATTATATGTATATACCACAACTTGTTTATCCGTTCTTCTCTCAATGGACATTTGGCTTATTTCCACCTTTTGGCTACTGTGAAAGCTGCTGCTATGAACATGCACGTACATGTATTTGTTTGAATCCCTGTTTTCAATTCTTTGGGGTATATAGCTAGAGTAAGTGGAATCGCTGGCTTATGTGGTAACACAATATTTAACTTTTTGAGGAACCACCAAACTGTATCATTTTACATTCCCATCAGTAATGAATGAGGGTTCCAATTTCTCCACATCCTCTCCAACCGTTGTTATTTTCCCTTTTTTTAATACCGATCCTAGTAGATACGAAGTGGTATCTCATATGGTTTTGATGTGTATTTCCCTCATGACTAATGATGTTGAACATCTTTTCATGTGCTTGTTGGTCTTGTATACATCTTTTTTGAGGCATTGTCTATTTAAGTCCTTTGCTCCTTTTTAAGTTTTTCTTTTTCTTGTTGAATTGCAGGCGTGCTTTATATTCTGACCCTTATCAAATATATGATTTGCAGATGTTTTCTTTCATTCTCTATGTTGTCTTTTCACTTTCTTGATCATGTGCTTTGGCATGCAAAAGTTTTTAGTGTCGAAGAAGTCCAATTTACTTTTTCTTTTGTTGCTTCTGGTGTCATTTTATTCCCTTTTCACCCAAAGTACCTAGATTAGCACTATGCACCCAGTAGGAAGTTAATAAATGTTTGTCATGTGGTTTACCGGGTCAATTTGGCTGAAGAGAATGATCTCTAACTTCCCATACAACTCAAACATTAAGGAACTCTAAGGTTATTTGAAATCATATTTCAGGCTATATTATGATTTTCCCAAACCAACAAACAGATTGTTCTCATTAGATTCTTAGAAAAATCATAAAGATCTAAATTGGTTCTGGTATACATGTCTTTTTTACATGTTTACATAGCATACATGGTATTGCATGTTTCTATGGTATACATATTTTGCATAGTATACATGTTTTTAATATGTTTATATGACATACATGTTTTTCTTTCTAAAGAAGAAATGGCAAGTTGTTGGTCTTCTGTTCAGGAATCTTCAATGTCTTTTTTGTTGTTCTTGGCTACTGGACAGTCCTGCCCTCCTTTTGAAAATATAGACCTTTGGGTACACTTTTCACAGGCATAAATCATGAGGAGGAGGGAGGAACTTGAACGTTTAATTATGTTATAATTGCTCTTGACTGCTACACCTCCTCTAGCTTCCCAAGGAAATGATACCATTTCAATCTTTCGGTGCTGATTGATGGCTACACTTTGCAGGGAAGTAATTTATGTGGCTAAAAAATCCAAGATGAATTTCCCAGACACATGATAGAGAGGACTGTCAACATTTGCTTTGTGTTTGCCCCTCCTCAAGTGGATGGTGTGGACCACTACGTATTACTGCCAAGGACAAGCTCTACCCACTCCCCCAGCCTCCCTCACTGCATCGTAACTTGCCACCTTTCCAGCTCCTAATCAAAGCTTCACAAGAGTTTCTAGCACAATTCTTATGCAGATCATGGTTAAACACGGCTTAGATCCATGGCTTCTAATCTAGTGTCCAATTTAGAACGTTCACATTCATATCAGCTAGTTCTTTAAAAGGGGATTTCTCAATTATTTGTGCAAGCTAATTCAAAGAATACACTGATCCACCTTTTGGGGGTGGGGGTGGAGGAATATGCTGCGTAACTACCATATCCTCTGAAATAATGAGGAGAGAAAAAACTACTCAGTTGGATCTGGGGAAAATATGAAAGACACCTGTACTGTACATCATGGCATTTGAGATACGCAAAGCCAGATATAAGGAAATATTTTACAAAATTTTAATCAGTAGTTCCTTAGGAAATAGAGGCCCTCATATAAATACTGTATTTCTAGATCTGTACTAATCACATTATAATGACAGTAGAGGAATTTCTAATCTAAAAAAATAAAACATACAAAACCTTAAACATGGAAGCAAAAAAAACCCTCTGTGCCTAAGTTTCTGCATCTATAAAATGGGGTTAATGATAGTACCTATTACATAGTGCTATTGAAGAGAATAAATAAGTCAATACGTGTAACACATTTAAAACAATGACTAGCACGTAATAAGTATTTCATAAATTTTTGCTACTTGTTTTAATCCCTTATCTTAGTGATCTCATAAAGAGTAAAAAAAGAAGGAAGGCAGCTCTTTTGAACTGCAGCTCTTCTTCCTTCCTCATCTCTGTCTTTTATTCTACACACAGGACCTCTGTTTCATTCCTTGTCACTCCCCTTACCATGGCACGCATGTACGACTTATGTGTACATGCGTGCCATGGTAGGGGGAATAAGTAAGGTGATTCTGACAACTACATCTGATCAGAGTGGCCAAGTACTAGAGATAACAGAATTTATAGCCAATTCATCAGCAGCAACCAGGAAAACAATTTCCTTAAAATTGGTCACATGTGTTGTATTTCATACTACGCCATCATTGTCTCTAGCCTAGTACTTAACACATGGTTATGACTTGTCCACTGTGTCTCTCCCCACCCCCATCCTGACCCCACCTCCATTAAACTGAGACAGAGACCCTACCTTATACTCTCTGGTATCGCAAACCCACACAATCACACAAAATGGGATAAACAGGTAAGGAAGAACTATTCCTGAAATAGTCCATTGTTACTGAAGTAATAAAACTGCTAGTCATAGTCAGGGGAAGAGTCCCCTTATGCCTAGAAAGTACTTTCCCCTAGGTTCCCACAGACTCAAACTCCCAAGTTACCAGATCAGAAATGGGATAGCACTGGAGTATTAGAAAAATTATGCGTTGTTAGTGGAATACAACAATCAGAATGGGGCTTAAAAGTTATCTAATCCAGCCAGCCCATTTTATTAAAAGAGAAAATAAGGGCCAGAGAGATTAAGTGCTTTACTTAAGGTCATACAGCTAGTGAGCCTCAGAGCTGAAAACAAAACCTGTAATGTCACCAGACATTTGACTGAACATCTTTGGTCCTATTACAGGATTTAGTAAACTTTATTTTTATAACTGGCCTTCCCAACACATAGTCCTAATGTTTTTCCTCATCTGTAAAAACCCTCAAAGAACCAATTTGGCAAATTACCACAGCATTTACATAGTGAATTCAAGTATGAAAAACTGAAAAGTAACTCACAAGTGGGAGAACATGCTGGCTGTCCAATTACTTTTTTTTAACCAGAAATAATGACACTTGCTTCCATTTCAATAAAGGAATGGGAGCTATAAAATAAAACCTGGGCATCCTTATAGATTTAATGAAATCAAAAAGAGAAATGACAAGAATATCAACAAAAATCTGAGAGTTCAAAAAGTGACCAATTCTCAGAGGAAAATTGTATCTTGGACGTAGGAGTGTCAGATTTAACAAATTAAAATACAGGTAAAAAAATGAATAATTTTAGTCCCAAGTATTGCATAGGACACACTTATACTGAAAAATTATCCATTATTTCTCTGGAATTCGAACTTAACTGGGTCCTTGTATTTTATCTGGCAACAATATTTGGAGAGAAACTGGCACTTCACACAGTTGGGCCAGGGTCCCCTCTTAATTCCCTGTGCCTGGAGACTGTTCCATGGAACAAACACATAGTGTCAGGACGGAAAACTCTAGAGCAATCAGGGAAGAATAAGATGCCTGCTTTGTCAACCAGAGCAGCTCTCCCATCCCAGGCAGCCAGTGGGTGAGGGACAAATCTTCCCATCCATCCTCTTTTCCATTGTGAAAGCTCATTACGTAAAATGTGTGTTGCTTTACACCACAGATGAGTTCTTGAATGGAGTACAAGTAAAATCACATTTTAACTGGAATTGGAGAACATCTTTATTTAAAACAACCCTTAAAATAACCACACACACACACACACACACACACACACACAAAGACACACAAGCAAAATCCCACCCTCCCTTACCACGAAAGACCTCTCTGTAAAACTAATTGCTTTTCCATCACAGTTTAAAAAAAACAAAAACTGGGATACATATGATTAAGACAGATAGATGATAGATAGAGATAGAGATAGAGATAGAGATAGAGATAGAGATAATCTTAATCACAGCCTGGTTCAAAAGACCACAAGAATCTGTAACTGTTTTCAATGAAAAAATCTGCATTCCCTCCTCACAGCTCACTTCCACTGAGCATTCCAGCACCACCTGCTTCTGTTTAAGCAAAGAGTTGCCCAATTTCCACCCCCCAAACAGGGTTCAATTTAATTATGGCTTTTGTTTTAACTCACACCATTTGGTGATTAAGGCAACAACAAAAACCAAAAGAGACTGGCATACAGTTTTGTTTCAAATAATTTGAGAAGTATCTTCATATATATTGCCAGCTGTGACTTTAAAGACTCCCCAGGAAAAATATCCATGTTATGACCACTTACAGATCAGTTAATATCATGCCTTTCCTTTGGATACTTGAAAGGACCCTCAAAGGTCTCTAGATACTTTAAATCAGTCTGGCTCTTCCTGATTACTTATGAATTACATCAGAACCGTCTAAAATTCCACGGCAAAGACACAGTGGAAATGCCCTCATGTGTGCAGCTGGTTAATGCTCATGGATTATTCATGAAGTACCACCATTCCAAATTGGTCTAAAGGAAACAACAAGACAAAGGACTCAGCAACCAACGTGACCAACTGGAAATCTGATCAGATGACGGTAGTGTAGTCGTCAGAAATAGGGGCTTCATCAGATCTGATTTCTGAGGAGTTTCAGCGAAATGTGAGCAGCAAATACAAAGCAGCTGTTACTGCTGATGCTGTCATGATAGGAGCTAAGGCAGATCCAGCCTTCAGGATCTACAGGTCTTGGGCAGTAAAGGACATTCAGTGACATGCCCTCAAACATTCATGGATACAAGCTCTGCTCACAGGGCCCTCCATCAGTAGCCAGCTCATTTTCAGATGGGCCAAAGACTGGGAATAAGGCAATATATGCGCATTTGAGGACGGATCCCAACAGAACCTTGGGCTTTCTTGAGGCAAGTGGCAAAGCTCAGCACCGAAGGCAGTCTGTGGTTTCTAAGTCACTGCCTTATTTCAAATCCAAGCTGTAGCTGAGTGTTCTCTTTTTGTAAAAGGAGGCTGAGGTACACGAAACATGATGGCCTTTGTCAGAGGGAGGTGTGTGTGTGGCACATACCCGGAGGCTATAAAGAACTCAGAGCTTTGGTTCAGTGCTCAAAAACCAACCCTCAAACCCTGCAGGGTCCAACGTGGATGGAGCTGCTGAATGCTAACACAGACATTAATAGCTCTGCAATATCCTAGCTAGAAGCTGGGTGGAGAATTATCTTGAAAGGCAGAAGAAGGAATAAGAGAGAACTAGAGAAGATAAAAATGAGAGAGAGAGACAGAGACAGAGACAGAGAGAGAGAGACAGAGAGAGAGACAGAGAGACAGACAGAGAGAGTGACAGAGAGAGAGACAGAGAGAGACAGAGAGATCCCAGTACAAAGTGGGGAGTGGTACAAATTCACACTGATGTATTTCTCTCAGGACTGTTATTGGGACACTGATGGAGTACCATATACATATGGTGGAGATAAAGATAAGTCCTCCAGGCCCCTTTCAGCAAAAGATTTGTCTCAGCCACTAGAAATGCTATTGGCACAAGGCACCACCACCAGCCTCACCCAGGACTGCCTCAGCTGCAGAAGCCACCTGATCCAAAGTCATGCCCCTTCCTGCGGCTGCCCTTATCCAACCATAATCCATCTCAGCCAAACTCCCGACAACTCTGAAGGACCACTCTAGCTCCAGGGATCTCAGTGTCGACTGAGACTGCCATGTGCCTGCATTCTACCCATTCCTGATCCCTTTTCCTCCCTTATGGCTGTCCCCTTCTCAAGGGCACTCCTTAATAAACCCACACAACAAACTCCATCCCAGGATCTGCCTCCCAACCTGTGACACCATCTCTATCTGGGATTTCCTTGACAACTTTCTACAGCAAACTTGCTACATCTCCAGCTGAACCACTGCATTATGCTGGGACAATTAATTTCTCATGCCTGAAAAATAATCCACAGGAAACCCGGATCATCAATTTGTTAAGGCATTTGACTCAAGAACATGTGTTTCTTGGATGCAAGAATTGTTAACATTAAGACGAACTGTTATCTCATAAAAAGCAGCAGCACAGAGAGCCAGCATGGACAAATTTGGTGAGGGAGGAGCTCTGTTGTTTTGTTTTACAGTTGTGTGAATCATTTTGGCACAGAGACCTGACTGAAAATGGTGATCTTTCATAGATCCCTTTCATTAAAAGCCAGGATGAAGGATGCTGTTCAAATACTGTTTGCCATAAATCACTCTATCTCCACTGAGAGAGGGCAGACCTATGTTCTAAGATAAGGGCGGAAACTTTTCCCCTGTTACTCCCTTTGTCCTCTTTTGGAAGTATGAACCTGAGCACTGACTTCAGCTCTGAGCTCTGAGAAGCTCAGCTCCTCATTTACCTGCCTCTCTTATAGCAAGTTCCAGATGCGGCTTCCTCAACCATTGACCGATGTGAACAGCCACGGAGGAGGCAAAGCTCCATCTCTAAGCTCAAATCTGCTCTCGCCTATTATCTATTAGCCAGAACATAGACAAGGGACCCCGATTTGGAAGCAACGGGAACTTCTGAAGATGCTGGCAGACAAGCTGAGCACCCCTGCAATTAGAACAGATCTAGAATCTGAGGTGCTCCCTGTATTCAGAGGTGGAGATCAGCATCGTTGGAAAACTGAGAGGCTAGGAAGAACCACTATTTGACACTCATTCTTGGAATATTCAGGCATCTCCGGCCTCAGCCAAATCACCACCTGTTACTTTTTGCAAAGCAGACCTCAGGACATGCTGTACTTTCAGTGTTTTGTTTTAAGGATCATGTTTCTTAGACAGCTTTTCAACAGAGGTGGTCTTCTTGGCCAACACTCCCAGAAAGACTACTGTCAACCTGAGATGATACAACCCAACAGTTGTGCACAAGTCACGGCTCTCGCTGCCAGGAGATGGGGGGGTGGAGAAAGACCATGAAAGAAGGTTATGGAAACCAGAAGGCATAGCAGGAAATGCTAGATCAAATTTCATTTCCACTCCAGCTGGAATGACAGCGTCCCCTGAACATCCAAGGGCTGGGCACAGTTAAGCAAGGGCAGTGGAGTCAGAGTGACAAAGAAGACTGGCTACAAGGAAGGATGCTGAGCGATGAGACAGTCTACAGCACAGGCACTGAGACGTCAGGTGCCAATTCTGGGGTCTCGCTGGGAGGAGGTCCTGATTGTTAAAAACCTTTCTCTCTGCTTCTCAACTTTCAGATATATAAGGATAACTCAGAGCACTTACTTAAAAAGATGATCATGGATCCCACTCCTAGAGTTTCTGATTTGATGAGTAGAGAATGAGAGACAGGAATCTAGTTTATTGATTTAATTATTTTTAAAGCAAGCCATGGGTTATTCAGATGCATGGACCACAATTTGAGGAACAAAGCTCAGATCTACAGGGAGACATTTCTTTTCAGAGTATTGCCATATGCTTCCCTGCTAGCAAGCCAGTCTGGAATAGTTGCATAAAGGGCCATCATAAATTCCAAAAAAGTCAGTAGGAGTTTAACAAACATAATCGTTCTACAGGGAGTAGGATGAAAAGCAACAAACATTAAGCACTGACTACATGTTAGAAACTGTGCTGGCAGCTTAACCTACCATTAGTTTATTTTATTTATACAAGACCCCTGAGTAAAGAAGCATCTCAGTTTTATAACCAGAGAAACTGAGGCTTGGAGAAGTAAGTAATTGGCTAAGGATTACTAGCTAAAGGAACAGTACAAAGATTTAAATCCTTATACTCAACCTTGCCTAAACCTAAGAATCATCCAGGGCATTTGTTTACAATCTGATGCTCAGTCCACTCACCTGAGGGTCTGATGCAGCATCTTTGCACCAGAATCTGTATTTTGGGCAATTACTCCTAGGTGGTTCTTGCTGTGCAAGTTAGGAAAAGACTACTACCGATACTCCCCCTCCCCATAAAGTGCACATATTTGTGGGTCCCTTCCAGCGGGATTAGATGGCTCAAAAGATCCAACTTTTCACCCTTTGCTTTGCGTTCAGGGCAAATGTGTCGCTTTTGAAGAGACCTGACAATTTCCTTCGAAACTTGTCTTGAAAAATAAATGTGCATTGCTATTCAATGTTTTCCTTCCCTACATTGTTTCTTTTCTTAGAGAAAAACACTGGATTGGGATGAAGGGATTTCCAAAGCAATATAATAACATTTGAGGGTGGGCAACATTTTTTGCATGACTCCCAGTAATAAAAAACAGCAAGTGGTGGAAGAAATAGCCACAGAATTAGAACAACCACGGGGTGTCTTACAAAGATTAATTAACTTTGTTGAAGGATCAGATTTCTACACTCCAACATTTCGATATTCTTTGTTGTTCACAAACTAGGGTGCAGAAGGACCACGTGGTGTTGGAGAGGCTAGAGATTCCAACTGAGCCTCTCACAGTGGGGTTCAAGAATCTACATTTTGAAAGCGTACCTGGAGTCATTCTAATGCAAATGCCTACAAAGCACAAGTCAAAAAATTGTGACACATATCAAGACCATCTTGAGTTATTTTTGGAAGTAAGTAGAGGATAGATGGATGGACAACAGAATATCCAACAAAACAGGCTATAACATTTAGTGGAAACATTGTTGTATTACCATTACTCATTAGTAATCCTAATGATTAATAGAAATAATTTAGCTGTTTATTCAAGAACAGTGTTGAATATATAAGAACTATGACTGCATAAATCCAAAAACTTTTTAAAGTATGATATACCATTATATGTCTCTAACATCTCTCACTTATGGAATAGTACACCAAGAAGCTATCAGGAGATAGTTAACTGAAGCAAAGCTTATTTTACTATAAATGTCCATGATAACATTGGGCAGTGCTCTGAGAGGAATAATAGTATTCTTGGAATATAATGAAATAGAAGTGGATAATACAATTTGAAACTTCTGGCATTTGGACAAAACAAGAATATTTAATAGGGGACAGACAGGTGGCTCAGTTGGTTAGAGCATGAGCTCTGGGCTACGGGGCGGCCGGTTCGATTCCCACATGGGCCAGTGAGCTGCGCCCTCCACAATTAGAATGAAGTCAATGAGCTGTCGCTGAGCTCCCGATGGCTCAGTTGGTTGGAGCGCGTGCTCTCAACCACAAGGTTGCTGGTTCAACTCCTGCACAGGATGGTGGGCTGTGCCCCCTGCAACTAACATCGGTGACTGGACCTGGAGCTGAGCTGTGCCCTCCACAACTAAGATTGAAACAATTTGACTTGGATGGAACTGATGAGTCCTGGGAAAAACACACTACTGTTCCCCAATAAAAAGTCCTGGAAATACACACTGTTCCCCGATAAAGTCCTGTTTCCCATCCCCAATAAAATCGTTAAAAAAAAAACAACCAAAAAACAAACAAACAAACCAAAAACAAACAGAGCTTATTCTTTAAAAAAAAAAAGAATATTTAACAGTAACCCTGCTTCGTGTTATTATATCCAGAATAATGACTTGTATCCACTATTATAGTATCATACAGAGTATTGTCACTGCCCTAAATGTCTTCTGTGCTCTACACATTCATCCCTTCCTCCTTCGCTTCAACCTCTAGCAACCACTGATCCTTTTACTTTCTCCATAGTTTCGTCTTTTCCAGAATGTTATCTAGTTGGAATGACACAGTGCATAGCCTTTTCAGATTATCTCCTCTCCTTAGTAACATGCATTTATGTTTCCTCCATGTTTTTCATGACTTAATAGCTCATTTCTTTTTAGCATTGAATAATATTCTATTGTCTGGATGTTGCCAGTTTATTAATCCATTCATCTACTGAAAGAAATCTTGGTTTTGGCAATTATGAGTAAAGCGTCTATAAACAGCCACATGTAGATTTTTGTATGAACGTAATTTTTCAACTTTGGGAGGTAAATACCAAGAAGTATAATGGCTGGATTGTACGGTAAGAGTATGTGTAGAAACTGCCATACTGCCTTCCAAAGTGGCTGTAAGTGGCATTACGTACATTCACATTATTGTGCAACCATCACCATTATCCATCTTCAGAATTTTTTCATCATCACAAACTGAAATTTATACCAATTAAACAATAACCCTCCATTCCACTCCCTCTTCTCCTGACCCCTGGCAACTACCATTCTACTTTCTCTGAGTTTGACAACTCTAGGTACCTCATACAAGTGAAACCATACAGTATTTGTCCTTTTGCGACTAGTTTACTTCACTTAGCATAAATCTTTAAGATTAACACATGTTGTAGCATGTGTTGGGATTTCCTTCCTTTTCAAGGCTGAATAATATTCCACTGTATGGATATGCCACATTTTGTTTATCCATTCATCCATCAGTGGCCTTGTGGGTTGTTTCCATCTTTTGATTATTGTGAATAATGCTGCTTTGAATGTTAGTATACAAATGTTTGTTTGAGTCCCTGCTTCAATTCTTTGTGGTTTGTACCCAGAAGTGAAATTGCTAGATCATATAGTAATTCTACGTTTAATTTTTTGAAGACATGCCAAACTATATTCCATAGCAGCCACTCCATTTTACATTCTCACTAGCAATGCACAAGGATTCCAATTTATCCACATCTTCTTCCACACTTGTTATTTTCTGTTTGTTTGTTTTTTATATAATACCCACCCTAATGTGTGTGAAGTGGTATCTCATTGTGGTTTTGTATTTCCCTAATGATTAGTAATGTTGAGCATCTTTTCATGTCTTTATTGACCATCTGTATATCCTTTTGGAGAAATACCTATTCAAGTCCTTTGCCCACTTTTTAAGTCGGTTGTTTGGGGAGGGGGATGCTTTGTTGTTGAGTTGTAGGAGTTCTTTATACATTCTGGATGTTAACCCTTTATCAGATATATAATTTGCAAACATTTTCTCCCATTCTGTGGGTTGCCTTTTTACTCTGTTGATAGTGTCCTTTTATGCATAAAGGTTTTTAATTTTGATGAAGTCCTTTTGTCTATTTTTTCTCTCGTTGGCTGTTTTTTTGGTGTCATATCCAAGAAATCCTGTCAAATCTAATGGGATGAAGGTTTTCCCCTATGTTTTCTTCTAAGAGTTTTATAGTTTTAGTTCTTACATTTAAGTCTTTGATCCATTTTGAGTTTATTTTTGTATATGGTGTAAGACAAGGATCTAACTTCATTCTTTTGCATGTGGACATCCAGTTTTCTCAGCACTATCTGTTGAAAAGACTGTCCCTTCCCCATTGAATGGTCTTGGCACTCTCGTCAAAAATTATTTTATTACATATGATAGGGTTTACTTCTGGGCTTTCTATTCCATTGGTCTATATGTCAGCCTTTATGTCAATACCATACTGTTTTGATTACTGTAGCTTTGTGATAAGTTTTTAAATCAGGAAGTGTGAGACCCCCAATTGTCTTCATTTTCAAGATTATCTTTGCCATTCATGGTCTCTTGAGAGTCCATATGAATGTTATGCTAGATTTTTTTTTTTTTTTTTTTGCAAAAATATTATTGGAATTTTGATAAGGATTTCATTAACTGTAGATTACTTTGGGTAGTATGGACATTTTAAGAATATTTAACAATATTAAGTCTTCTACTCTGTGAACACAGGTTGTCTTTCCATTTATTTATGTTTCTTTAATTTCTTTCAGAATGTTTTATAGTCTTTGTGTATTAGGTTTTATATGAATAAATTTCTCAGAAAGGATAAATAAGAAACCAATACTAATTGTCACTAGGCTGGAAGTAGAGAATAGGAGCAGTGCAGATGGTGGTCTTTATATACTTATTGTCCTTTTTATATTTCTTGTGCTTGTACTTTGTGAATGAGGGCCACACCAGGGTGGGGCGAATGTGGCACACGAGACACAAAATCTAGGGCATTTCTCACTCTCAGGTGCCAAATCGGCCCTTTGAACTTGAGTGAGTACCTCCTTAAATTGTGTGCTTTGCCCCCCTCCCCCAATCCCAGGACTCTCAAGGAGAAATGACTCCCACACAATCCTCATCTCAGGCTCTGCTTCTAGAGAACCTGACCCAAGATACCCTCTAATTTCTGCTAAAATGTCAAATCCTCACAGAGAATTCCCTTGACTCTTCCTTTTTAAAGTAGGGGATCCCAAACATCTCCTGTTCTCTATCACAAAATGCTGTTTATTTCCTTCCTACAACTTACCTCAATTTCTAACTACTTGTTCATTTACTTATTGTTTCTCTAACCACAAGGTTGAACCCTCCATAAGGACTGAGACCATTGACCTAGCCCAGTTTCTGGTATGTAGTAAGCACTTAAAATACAGTCATGTGCCCCACAATGACTTTTTGGTCAACGGCAGACTGTATATATGATGGTGGTCCCATAAGATTATAATGGAACTGAAAAACTTCATCGCCTCGTGACATCATAGCCATCCTAATGTCGTAATACAATGGATCACTCACGTGTTCATGGTGATGCTGGTATAAACAAGCCTACTGCCCGTTGTATAAAAGTATAGTGCATACAATTATACACAGTACATAAACACTCGATAATGATAATAACCAACTATGCTGCTGGTTTACATACTTACTATACTTTTTATCATTACTTTAGAATGTACTCTTTTTACTTATAAAAGTTTGTTATAAAACAGTATGCTGTGTTACACGGGCAGCAGCCTCATATAGCTCGTGTCTTGATTGCATCATTTTCTTTCCTGCTTGATTTAATCTCTTGTTGTTTTATACAGTCACATGCTGTACAGGCTTGTAGCCCAGGAGCAATAGGCTGTGCCATACAGCCTAGGTGTGGAGTAGGCTATACCATATAGGTTTGGTAAGTACACCCTATGATGCTCTCACAACAACAGAATCGCTTAATGATGCATCATTGCTCAGAACATAGCCCCATCATTAAGCGGAGCATAACTATATATTTGTTAAAAGAATATGTGCATGAATTAATGCACTGATTCACTGAGTGTCGAAATAATGTTCAAGGAGGATGGCTTTTTTCATTGATAAAATTAAGATTCAAAATTCGAGTATCATCATAATAGCTTTACAATTATGAGGATGTAGTTTTAAACGTCTTTTTAAAGGTATAGTTAGACACAGTACTATGAGGGAAAATATTATTGCTGAAGCTCATTCCTTCTTGTCAAATCCACATACCCCATCTGGCTCTGATTTAATCAGATCTTTGCTGCTGCTTTTTATGTTCCTTTTTTCTTTTCTTTTTTTTCTGAAATATTCCTACATGTTTCCACTATGTCATGTATTTTGTAACTATAGCTTAAATATCTAATTTCTTAAAAATCTCTGGGCCAACAAATCTGTTTTGCCTTAGTAAGCTTCAGATTTGTAAAACAATGATATGATCAATGTACCTAGGGGCCCCCTTCTTTCTGCCTTTCCCCCTTATACAAAGAAAACTTTCTACAAGTTTTCAGGATACAAAGAATCTTTTTCCCTAAATATTTTGCAAATACTAAAGACACCTTTTCCCCTTCAGGGGCCTCTGCATGTTTGCAAACATTAGAGATCCCCACAATATTCCTTAGTAGCAAGCAAGAGTCAGAGATTTGAGAGAGGAATGAGGTACTGAGAACCTAGGGTCCAGGAGAAAATTGCATTTAGGAAAACATTCAGAGGGTGAAGCTCCAAGCAAAGCAGCTGATCCCAACATGCAAAAGCTTTGCTGATCCCCTGAGCCAAGAGGAAGGTACCCACTGGGCCCTCGATGTGTGAGTATCATTTCATAGATGTGTGCTTTCCATGATGTGGCCTTCATTCAGATCTTCAAGAGTTAGCTGTAGAAGAGGAGTCAACAAACTTTTTCTGTAAAGAGCCAATAGTAAGTATAGTAAATATTCCATTTGCTCTGTTTTTAAAAATATTTGTAAGTTAAAAAAAAGAAAGGTAAATATTTTAGGTTTTGTGAGCCACATACGGTCTCTGTTGTATCTTCTTTTTGCTTTTTACAGTCCTTCATAAATGCAAAAATGATTTCTAGCTTGAGGACTGTATGAAACAGACCATAGGCTGGATTTGACCCACTAACCAGAGTGCTAACCCCTGATCTAGAGGACAGGAAGGAAGAGAAGGTATTAATCATGCTTGTAGTGGTTTCCTTTATGTTTTCTCACCTAAGGCTTATTATCTGCCTCCTCCTAATACTACTACTTACCCATTCATTGGTGTATGCCAGACCCTGTGTTAGGTACTTTAAATTCATTGCAGAATCTCATTGAACAAACCTTTGAGATTAGTACTATTATTATCCCCCCTTTTACAGATGGGAAAACTGAGGCTTAGGGAAGTGAAGTAACCTTCCCAAGATCACACTGCTAATAAGTCACAGCATCAAGAACTGAAATTAAGTCTATCTGATTCCAAATCTCTCATTTGCTCTTTCCACTAGAACCAGACAATAGCAGCTCTCCCTTCTGTCTATTTACTTCCAATCCATCCTATACATTGTTTCCAACCAATCTTCCTAAGACATCAGTTTGATCATGCCATTTGCCTGCTCAGACTCCTTCAGTGGCACTCTATTATCTACCCAACACAGCACAAGCTCCTCTGGTTAGCTCTTGATATAACCCCAGTTTAATGCTCAGCTTCATTCCCATTCCCCTGTATTTCTCCAATCCTTCAGTCTGGCTAAATTATCCTACCAGTTCTCCAATCAGGTGACATGGCAGTTTTCCATCCCCACATTTTTCCTTATGCCATCCCCTGTCCAAAAATATCCTCCCTTCCCACCTCTCATCTCCACGTGAATCTGCTACATCAAAAACCCTTTGAGTAAAAATGTGTGTGCGCGTGCACACACACATACACACATATATATTTAACAATTCATGGGAAAAATGGCATAAAGTTACTCTGCAAAGTGCATGTAATTCTCACATGATATTGATTCCACATATTACGTGTAAAACTGAAAAAGACGTGGCTATTTTAAAAAAATAAATAAACAAAAGAAAACACAAACAAGAATGAGGTAGGAACTGAAATTGCTTAAATGCTCATTCGGCCAGGAGAGTAGGTCAACCTCCAGACCCAGCCACAAGAAGTGAGACAGGTCTGGGTTTAGGAAGACTGACATGGAGGGCCTGGCAGCCACGGTTTCCAAGCTAAGAACTTTCCTTCAGCAAATCATAAGTGGTTTACAATCCCTGGTAGTCTTGTCCTTAATCAATATTATCAAGTGGGTAAACTTTGTCTTTGGGGACATTTTCTCAAATCATTTCTAATGCTTCACTCATTCATTCAAGGCACAGTTATTGAGTTCTGGCTTTAATGCAGGTAGTTTTTTAGGTGTTATAATGGTAAAAGTGACAGAGCGCTAATCCAGTAGAGACTAAGCCTCACTGAGCATAACAGAAGGAACAGCAACCACTTGTGAAGTGCTCCCCAGGGGACTTCCACACTAGAGACAGTAAAAACCAGTTTTCTTTTGGTGGCTGATTGAATCCTTTTCTCTATGTGTTCTTTTCACCATAGTATAAATGTCTCATAACAGTCTTACCTGGGCTACTTCTCCTACAGATATTTGCATTTTTAAACTCAGCAGCCAAAGGAATAATCTAAAAGAGTTGGAATTTCAGCAGTGTGCCAGACAGGTGGGGGGAGATACCTGGAAACACAGATTCACCCGGTATATGCTCTGAAAGATTGTGAGCCCGGTTCTATACACAGGGGCTGGTTTTAAAATTAATTTAAAAGTCCCAGTTTTGCTGTGTTGGTTGTTGTTGCTAAGTGATGGGTTCTTTCCCGAAACTCCAAGCTTCCCTCTGGGTTTGTGACACTCCAAAACTCTCTACCTTAATTCGAAACAAGGCACCCAAAGAGGTATCCTGCGAATACTTGGTTACTTATAGGAAAATATGAATGCTTCAAAAATAAATGCACTGCCAACATTTCAGAGCTGCAAAAGGTTGTGCCTAGAACTGTCAAATGTCAAAAATAATTACCAGGCAGAATGTTACTCACACATCTAGCGGGCATGATCAAAACTAATCCTTCCTGCCTTCATCTGTCTGGACAAAGTTCGGTGGGAAAGATGCCCAGTCCAGTGCCTTGAGGCCTCATGGACTTGGAGAGGGGGAGAGCCCTCAACCTAATTCTGGAACTTTCTCTTTAGCTAGTTATCAGGGTTATTTTTAAATACCCACTGGCCAGCTGTTGTTTTTACTTGTGTGTTTGTTTTTATACACACACATATAATTTTGCATAAATGCACAGATTGATTGTATCCCACCAGGGTTTTTAACCTGTTCATTGCAAAGTAAAATATAATACAGATGCAGAAAACTATTCAAAACAAATGTAAATCTTAATGAATTCTTATAACCATCACCCAGATCAAGAAATACAACTTTGAAGTCACCTTAAAATCCCTGTCATACCAGCCACTACCTATCTCCTCTAAAAAGTAACCACCATGGGGACTTTTACAATAATCCCTTCCTCGTGTTTTTTTATAGTCTTGTCATGCAAGTGTGAAATCCTAGACATTATAGGTTGGTCTTGCTCATTTTTAAAATATTTAAAAGGTCTCCATTTTTCTCCCATCATAAATTCCCCCTACATCCTTTCCTTTTCTTTACAGGTTGTCTGTAAAGCCCCCAGAGTGCTGTGTTTAAGGGTTTTTTATCCAGTATATTTTATGCCCATCACCCCTCAGGCTTTTCTTCCCCACCCTCGCCCATATCCCACAATTTCCCTCCCCTACTCTGCACCAAGTAACTTATGCTAACAACCCACTGTGTATCCTTCAGTATTTTCCTCTGTGCTCATATATCATATATGTAGGTGGTTTATTTGAGAGATGAGCCCAGGATGCAGGAGTCAGGGAGAAGAAGAATGCAACAAGGAAGAAGGAAAGATGGTGTTATCGAGCTGGACACCACTGTGGGTACCTGGTTCGACCTGCACAGACAACCCCCTTGAAGGAAGGCAGGCTGGAGCGTTTGTCCCCCAAGTCTCATCCCTCTTGGCTGGAGACTTCCTGCCTGGGTGGGACTCTCCCGCAGGTAAGCCACATGTTCTTCTGGACTCTGGAGTAAGCACTGAGGCAGAACAACACGGGACACTGAGGTACACACACGAGGGGGTGCTACAAGCATGTGGGTCCCCACCCACTACAGAGGCACCGAAAATCACAGGAAGGCCACAGGGCAGTGACACAAGGCACAGAGAGCGCCCGCTACCTGCCCCTCCCAAGCAAGCATTAATCTGGCTTCCCACAGCATCTCCCTCTCTTTCACAAATTGGTCTCTAACTTTCCTGCTTTCACCATCTGGCTAATGCTTTTTCTTCCCTGTGCAATGAGCCCCCAATTTAATCTGAGCCTTAAATAATACTACCAACTTTCAAAACCCTGCTTTGAATACCACCTATGGGAGGCAACACCGTGGCGAGAGAGTTTGGACTCGGGGTCCAATGTTGGTGTCAAGTCCTGGCTCAGCCTCTTCCTGCTGCATCAGAGACTTAAAGAGTCTCAGCCAGGCAGATGCCCTCGTGGAGCACAGACATATGGGAGCCTGGCTCAGCCAGAGCCTCTGCTGAAGACAGCAGCCCTTCTGCACCAAAGTTCTCCATGAAGCAGATGCCCAGAATTTTCTGGCCAATGACCTCTGCTGCCATGGAAACAAGAAAACACCTGCGTAAAAGAAAGCAGTAGAGGGTCCAAAAGAGCAGAACAGGCTTTGATAACTAGATAAAACTGATCTTCTGCACATACTTTAGCAAGGTCCTTTGTCCCCCAGCACCCCTCCAATTAGCCTTTTCCAAACCCTCTCTCCAGTATCTATGGCCTGGGTCAGAGAGAGAGATTGACTCACCCAATAAAAGCAACCACCTGATGTACACAAAACTCAGGTTGCTTCCAGAATACACTGGAAGATGAAACTTTTTTGCTCCACAGGAAAACAAAGGAGGAAGAGAGGAGGAAGTATTACCCTTCACTCACAAAAGGGGAAACGTCTGTATTTGACAAGCTGGAGATGATTCAGGTATGTGCCATTGCGGTCACATTGTGTAAATGTCATTTCCCACTTGCCTCTGAGGCTAAAATATCAAACTGACACTATCTCACAGCTTGAGAGCTATTCCCTGCAAAATGACAACAAATAATTTTATCATAAACAAGTTAGTACAAAAGTCCTCCCATCCTAATTTAATTTCTGGAGAACTGATACTAATCCTTTAATTATGCAGCATGTTTATCTGTCAAATTGACTTTCTGCTGAAAAGTACTTTTCTATCACAGACCATGCTGATAGCTATCTGCTCAAAGAATTTATAGTGTCCCAGAAAAATTCCCTTCTTAAAAAAAACAGCAGAGAATGCAAAACTTCATTCTTTTCTGAAAGGAAGCATTATATAGGCCTAATCATCATCGGCCTCCCCCCTTTCTGCCAGCCTTCTGCTGGAGGAGCTACAGGCAAAGCCATTGCAAGCAGGGTCTCACTGCCGGCCAGCCTACAGTCAGCTACCAAAGGTGTGTTTCCAGAAGGGTAGTGGAGGATTTCATTGAATGGCAGCCACAAACAAGTCACGCGTCCAGGTGAGGCATCACCTATCTGCTTGAAGGCCTGAAGAAGAATGCCTCATAGCGAGGCTAATGTGCAATGAAGGCCCAGTATTAGTCCTGGGCATGGGTCAGCTGTGGTTGGGGAAAGTGCCCTGGGAAGCTGGGGCGGGAGTCCTGGCTGTGCCACGTGGGAGTTGTATGATGCTGGGCAAATCCCAGAACATTGATAAAAGTCACTTTCCAAAAATAGGAATAGCAACCTCTACCTTACAAGACAGTTGTCAGGATGAATGAGAGAGTGCATAGGAAAGCAGTTTGCCAGGTGCAAAATAAATACATGATAGTAGTGGAATATTAGCTGGTTGCTCGCTCCTATGGGTCCCGTTTAGAGATACGCAGAGCTCAAGTAAGCAACTTCAGCTCATTTATCCCAGCCCACCTCCCACACCGCCAGGCTCCCTAAGTCCTGGGGGCACTCCAAGCACAGGCAAATAAGTGGACTCAAACAACCTGGACTAGTTGAATATATTCTAAAACTAAAAAAAATTCAACCTTGCTTAGGGAGCATAAGTGCTCGTTATTAGAAGACTAATCAAATAAGGTATGAAGTAGTGATAGAATAATAAATCACTGTAAAGAGAATAAAAGAAAGCTATTTATACTGCCCTGAAACAAAGGCCATATTTTGTCAACTCATAAAAGCTTACTTTGCAAAATAGTATGATTCATTCAGGTAACATCAAAGTGTATATATAGAGATACACATACATATATATGTGTATATCTCTATATATACACACACATATACATATATATGTATGTCTTACATAGGAAAGTCTATAATGTTACACAAAGGGGTGTGAAATTTAGAGGACTGGGGAGGGACAACGATTTTTAATTTAATTTACTACTTAATTTTAATCTATATCCGGTGTGAAATTTTTAACATGAGCTTATATAATTTTCATAATACAACATTGGAAAAAAATTACTGTCTTATTCTATACACATAAACCCCAACAAGAGTAAATGAAGAACATTCTTGAAAACAAACTAGATATCTCTATGATCTATCCTAACTATAAAACTCTCTGGAAGTATATGAATTTTTTACTTGGGGACCTAAAGAACATTAAAACCGTAGATAAATTCTTAAAGTCCTCAGAAAAACCTCCAAGCATAAATATATCTGGCCGGCTGTTTTTCTTAGGTGTAATTGTTTCCTATTTTATTAATATATTTATGACTACTCCACCTCATTCCAAAAAGTTTGAGACTTATTAAAATGTGTGTAAATAGCTCTATAAGATTAACATAAGTGAGAAAAACAAACAAGTAGAGGGAGGAAAAATAAATGAAGTCAGAAATAGGATTAGTAGTAAAAAAGGTTAGGCTGCAACATCCTCGTGTCTCACTAGTTCGAGTGTGCTAACATCTCTGCAAAGAGGAAGACACAACAGTTTCAGACTTCACAGTGCTCATAAAATCAAAGCAAACGAATTACTTGTGAGGAGACCAGTTATTCAGGGTGGTGAATCCTGAGAGACATTTTCTTCATGAATATATCATGGAGAAGTATGTATTTCGGTTATGGGAAATAGAGGGGAGGAAAGAAGATATGATTGCTTTTTACTTTAGTGTGATATCTTCTTCAAAGCAAAATAACAGACATGATAATCATGATTTGCAATTTAGATCACTACAGTCATAAAGAATGATTATAATAAAACATTTTGCGTACCTGCTATCCCCAGCACCTAGCAGAGTACCTGGTATACAGTAAGCATTCAATAGAAGTGTTAAAACAGATGAACTTGGACCTTATGTAGACATTCTAAAACAATCTGCTCTCCTGCTGCTTTCCGTGATGCTTTTCATCAATGACAAAATGAACTACAAAGCAGGAAAACACACAATAAAAGCTTTGAATTTCTTTCAAAACATACTCCTTCCTTTCTCTACTTGCCCTAGGAGTTGGGAGGTGGGTGCAAAACGTTAAAAGATAAGTGTTCTGGCATGAGACCAGGAACAGTTCAAAAGGTGCTATTGTACAGCTGTCAGCTCAAGGAACTGTGCTGCGAACTCATAAGAATGATATGGGAAACCTGTGATTTAATCAGCTGTAGACTCATTACCCGCATAGAGAAGCATCCATCCATCAGAGTGTCAGCTACATATTTCATGGGGAAGTAGTGGGGGGCATTTAGGAGTTAGGGCAAAAGTTGAAGTCAGGATCTATAGTTTAACCTGATCACTTCTCACTAGTAGAGAACATTATGCTGGTGACAGCTACACAGCCTCTTGCCTTTAAAAATAAAGAAGTAAACCCACCATGCCCTTTGGTGAAACCCCACAGAGGACTGATATTAACTGACTTGCTTTCCCTTTTCACACGCTGGCCACGAAATTCATTATAAGACAGTCAGGTGTTTTACCCTCTACAGAACTAATTTTACATTCACATATTTACCTCGCCGCACTTCCAAAATGGAAGCTGAGGAGCATGAATGTGTTCTGGAACATGCCTAACAGAGGCCTCTGGAGGAAACGCATACGCATCAGAATGCAAGGGTTAGTAATGGAGAGAGAAAACCCAGAAGCACCTGAAACCAGCTAACACCCCCTACTAACCAAGCCATACCAGCATCGCTGGGAATGGTCAGAGTATTAATTGGCTTCTGTTAGTAAAGCCTTGTCCTTGTAAAGCAGTCAACCGAAGTTGCACCAAACTTGAACTCCTGGCACCCAGTTGGTGAAGCCAGGCCATGAGCCCTCGTGTCCTCTCAGCCTGGAAGAAAGAAACACAGCCATACTGCCAGCCGGCAGCCCCTTGAAGCTGCATGAGGAAAGTGGTGGACAGCACACCAACCAACCATAGGCTCTCTTACTCCTTTTTTCATGTTTCTACAACTTTCCTTCCCAGCGAGATTGCCAAGTCCATGTCTTTTCTTTCCTCTGTATCTGCATCATCACCAAAGAGTCCTGAATGAGTTAAAAATCATTCATAAATGCTTAACGATCAATACAGTCCTGTCTGAGCAGACCACACCATACAGACTAACCAAATAGGAATTCACCTTATTTTTTTTTATTTTATTTTTTTTTTTTTAAATTAAATTTATTGGGGTGACAATTGTTAGTAAAATCACATAGATTTCAGGTGTACAATTCTGTATTACATCATCTATAAATCCCATTGTATGTTCATCACCCAGAGTCAGTTCTTCCATCACCATATATTCGATCCCCCTTACCCTCACCTCCCCCCCCCCACCCCCCTTACCCTCTGGCAACCACTAAACTATTGTCCGTGTCTATGAGTTTCTGTTTCTCATTTGTTTGTCTTGTTCTTTTGTTGTTTTTGGTTTATATACCACATATCAGTGAAATCACATGGTTCTCTGCTTTTTCTGTCTGACTTGTTTCGCTCAGCATTACTCTCTCAAGATCCATCCATGTTGTCACAAATGTTCCTATATCATCTTTTCTCACTGCCGAATAGTATTCCATTGTGTATATGTACCACAACTTCTTTATCCATTCATCTATTGAAGGACATTTTGGTTGTTTCCATGTCTTGGCCACTGTAAACAAAGCTGCAATGAACATTGGAGCACACGTGTCTTTATCTCTAAATGTTTTCAGATTTTTTGGGTAGATACCCAGGAGAGGGATTGCTGGGTCATACGGCAATTCTATTCGTAATTCTTTGAGGAACCTCCACACTGCCTTCCATAACGGCTGCACCAGTCTGCATTCCCACCAACAGTGTATGAGGGTTCCTTTTTCTCCACAACCTCTCCAACATTTGTTACTATTTGTCTTGTTGATGATAGCCATTCTGACTGGGGTGAGGTGATATCTCATTGTGGTTTTGATTTGCATTTCTCTGATGATTAGTGATGTTGAGCATTTTTCATATGTTTATTTGCCATTTGTATGTCCTCTTTGGAGAAATGTCTCTTCAAGTCCTCTGCCCATTTTTCAATTGGGTTGTTTGTTTTTTTGTTGTTGAGTTGCATGAGTTCCTTGTATATTCTGGATACTAGCCCCTTATCGGAGGCACTGTTAGCAAAAATCTTCTCCCATTCAGTTGGTGGCCTCTTTATTTTGTCAATGGTTTCTTTTGCTGTGCAGAAGCTTTTAAGTTTCATATAGTCCCATTCGTTTATTTTAGCTTTTACTTCCATTGCCTTTGGAGTCAAGTTCATAAAATGCTCTTTGAACCCAAGGTCCATAAGTTTAGTACCTATGTTTTCTTCTATGCAGTTTATTGTGTCAGGTCTTATGCTTAAGTCTTTGATCCATTTTGAATTAACTTTGGTACATGGTGACAAATAGCAGTCCAGTTTCATTCTTTTGCACGTGGCTATCCAATTCTCCCAGCACCATTTATTGAAGAGGCTGTCTTTGCTCCATTGTATGTTTTTAGCTTCTTTGTCAAAAATTATCTGTCCATATTTATGTGGTTTTATTTCTGGGTTCTCAATTCTATTCCATTGGTCTATGTGTCTGTTTTTCTGCCAATACCATGCTGTTTTGATTATTGTGGCCCTGTAGTACAGGCCAAAGTCAGGAAGTGTGATACCTCCATTATAGTTCTTTTTCTTAAGATTGCTTTGGCTATTCGGGGTCTTTTGTGGTTCCAAACAAATCTGATGATTTTTTGTTCTATTTCTTTAAAATATGCCATTGGGATTTTGATGGGGATTGCATTGAATCTGTATATTGCTTTGGGTAATATGGCCATTTTAACTATGTTGATTCTTCCAATCCATGAGCATGGAATGTCTTTCCATTTCTTTGTGTCTTCTTCAATTTCTTTCAAAAATGTCTTATAGTTTTCAGCATATAGGTCTTTCACATCCTTGGTTAAGTTTATTCCTAGGTATTTTATTCTTTTTGCTGCAATTGCAAAAGGAATTGTTTTTTGTATTTCTTTTTCTGAGATTTCATTGTTAGTATATAGGAAGGCAATGGACTTTTGAATTCACCTTATTTTTAAAGACATCCAAAGAACAGAATTCCATGTATTTTATTCTGTAGTCCAATAAAGGAAAAACCTTACACTGAAAAACCACAGTGTGAAAATTCTACCAGGTAAGTAGGAGAGTGTGCAAGAAGAGAGACTAAAGAGGGTTAAAGAATGTAATAGAAATAAACGCCCTTTCCCCCAGAAGATTAAAGCCTGCCTTGCTATTCCTTTACAGATGGAGAGAGCCAGCTACAAAAGATGGATTGTGAAAATAATTGCACAGTGTATGAGGTGTCGTGGGAGGGGCTGAGACTGGGATTGGGCAGTCCCAGAGCTCTTGCTACTAAATGGTGCCTTCCTCCCTCCATCTGAGACCTCAGAGAAATCTTTTTGCCAGGCCACTGAGGTGTCATTGCTCCCAAACAAATTACAGATGCCCCAAGAACGTTCCTTCTGCAAACAGTATCTCTTGCTAGACATAAACACCTACTTTCAAAGCTTGAAATTTATTAGTGCCCGAATGATGTTTATGACCCTGGGGCTTGTGATCCTGTCATGGGTTCTATCAGCCAAGGAGACTGGATTAGCTCATGGGTCCAGGCATTTACGGCTCTGACGTGAGCCACTGTTCAAAGAGTGTTGAGGACAGATGGAACTGATCTACCCACAGGTGGATGAGCGCCACGGGAGCAGGAAGGGCATGGGACTAGCCGAAAGAACACCCTGAATCAAGGACAGAATGCAAAATAATTCAGCATGACTCAGTACCTCAGCCAGCAGCCAACCAAAAACCAAAATCAAAAGAAGTGAGCCAACCAGAAGGGAAAAGCAACCAAATGCAGAGGAAGTATCAAAAGCAGCAAGATTTTTCATGGGGGAAAAAATGCAATAGACGAATAAATGTCAGTGGAATTAATTCCTCAAGGAACTTTCCAGGTTGTCTGTATACACATACAAGAAGAATGATTTTTTTTATATTGTGGTGTGGCTTTGTTTTGACTTTTTCATTTTTAAAAAGATAGAGATGTGTGCATTTTTGAAACACATTTTCAAGATCTGTGAACTCAACCAGAACACTTCAAGAGAAAATGAAAATTTGGACAAGCAGTAGAGGTTATTCACTTGGTTGGAAGTTCAGAGAAAGAAAAATCAGAGAACCCGATGAAATTTATTAAAATTCTAAACCACCAAAATATAGGTGGAATAAAGAAATTATTAATCACTTAAGTATTTTGTTACCATCTTCTGCAGTCAATCTTCATTTTTGTTAACTATTGTTCATTGTTATAAGGATAATACACTGTTACAGTGACAAAAAGACATTTAAAATATAAAATTCAGTCTTTATCTTCAGGCCCTATCTCTAGAACAGAAGTAATTGTATAAGGGTCTTTGAGAAAGTCCTTTCAACGAGTGACTCCTGGATTTATTTCCTGGGTAGGAGGCTCTGAAAGATGAAGCTAATTCTGGACTGGGTTTCAGAGCTTTAAGTCTCTGAAGAGCTGAGAGTACACTTTTATTTGCACATAATTCAATATTATTCAACAAATGATAAGCAAACAACTGTTGAAAGTCTTGGGTAGGGTGAAAAAAATAAAAAGAATATGGTGTTTCTAGTTTCAAGGAGATGAGAGATTTGAAAAAATAACTAACACACACACATATACATAAAAGGTGTAATGGAGTAAATGCACTCATAATGTATTTCCCTATACACACTTATAGATGAGAAATGTGTACCTCGTATTATGTGTGTGTGTGTGTGTGTGTGTGTGTGTGTGTGTGTGTTTATGATCCAAGGTGTGTACAGATGTGTTGTCCAAGAGTATGTGGAGGTCTTCTCCATAAGTGACATGTGTGTCCAACTTCCTGTCTTTGTAGTCTTTCTATTTAGCTTGCCCACTTGCCGTCCCCATTGTTGTAGGTCATAGGAAGCTGGTCTGAGGCTGTTCATCCTTCCAAGCTATAAGAAAACACTGTTCCTAAAAAACTTACTCTCTGTTATCCTTCCTAAAACTTACCCTATGCCCAACCAGCAACAGATGAATGGATGGATGAGATTTATTAAGATGTTTCTCTGTATACTTTCCCTTCCATGTTTTTTCACCTTCAGACTTCCAGCAATATTAACAACTCTCTATCTGAATGCTGTAGGATTCGGACAAGTATCAAGACAGGCCTGATTACTCATTTTCAGGCTGCCAGTCTATATATCATTTTATATTTGTCACTCGGTTTTCACAACTCTCTGCTTTACATTTTAAAGCAACATTCTGGAAGAAATTAATCACCAGTACGATGAGAGAGAAACTTTGTTTTAGTTTGAAATCTGGATTCAGCCAAATCTTTGGAAAAGTTAAATTGAACAATTATCTAAATAGGGGGAAAAAACATTGCCTTTCTGATCTGGGTAATCCATCATGATTACGAGCAGGTTCTTACTGAATGCCTACTGGGTGCATGCCCATACGGAAGGCTATTCTCAGTCCCTGCCCTGAGACAACTAGATTTGACCCTTAAACATGCAGGAGGTTAGGGGCACCCACCTCCCTGCAGTCAAAAATCTGCATATAACTTCTGACTCCCCAAAAACTTAAGTTGTCTCTTGGTATCACTGGAGGATTTGTTCTAGGACCCACCTCAGATACCAAAATTCTCTAGATAAAATGGCACAGATCAATGCATACAATCGGCCCTCTGCATCCACAGACTCCAAACCACAAACAGAAAACAGTAGAGGTATGTATGGAAAAATATCCACAGATAAGTGGAACCCATGCAGGTTAAACCTGTGTTGTACAAAGGTCAACAGTAATGAGAATATCTACGTTGAGTCATCAAGTTACCTTACTGTGGCCCTATTTCTCTACCTCTCTTGTCCCATGGAGACCGGGCCTTGGTTTTCTCAGGCCAGTGCTGGTCTCTCTGGAGGGCAGGGGCCGTCCCCTGGGTGGTGAAGCCAAGCTCTCCTGCAGTCTAACTCGCGGAAGAAACGTAGTGCGCCTGCGGCAAAGTACTTACCCTATTTGTGTCTCCATCTCCCATTTGTATAACGGTAATTATAACCTCCCTGCCGAACACCGCTGCTGGGAAGCTTGATTAACGTTTGTAAATCACTTCAAAGATGAGAGTGATTCCTCACTGCTCTGGGAGGTGGAAGATCTCTGGCCTAGTCCGCCCTCCCTGGTTCCTGGCAGCTTGCTTCATTTTAGAGGATATTCCTACTTACACTGAATATTCAAAAGGAAACATATTAACCCTTTTTCCTAAATTTCTGTGTTCTCTGCTCTCCATATATTCATCACAACTCAGAAAGCATTAATGTTTTTAGATGCAATAATGTAAAATTAGCATCTTTGTAAAATTCTGCTCAGGCTATGGAATTATCATCAGTAATTGTGTCTATGCTTCAATTTATACCCATGTTATGTTCAAGGGTATATTTCTATGAATTCAAAACAAATGAATCTTAAATGCTATTTCCTAGTGAATCTAACTCTTAAACCAATTACCCTTCTTTAAAAAAGAAAAAAATACATTTTTAAGTTGCACATAAAACATACATGCAACGAACTCTTAGATATATTCTTATATGCTAAATTCTTATATGTAAAACTGCACTTTTTGGAAAAAACCCATTTGCGTATTAAAAATACCTCACAAGAATCATATTTTAAGGCTTCATTATTTTGGTTGCTTTTTTAAAAATTCAAAACATAACATTTTTAAAAAAATAAACTTTAAAAGCCATTTTGATTTAAATGGTCATCAGTAAGGTGCAAGCTACATAAATGATGGTACATCCAAACACTGTGTGTGTGTCTGTGTGTACAGAATAGAACTCTAGATACGCTATTAATTTTTAAAAAACAAAGTACAGAATAGTGCATATCATAGGTTATCATTTGTTTTAAAAGGGGGATATATAATATATACACACATACATATATGTGTGTATATATATATATAATAGTATACTCATATACACAGATGATCTCTAGAAGAATATGAGTACAGAAAAAAGATAAGAGTAGTTACTTCTGGAGAAAAGGATTAGAGACTTAGATTAAAGGCTGTAGATAAAAGTCTTAACATTTGAGTATACTCTGATTGGGCTTGTTTAATATTTTTTACCATAAGAATGCACCACTTTTTAAATAAAATAATTTAAGGGTCACATTAGTATATTTTGTTATTAATTTGCATTCCTATGATAGTTCATCTTGAAAACATAATGGTTTCATAGGGTATACCATTAAGGAAAATTGTCAGCTACACAGAAAGTAAACTGGTACCATTATATCTCAAAACTGCCTGCCTTAGGGAGCATGTGGGAAAACTCTACCTTCTGCTCACTTTTACTACGAGCCTACAACTGCTCAAAAAAATAAAGTCTTTTTTAAAAAGGTTGCTTGCTTACTGTAAGATGATTATGCAATAAAATAGTACCTCAGATATGTTCAAGTGAATCACAAGACTATTTTCTTTGTCGTAAAAAAGTATAGGTACCTATTGATAAATAGGTAAAATACTTTATTCCCCTATTATAATGCAAGCACTCATATGGAATTGCTTTATACTTCTCCCTTGGAATTAATCTCCTTGTGGATAAGAAAAAGCCCTTACTCATCTAATTTTCCACCACAGTCTAGCTTAACACCCAGGAAATGGTAGGTATTCAAAAAATGTTTATCAAATAAATAAATAAATAAATAAATTGACTTCCCTGTATATCTTGCCTATTCTAATTAAATAGGTTTCTTTAATGTGGCACTTTTCAAAACATTTAATAAATAATTACAGATTTTAAATTCAATGAGTTACATATAGTACACAGCATTTCCCATGGAAAAAAAAAAATTACCCACGAAGTCCTTTGTAGTACTAGGGGTAAGGAAGTCTAGACAACTGAAAGTGGAAAATATCGCATGGGCTTTTAATTTGCACCTCATTGTTTCCTAAAATTGAAGGTCAGAAAAGACCATTAGAGCTCATTGAATATTCATGGGCTCCCTGCATCTCCCATATTCCCCTGTTGTTGAGTTAGGGCCACATGATTGCGTCTGGCACACAGGAATGTAAGAGGAAGTGATATTCCATTTCCATTCCAAGACACCTGAAAGTCAGTGGGTCTCCTTCATATTCCCTTCCTTTGCTGGGACACTCTGGAAGTCACATGTTGGGATGATGACTTCACAAGTTGAAGGGAATCCCCAACTCACCAATTGTAAACAATCCCCTGTCAACTCACATTAGAGTTTGTGATGAGCAAGAAATACACTTTGGTTATGCTAAGCCACTGAGATTTCAGTTATTTGTTACAACAGCATAACCTAGTCTATGCTGACTAAACCTATGAATCATCATGGCATTCCCTCATATAACAAACATATAGTGAATACCTACTATGTGTTGGGCATGATATGTGAGGTATCTTGTAATAAGTGTACTGCAAAACTGCCAAAAGAGAAGATAAAGAATAAAAATATATAGACTGAAGGGTAAACAGCCTCAGTCATTTAAAGAAAAAGTGCTGATGCTGAGTAATTTTTGTCTTTGCAAGCCTAGTAGTTACTTCAGAAGAAGTTGTCCAAAAGTAAGCTTAAATGCAAAACATGCAAATTTGTCCATATTAACTAGTATTTTACTGTATCTGAATCAGTCCATACTTTCTTAAAGACCAGGTATTCTTTAAGTAAAATTGGGAAGCAGTATGTCCAGAAATATTTCTGCTCTCCTGTTGTATTTCTATAGAATTCTTGGTTTAAAAAAAAAACTACAAATCAAAAAGAAGCTGCAAGTGGCCTAATATATATTTAAAAATTGTCACCAGCCCTTGTCAGTCAGTGCTCTTGTGCCTTTGTCATAATTAGGCAATAGGTCTATGGATTTTCTTGATTAGGGCTACTTAATCGGTCAGGGCTCTTACCAGATTCATAATCTCCCATGACAGAAATATTCATGTGAGATAAAATTCCATTGCAGTTATATACTTTTATTCAATATCTGTAACTGTCTTGTGATATGACAGGGACTTGGAGAGGAAGAAAACTGTTAGGGGACATTGAGGCAGAACGCAGGGGAGGCCTATTAGTTCCTGTTCATTGTTCTGAGTGGAGAAAAGTCAGGAAAATGGGAGCTACTCAGCATCCACCTCTCTGACTCCCAAGGATCTCTTTTTAAAGATCAGCAGGATTTCAACGGCCATAGTGAGCCAAAAGAGTCTGGAATTCCAACACGCGCCGTCAGACAAACCCTAAGTCATGGGAAAATAAAATTTTTCATTAATTTTCTGTCCAACGCTCTAATCAGCCTCCTGTCTTTGGCTGGTGGAATATCCACAACCACATACCGCTGTGTGTCCTTCCCTCTCTCCTGCTGCTCCTCCGCCTACTGAAGCAAAAAGCCTTTTTAAAGGATTGTTTGGGAAAGGTTGTTCCCAGGTCTCTGTGTACTGGCCAGGGTTTAACCTCAAGTTTATAGAACTCCTGGGACTCTTCATGGAAGCTGCAATGACAGTCCAATTTGGAATCTGGCGTGCTGGGCAAGAAAACCACAAACCCCGCCTAGACACTTTATCGGCCTGGCCCTGCCTTTGAAAGATAAGCTGTTCTGAAACAGAGGTCAGGGTTAGTTTAGAATGAGCTATTCCAGAGTAGCTCTTCTGGCTCGAGTTCTCAAGAACCAGGACGAGTCTGGACCAAAGAGAGCTCTAGATACACCCATTCCCTCTTACCATTTTAATTTTTAACTCCCTAATAATTCTTTAGCATTGAGTTAATGCCCACAAAGGTAACTAACCAGATTCTTTTCAAACAATTATAAACTGCCTCTCAGCCACTAATGACCATTAGCTTGCCTTTTTTATTTCCTCAGGGGGGGGGGGGGGAATGGTATGACCTTGAAATAATCCTTTTCTTTACTAGATATTTTCTCAAATTACAAAGATGATTTTTAAATTTTAAATATTTTTTCAAATTTCCACAAGATGTATGAAGAAAAAGCCATCCCAGACGTTCATGTGCATCTTCCATCACATCACCAGGTATATATACATGTGTACGAGCACATGCAAATACAAAAACACGTACACATATAGAGGTGGGTAGAGGGAGGGGTTCATCAACAATTGATTGGATAGCTTTTATTTTACAAACAAAAATAATATAGTCCCATGACTTTAATATTTTCTTTTTTTTTTTTACTATATAGCAATTGTCTCGACAAGTCAGTAGATCAAGTTCTAACTCCTTATTCCTATTTCTTTATACATATAGGCACATATTAATTTTACATAAATGGAATCATCATATTTGATGGAGTGGTGCTTAGTGCAATCTTTTGCTTTCTTTTCCACTTGCCCTCATTTTCGCTGTCCCCACCATTCCTCAGTATCCCATGATAATAGCCTAAAACTATTATCCTTATTTTTCTCTATGATCATATCATCATAAACACACACACCACACACACACACACACACACACCTGGAATTTTGTTGGCCCTTGTTTATTTTATAAATTGCATCATTTTATACAGATTTCTCTGCATTCTTTATTTCCTCATTCTATAATACTTTGTCAACTATGATAGCTCTAATTCAGTATTTTTAAAACCTAAAAATATACCTTGATGAGATGATACCAATTATTTTACCAGCTTTTCCCCTACAGGTCTTTGTTTCCAGCTGTTTTCTATTTGCTTGAGTTTTTTTCTTTTTCCTTTATTAACAATGCTTCAATAACTCCCCTTGTAAACAGTATTCTGTATTGATGCTTTCTTTTCTTTTTTTTTTTTTAAGATTTTATTGGGGAAGGGGAACAGGACTTTATTGGGGAACAGTGTGTACTTCCAGGACTTTTTCCAAGTCAAGTTGTTGTCCTTTCAATCTCAGTGGTGGAGGGTGCTGCTCAGCTTCAAGTTGTTGTTCTTTCAGTCTTAGTTGTGGAGGGCACAGCTCAGCTCCAGGTCCAGTTGCCGTTGTTAGTTGCAGGGGGCACAGCCCACCCTCCCTTGCGGGAGTCGAACCGGCAACCTTGTGGTGAGAGGGTGTGCTCCAACCAACTGAGCCATCTGGGAACTCAGCGGCAGCTCAGCTCAAAGTGCCGTGTTCAATTTTAGTTGCAGGACTCAAGGGATGCCCACCATCCCTTGCGGGACTCGAGGAGTTGAACTGGCAACCTTGTGGTTGAGAGCCCACTGGCCCATGTGGGAATCGAACTGGCAGCCTTCGGAGTTAGGAGCATGGAGCTCTAACCGCCTGAGCCACCGGGCCGGCCCTTGATGCTTTATTTTCTAAGGAATACAGTCACAGGAGTGGACTGCCAGGTTGGAAAGCATATGCATTTGTTAATTGTAATAACATAATTTTAATGGCTAAATTCGCTAGAGCTTGCCTGGTTGTTTCTATAAACATGGTGTTAATTCACCTTACTACTAGCCATGCATAGGTATTACAGTCTTTTAAATTTTTGCCAGTGATATTTCATTGTTACTTTAATCTGTATTTTCCTAATTCCCAGTGGGTTTGAGCACCTTTTCATAACTCTTTTAATCATGTTGATTCACTCATCTATAAATTGCCAATATTTCTACCAGGTTGATTGTCTTTTCCTATGTTGCCTCTTAAGTGACACACCTGTAAGGTGAGCAGAAGACAGATGGAATTCACAGCCAAGGTCAAGAATAACTGGGAGGTGACTCTAGTTAACAATACTGTATTGTATATTGAAAGTTGCTTAAGAGAGTAAATCTTAAAAGTTCTTAAGAAGAAGAAAATGTGTAACTATGTGAAGTGATGGTGACCAAACTCATTCAAATGATCACCAAACTCATTGTGGTGATCATTTCACAATATATACATATGTCAAATAATTATGTTGTACACCTGAAACTAACATAATGTTATATGTCAATTATATCTCAATTTAGAAAATAACTGGGAGGAATATATGCAAGGAAAAGAGGAGGTGGGAATTGCAGTCAACTTTGCCAAAAGGCCAGTGATAACTAGAAGGGAGTTATACTTTGCATGTAGATCTGAGGATGGGCATTTGGACATTATCTCCTTTCTCCACCATAAATCAAGTAGAGTCTCCCAAAAACTCAAGTGCTGAGTTGGCCAAAATTGTGGAGGAACAGTTTGGTGGAAGGAAAGGGGACAGAAAACAAAAAGGGGTGGAGAGGAAAGTAGCATGTGGTGAGTACCTGCCTTGGGCCAGTTACTGGAGTGGGCCTTTTATAGATACTGTGTCATTTATTCCTTGCAATGAGATAAGTTGAGTCCTCATCTCTATAGAGTCTCAGAGATACCAAGTAACTTGTCCTACATCATTCAGTTGGTGAGGGATAGACCTAGGAGTACCACCCAGGTCTCACTCCCACATCTATGTTCTTTCCCAGCCACAGTAAAACTACCAGTGGGAACCTAAGCAATGCCCTGTGGCCTGCACAGAAGAGTCAGCTAGGTGAAAGGTTCCATCACCACCACCCTAGAAAGTCTTGTTTGTGACTTTGAGTTTTACTCCCCTAACCCCTCTGTTCTTATAGTCAACACTACCCTCATATGGCCAGCCAACTCTAATTTGGCAATTCAGTTTCACAGAGTGTTTTTGATCTTCAATAATTATTAAGACTCTCTTGCGGGCATTATGCTAAGTGACGTAAGTCAGACAGGGAAAGAGAAATGCTGTATGTTATCACTTAGATGTGGAATCTTAAAAAGCTGAACTCATAAAAACAGAGAGTGGAATGGTATTTACCGGGGCTAGGGAGTGGGGAATTGGGAACATGTTTAAGCCTACAAATTTGCAATGAGCCGATAAATAAGTTCTGGAAATCAAATGTACAGCACAGTGATTATAGTCAATAATACATATTATAAACTTCAAGATGCTAAGAGACTAGATCTTCACTGCTTTTCACCACACACACACACACACACAAAAAGATAATTCTGTGACATGATAGAGGTATCACCTAATGCTACCATGGTAATTATACTGCAATATATAAATGTATCAAATCACCACATTGTACACCTTAAATGTATACAATGTTATATGTCATTTATATCCTAATTTTTTAAAAAAAGTCTTTCTTGTGGATCGATCTTAGGGTAGATGGTTTTAAAATCACCAAGATAAACAAATTAAAAACAAATATTCATATTGCCACAGACTGAATATCTCAGTTTCTAAACAACTGCTGCTTACAGCCAAGTTTATCATTTACCAATTACCATTACACAATATGTTCTTGTAATGAAAGACAGCTATGTCAAAGGACAAATGTCAGGCATCTGTCCAAAGGAATGTCCTTGGAGTAACAGCTTCACATACCAATTCAGATATAACATGCCTATTAAGGGGACGTCAAGAAAATACTGAGAGGGGTTTTCGGGTAGTGATTGTTATTTTCTCCATTTGCAATTTAACAATTACTTCACTAATCAGTCCCATCGGTCTTGTCTCCTTGCTAATGAACTCAGACTTTTCCCATCACAAAAATCCACAAAAATGCTATTCTGGAATACAATCCAACTGTTCAAGATTAATTCTCCATTTAGAGGTCCAGAAAATAACCTTAATATATAAAGCACCTTTGGATTTTTCCATGAAGTCATTGGCTGTGCAAAATAGAAAGTAGTACTCATAGCGTGGACATTATCAGCACTGTACTAGAGAAAGCACAAAGCAGCCTGTCCAGCTGTCGCAAAGGTTCACCCATTTGAAACATTCGCTTTGACTTCTCCTTTATTGTCAAGCTTTATTACATAAGGGTGATTTGTGTTCCACAGTAATTAGCTAAGAGGTTTGGACATTAATCCGCTACCCATTAAGCAGCCCTCTGCAACGAGGTCGTTTTTAAAAAGACCAGTTCTGGTTTTATTGGTATGAGATCTATCAGGGTGAGGAGGTGGGCACACGATTCTCTCAAATGCCAGCTGAAGACATTCATACACAGGGGCTCTTTCCTCCTGGTTCCCTGTGTGCCTTGTGGGCACATCACTGAAGAGCAAGCAATGTTCACTGAAGAAAGTAAGGAATGCCACATGGAGAACCTCAGTCAAAAACAAAACAAAACTGTATCTATCTGATAAGGGACTGTATCCAGAATATGTAATGAGCCCTTATAATTCAATAATAAAAAGACAAATAACCCAATTGAAATGGGGGGGGGGGCAATTCCCATTTTTTCCAAGGAAGATTATAATTGACCAATAAGCACATGAAAAGATGCTCAACATCATTAGTCCTTAGAGAAATGCACATCAAAATCATAATTACATATCACTTCACACCTACAGGATGGCTATAATCAAAAAGTCAGATAACAACAAATGTTGGTGAAGAGGTGGAGAAATCAGAATGCTCATCACTAATGGTGAGAGTATAAAATGATGTTTGGAGAATAGTCTGGCAGTTCCTCTAAAATTTAAACGTAGAGTTACCATGTGCCTCAGCAATTTCACTCCCAAGTATATAACTAAAAGAAAAAAAAAAAATACATCCACACAAAAATGTGTACACAAGTGTTTATAGCAGTATTATGCATAATAACCAATAGTGGAAGCAACTCAAATGTCCATCGACTGACGAATGGATAAACAAAATGAGGTATATTTATACAATAGAATATTATTTGGCCATAGATAGGAATGAAGTCTTGAAACATACTAAAACATAAATGAACCTTGAAAACATTATGCTAAGTGAAACCAGTCACAAAACACCACATATTCTATGATTCTATTCATATATGCATAAGATGTTCAGAACGGGAAATCTACAGAAAGTAGATTAGTCGTTTCTTAGGGCTGGGTGGCAATGGGCAGGGATGAGACGGTGACAGCTAAAGGCTATGAGATTTCTTTTTGAGATGATGAAAATGTTCTAAAATTGTGTTGATGGTTGTGCATATCCGTGACTATACTAAAATCTCATTGAATCATTCACCTTAAATGGATGCATTGTATGGTGTATGAATTATACCTCAACAAAGCTACATAAAAAGGAAGCTGAGGATTAGAAACACTTTCTGACTGCCACAGGTAGAAGTGAATGGCAGGGGATAGTGGGTGTAGAGAGAATGAGACTAGCCATGGAGCACCCATGGTCCCATCCAACGGCAAGTTAGTAAATCCGACGAGCGGCATGAGATTCACATAGTTGCCATGACAGCGTCAGAGCCCCTTCATTCATTTAGACATTCAACAAATGTTTCCTGCGGACTTTCCATACGCCAAACTATGTTGTAAGAAATTGGGATATCGCCATGAACAATTGTTTTTTATAAAGAGGTATGGTTAAAGATGTTGACTGCAGCATTTTTGTGCTTTCAAAAATTGGAAACAATCTGACTGTCCATGGGAAAATGGTTAAATATCCATGATGGAATTTTGTGCATCTACGCATTTAGTTAAAATTATCTTTAAAATATATATCAATGGATCTTCTATTATGATGAATCATATGAAAACGCCAGTTTTACAGGTTAAAATGGCCAAATGGCTATTTCATACATTGTTATATTTAAAAATACATTATATATAGGTTCATCAAGAGTAACAGATGTCTCACTCTGGTGGGGATGTTGATAATGGGGGAGGCTGTGCATATGTGCGGGTGGGGGGTTATATGGGGAATCTCTGTACCTTCCATTCAATTTTGCTGTGAACCTAAAACTGGGAGAAGAGCATCGGTGTACGTGTGTGGGGGTAGGGTGTGTTGGGGAAGTGATTAACTTTTCTTTATATATCTTTACATTGTTTCATTTTTGACAGTTGTGTATTACTTTGATAATTAATAAACATAATTGAAAACTATACATAAAAAAGAAAGAGAACACTAGGGAAGTGCTTATGGAAATGAATCCATGATCCAGTATCATGATTCTTTATCTTCGAGTTTAGTTTCGTGTGCAACATTATGTGCTGCCTGTCTAGACATGAACGCCCGCCATATGCTAAGGAAGTTGCATAGAAATGGGAATTAGCTGTGGATGTGGAACTCTCAACAGCGGCTCAAAAGGAAACACATAAAAATAGTTGCATACCACTTGTGATAAGCCAACTGTACAAAGATTGATCACTTGACGTCATTAAATCAAGGGCCTTTTGTGTAAGTTTCTGAGGACAAAGAAGTCCAGAGGTATTTTTTGTGCAACATGAAATATGAGATAAGAAATCGGCAGAGATAAGATTTCAGTACTTTGGTGTGTTTGATGGATTCCACTTATCCTCCCTAACTCCTAAACTAAATCCCAAACATTTGCTTCAAGTCTGGAATAGAGTTGGAGCTATTTTTTTTTTTTTTTAATTGCACTTTAGGAATGTTTCTTCTAGGCTTCCAAGAACATTGCCAGTATCGTATTAATAACTTGAAAGACAGTGTGGGATCGTGGCTAAAGGCACAATTCACTCACTGGTATGGACAACTCACTCAGCCTTCACATGTGACAAACTTCCCCATCTATAAGGTGGGGATGACAATAAAAAGCACATCTAGGGTGCTTTATGAGAATTAAATGTGCCAATATAGGTAAAGCATTTAAAATTGTGCCTGGCATTACATCATATATGTTTTTGTGCATTAAAAACTTGTCACAGATTTGACATGTTTTTCAAAAATGGGGTATAATGTGCTATTTTCTCTCCTTCACTTACACATGAATTGATTGCCTCCTGCCTGCCAAGCACTGTACTAGGCATGCAGAATAATAAATGAATAAATCTCACAACCCTTGTGTTGAATTGCACATTTCAAAGGGTGTGTATAATAACCTTTATAATAACTATATTTTTTCAAAGCAGAGAACAAACAGAAATGATTATTATATAATTAGTGGTGAAAGAATACACAAGTCAGGAATAGGACAGCACAAATGGGGTCTCTGAGGAGGAATGTCACTAATATGAGTGTCACCACAGGGCTTGACACCCCAACTCAACATTTGTGGTGTGACTATAAATTATTGAGGTTAGATCCACAATTTATTTGGAGCAGAAATCTGATCCTGTTACCTTAGGAATTTGGTAACTTATAAGGAAAGACCACTTATCTTTACGTCAATGCTTGGTCAAGTTTAGAGCACTGTCTACAGGTAACCACACTGTACTGGCCCACACATGCAGGCCTGAGAGAAAGCAGAGCTAACCCAACAAGAACCAGAAAGTGGGTCTAATGAAAAAAATGCTAAACCATGCGCTGCTCTCTCTACATCTTTTGCCCCTTGGTTTCATGAGAAAGAGGAGAACGCTTCCGTGTACATGGCGCATGATTTCTAAGCCTTTGGATAGGTAAACAAAGAAAGAGAGAACTGTGGAAATGCCCCCTGACCACTGGAAACTTATGTCATCAGCTGCATTTTTGTGGGTCACTGATTTCTCCAAATCAGTGACTTGACAACAATACAGCAGACCCCGTACAGTAAAATGCATAGTATACTTGAAAGCACGAGTGGGCATTCCATTCATTCATTTGCTTATTCATTCTGTAGTTATAGCCCTTTCTATGTGCCTAATGATGTGCTAAAAACTGGGATTACAAAGATTGTTTTTTAATTCAGAGCAAAAAACAGGTACAAACCTCCCAAGTTTATAAAGGTTCAGTCAGAAAATAATCAAAGTTTCTAACAAAACAAATATACAACTTAGTATTGCTTTTATGTGGGCAACAATCAGCCTAATAGATCATTATGTCAACTGACTGTAGTTCAAGTGCTAATTTCTGAAGAGCTGGAGCAAAGCAGAAGGTTTAATAAGCTAGCAGGTAAGTGATCTTTCCCAACATGGCTCCTGAAGGGACACTATTCAAAATGATGCTTAGAAATAGTATTCCAGCTGAGGATAATACATCATATTTACATATACCCCTATACATATACATATACGTATACGTATACATATACATATACATATACATATACATATATATATATATGTATATATATATATATATATACCCCTATCTGGGATATATATGTACATCCCTACCTGGAAACATTGCCATAACAATGTGCATCTTTCTATTTTTCACAATGCAAAGTTCAGATTTAAGTAACACATTCCCCAGCAGATACCCCTCTCAGCTGGTCTTTATCTTCTCTCTGGGGGTTGCCCGCAGTAAGTAAACCTCCTCATCTGAAGATATTCTTGTATGCCTAGACTTCTCTCGAGGCCTCGCATCATAGTGTCACTATAAAATCTTTATAGCAGCAGGAATTTATTGACCAGTGGGTAAACGGTACATGCAGTAAAATTTCTGTGTCAGAATTCAGAAGCCAGGGCAAAGTGGGTCATCTTGCTGCTTGGCTGCTGGTGTAGAGTTTCTTGAGTCAGAGAAACCTTTCATGAGTGCATTCCCACCTGTTCACTCACCTCCCCCAGGAAAAGATTAATACATCAACAACCAAGAAATTAAATCAAGGCAGGCAATTAAAAAAACATTCATTCAAAATATGGAAATTAAAACAACAGAGAAATCAAGCTTGTTTGAGGACTTAAAGGACCCAGATATAATCCTTGAGTTGCTCGAGAAAGATGACAATTGAGAGATTTGGAACATGGAAGGAAAAGTAATTTGTGACGGTTATGGTTACAAGACTGTTGAAAGAAGAGGAAATGAGGTCTTTTTCAATGCAGGTTAATTTCGTTTTCATAGTTGCATTGTAAAAACTGATAATATACAAGATCGCCTGATTCTGCCATTTATAAAGAAGAGTTCTCTGCGGTGTATCTAATACCCCAGGCTCACTCCATGTGTAGACCAAGCTGGGCATTATCAGTAATCTCTAGGTATTAATCAAGAACTTGCAGCCACTATGGAAGGCAGTGTGGAGGTCCCTCAAAAAATTACAAATAGAATTGCCATATGACCCAGCAATCCCTCTCCTGGGTATCTTCCCAAAAAATCTGAAAACATTTATCCATAAAGACACGTGTGCTCCAATGTTCACTGCAGCTTTATTTACGGTGGCCAAGACATGGAAACAACCAAAATGTCCTTCGATAGATGAATGGATAAAGAAGTTGTGGTATCTATACTTTGGTGTGTTTGATGGATTCCACTTATCCTCCCTAACTCCTAAACTAAATCCCAAACATTTGGGATTTTAAAAAATTCAGAGCAAAAGACAGGTACAAACCTCCCAAGTTTATAAAGCTTCAGTCAGAAAATAATCAAAGTTTCTAACAAAACAAATATACAACTTAGTATTGCTTTTATGCAATGGAATACTATTCGGCGGTAAGAAAAGATGAAATAGGACCATTTGCGACAACATGGATAGATCTTGAGAGTACAATGCTAAGCAAAATAAGTCAGACAGAAAAAGCAGAGAACCATATGATTTCACTGATATGTGGTATATAAACCAAAAACAACAAAAGAACAAGACAAACAAATGAGAAACAAAAACTCATAGACACAGACAATAGTTTAGTGGTTACCAAAGGGTAAGGGGGGTGGAGAGTGGTAGATGAGGGTAAAGGGGATCAAATATATGGTGATGGAAGGAGAACTGATTCTGGGTGGTGAACACACAATGGGATTTATAGATGATGTAATACAGAAATGTAGACCTGAAATCTATGTAACTTTACTAACAATTGTCACCCCAATAAACTAATTTTTTTAAAAATCAAGAACTTACTCTGACATGCCAAGCCTAACAAGGCTGGGGCGATAGAAGATGCAGGAGGAAGAAAAGACACTATCCCGCCTTCAAGTTTCCCACTAATTACAACTCTAAAATAAGGAACCCCTCAGGCTTGATGCTCTCCATTCCATCTGAGAGAGTGCTGACAGGGTGCTTTCCAAGCCCTTAAACACAAGAATTCATTTTCTCGAATGCTTACTGAGCTATCTTTCTGACCCCCATCCCCTGCCCCCCTCACCCCCTGCCATGGAAGGGAAGATGCATTCTCCAGCCCTACTGCCCTGAGGGTTCCCAATCAGTAGAACCAAGTCTATTTGTAAATCTCAATCTAATAGAACCCTCAGACAGTCCTCAGCCAACCTTCTTGCCCAAGATTCCCAGGGGCATGGAGGAGAGAGAGCCGCTGGTGGTTTCCTCTTCTCAGGCCCCTATGTAGGATGCCCACTCCTTACAGGCGTGTGGTCAAGCTCCAAAGAAATGACAAGTGGTCTTAGTGGTTTTTAGTCCTCTAATTCCTCTTATTCCCAAGGGTTGGGAACAAGTATTTCCAATGGAATATAATACCTTAGGAAGAAGAGACACTCAACTGAGAACTGTGGCCATCACCTAACCCCTACCTCTGCTCCAAACATGCCCTTTTATTAGGGAGTTCCATGGCCATGGTGATGCAATGATACGGGTGACCCAGCCCATCAGATGGGATGCCTGACTTAATCCATTCATTGAACAAACACTCATGTACACATCTGCCATATTCCTGGATTTCCCAATGCTCAATTTTCTCACCAAATCATTTAAAAGTCTGATTCCAAAGTATGAAGCAGTAACAGGGTGGGGATGACACAAAGTTGTGCAAGTTGTGTTCTGCAAAAGGGTACCCAACCGAGGAGGTGAGAAGGAACTGAAATTCAGCCCATGCTCCTTTTGCCAAGTCAGGACCCATGGGGCTGCATCTGCCCAGGGGATACCCCTTCCCCTAATGTGCAAAACAGCATTATCTAGTCAAACAGAAGCCATGTACAGGAGATATGGCGTAGGGTCAGATGCCAACAGGCTATAGTACCCTTTTATCAACTCTGTCCCTGACAGATGACATAAGAACGGATGAGTCTCTTAATTAATCATTGCCTCGGTCTCTGCATCTGTAAAATGGTGACAAAAATGCCTCTGTGTTTTATGCCTTGAGAGTCATCGTAAGCAGCGGACTGAACTCACTAGAGGGAAAGTCCTCATATTATATTAAGTATTAGGCTTTATTTTCGCACTTTGTCCTAAGAAAGTGCTACTTACCAGCTATGGATCATTCTATGACCAAAGAGGAAAACAAAATTATTTGGTAGCCATTGCCAAAGAAAATTAATGGAGTTTTTATTTCACTAGCTACGCAACGGTCATTAGAAAGGCCTAGTGAGGTACCAGCTACAGAGCTAAGTGCCTATTCAGGGACCCAACAGAAACTTCAGATCAATTCTTTATCAAGTACTCTCAAGTTTTATATAGAAACAAAGGTCATAAACAAGGCTACTAACTAATTTTTGCAAAGAGATGGAGAAGAATGGACTTGTCTTTCCTGAGGGCAGGCAATGCACGTTTCTCATCCTTGAGTTTCAGGGCCTGAATTGAAAAGCAGTTGCTCAATCAATATTTGTTGACACTTGTGCTGAGTGGCCCAACATGCGCTTCCAGGTGCCTAATCTTCCCCTTCAGGGGAGAGATGTGGATCCAGATATAGGATTAGGTCCTGAATAATTCATACGAATTCATCCAAGTTGGTCAGACCTGCAGAAAAGGCACTTCAATTCCCACGTTTAGAAACTTCCTGTACCTAACCTAACTCTCGCACGTTCCTCTTATTCCAGCATTAATGGAATCAGAAAACATGACAGTGAAGTCATCACTCTGATTCTACTTATCCAGGCGAAAAGATGGACATTTTTTAAAGTTCTAATTTAACTATCTTAATATGCTGCTTCTGAATTACAGATGAATTTATCTTTCTAGGTAAAAATCTAAACAAATGAATGCTAATGCTATTAATTAGGTCATTCTATGACCCACTTGTTCTAAGTACAGTACTTTTAAATTTCTTTTTGTCCAATTCATCCTTCAATTATAGACTGTACTTTTAACCTTAAAAGTCAGCAAATGACTTGCTTATTATCTAACTTCAATAAACCTTAAGACTTTATAAAGAGAAAGCAAGTTCTGTGGTCTCCAGCTTGAGATTCCGTTGCTGGAATCTCATGGTAAGAAGTCAAACTGTACTTCTATTCTTTTGCTTTTACTTCCTTCCCAAGAGTTAAGAAAAGGGTTTGCAGAGGGAGATTCTCATGAACAACACTCACCCAAGCTTTAAATGTGTTTACTCTGGTTTCAATGGCATCAATTCCTACAGCACACACGCTTTAAATAATACTTTACCATTTAGTGGCTTCATTCTTTTCACAAGCAGATGGCTACTTAGGAATGTATTTACTGCCACCTTGTGGAACAGAAACTTATTTGTAAAAGGCGTATTCTGTTCAAATTTTTGTCACACTTGAATTTTATTTTTTTTAATCACGTTTTCTTCTCTGGAAAGGAGCCTCTGTGCTGATACTGTTACAAGAGCATCTCGCACCTGGCAGGGGAAAAATATCCTGTTTGCTTCATGTACTGTCATTCGCCATCAAATGGAGCTATGACATACAGAGAGCAAAATTTTTCATTCCCTGGAAAGCTCCTAAACCTTACTAACAGTGCCAGGAATTGAACCATAATCCCAGATAATTATATTTACAAGAAAAGGCCTGCCCATAATCTCTCCAAAAAATAATGTTATTCACATATGTTTTATATAGACTCCACATACATTGGCTTAGCCATGTTTGCATTCTGATCTTAGACTAGAAAATTAGACTGAACTACCAGAAGTATTTAAAATTGCCTGCCCCATAATATATCACATCACTTGCTTTCAATGCAAGGCATGGTCTGGTTTATTTTCCATTGCATTTTCCTGTTGCAAAGATATTTCGATAGCTGTATATATCTCTACGGATGGCTCTAAGGGTAGGGCTTAAAAGTAAGACTATACCCATGTTTGGATAAACATATCTATCTGTTTTACCTCAGAGTGAACTATCTCATCGTGGGAAAGTTTACATCTGTTAAATACACACCAAAATTTTTAAAGGGTTTGATTATAAGGAATGTCTCTGTTAAAAAAAAAAAAAAAAAAAAAAAAAAAACATAAAATTTTCACTTGGAGAAAGCTAGTTTTTTTATAGTTCTTCTGAGCAGCTACTATTTCTAATACCTGAGTATTACTGCAGCTTTGGCCTGAACCACGAGAATGGTTACTAAAACTGTACAACATGGACATTAAATCTGAACAGACAAACGTAGCAAGCAACTAGAGCCATCTTGTAGCAAAGTTCCTTCTTTCAAGAAACCTACTTTTTATTATTATCTTTTTTTACTGGGAGAGAGAATTTGATTCTAACCAAAGTTGTGATGTTCACAGCACAGTTCCCTTTGCATGGCCTAAGAGATTCTGGAATGGAAAGTTCAGGACAGGGGGCAAGGGAAGAAAGTGAGGCTCTCTCAGGAATGCTCAGGAATCTGGTAATACTAACGAATGAATACTTGGGAGGAAAAAAAGTGGGACACAAGGCAAGACCCAGAAAGGGAACCAAGCCAAATGCTTTTTCCCAATGTTGGTCAGGAGCGCTCTACGTTCTAGTCTCAGGTTTTCAGAGTATTGTCAAAGCTAGAAGGGAACGTAACATGTCAAAAGTCTCAGGAGCGGGAAAAGTAATGCAAGGGAAATAAAGTTGAAGATAATAAATAGCAGATTGAAAAATAAAATACATTCTTGATGCTATGTGACAGATCCTATTTTTTAATCTCTAATTCCTCGAAAAGAGGAATAAAAGGGAATCCATCTGGAAGTAAAAAAAGATCCATGAGCTCTTTTTGAGAAAGGAAGTGAAATTAGTCACAATATTTATTCCAAATGTTGTGAGGAACATTGATGCTGCCAGCTCTCCACCAAAGCGGCCAGCTCTCCCAGGCTCCGAGGAGAATTGCACTTCCTGGCTCCCAGGTGGCTAGTTTTGGTCAATAAATAGAGAACAGAAATGACATGTGCCACCTCTAGGACAAAACACTGAATTGTTGATGCAGGACTTGGAGTTCTCTAGTCCCTGTGGCACAATGGCCTGCAATTCAAAATGGCAGCTGCTTTGCTCCCCTGGGTCTCTGAGAGAATGCCATGAGCGTGGCCCCTTGGCCTAGGTGCACTGAACATGTAAATAGGTGAGAAACAAGCCTTTATGATGTAGGCCACTAACATTTTAGAGATGTTTGTTAGTGTGTCATGCTGAAGCCAATCCTGGCTGATACATACCTGCAGTAGAGAGGCAGTTTGCTTCTCTTTTTGAAGTAGACAGAAGAAGTGCGTGACATGGTCCTTTGTTCAGGTTCTTTGTATTGGAAAGGTAGGGAGGGCATTGGCTAATGCAAGAAAATTTTACATTTCAGAGCAGCTTTCTGTCTTCTCAAAGACAGACTGAATTCACCTTCCGAACAATTTATTGTATCTTTGTGTCATTTCGTATTTTATCAAGCAACATTGAAAGCACAAGGCACAAGCATCTGGGGTCTGTTAAATTATCTGACATTTGAAAGGAATCCTTCCTCTACAATCACTGAGGAACCACCAGTTTTAAGCAACCGGCTCCTGCTTCATTTCTGAGAAGGCTAGAACTCACAGAACAGTCAGTGTCTGAACACAAGGGTGGGATGAAATCTCCACCAAGCCACCGCTTCTGCTTCAAGAACCACTGCAGATCTGCTACCAGCACAAATACGAAGTCACCATCTGTGAAGTTCCTGTCCTCACACTGCTAACTATTGACGTAGACATATATTCATGGTCCTACATAGAGGTTCATCCTAAAGGCAGTTCTTGACATGATCAGAAATGAGACAAACCTGAAAGACCATAGACAAGGTCACCCCCCCATAGACAGTCCTGCTCATGACAGATGAGGTGCTACTTCAGGCTGATTCTTATTTCATGGAATTCAACACCAAAAGGCAAGGCTTTTGGTCCTAGCTCCAGCTAACCACATGTAAGACATTGGCTTTCCACAGAGTGAATGTGTGTAGAGCTTGGCACCAGTACATTTATGCTCTATTTTCCCAACCCAGTTTGTAATATGTACACTGCCCTTGACCCAGAGTGTCTCTGTTGTACGTGACAAACACTATGAAGCACAAAGTTTATAGTCCCCATTCTATGGGTGAAGAAAATGAGGCTTAGAGAAGTTAAGTAAACTGCCAAGGCTACTGGTTAGCATCTTAGCCGAGATTCATGGACAGGTCTGTCTATTTCTGAAGCCCAGGTACATATTTAATCACTCCACTCTACCTGACTGCTTCCCAGAAAGTGCAACCATCTGATTTGGGCCATCACAGAACATTTTTTTGATCTTTCCTAAATATTCCTCATTTAGAAATGGTAATGATTAGCGTCACCTTCAGATAAAGTCACATCAGGGAAGTCAGACTCATAAAATCATAGACCTGGAAAAGGGCTTGAGAGCTAAACAATGACGTGGTGAACTCCACTGGTGTACCAAAGAGAGGTGGACAAGTCAGTGACTACAAATCAGCGCAAACGTCTCAGAGGCAACTGGATACAGACACCTAAGGAAGCATTGTCTTCCAAAGTGAGCATACACTTTAATGTATGAGGTCTACAGTGGTTATTTTTAAAACCAACCACTTCACTGTATCTCACACCTTGTATATGCATTATAATCAGTAAATCCAAACATCAAGTAAGGAAACACTACATTACTAGTAATTTTATTGTTACCAGGATAAAACAGTCTTCATTTGTAAGTGTTTTCCTATACTTGTTTCACACATTTTTCAACAAATAGAGCACTAAGTCTTTCAAGGTTGACATACATATTCGCATATATTTATTTTTTGGCTATTTTATTTGGTGGATTTCTTTTTTTTTTTGTATATTTACTGGTCAAGTCAATTTAAAAAATCACCACTCAGTTGTCTGTGTTTATCGTCAAGGGTAGTAGACGGCCACCACACACTTGTCACTATTCATGTGACAAGACTTGTGGTGCCTGATTGTTCCTGATGACATTTGTACCCCACAGCTTTACCTCGTCATCAGTAGAAGCCATTAAGTTATTTGCTAATCTTTCCATTTTAAATAAATATTGATATTCTCTCCTTTTTAAATAGCTATTTGCTTTGAATAAATCAGTTAATCCATTTATATTATTCTTACCCAAGTAATTTTAAAAATAGAATTCACTAAATATTTGTTATTAAGTCTCATAATCATTGTTTTATGTAGTCTCCACTAATTGGCGAAAAACTACTCAGCATATTAACAAATAATTAAAGCCAAATTCTTAGTTTTTATATATTCAAAGTATTTGTTTAGGAACAAATAATAGGATGCTAAATATCACCTTAAGTTATATAAACATCTTAATTTCGTAGACTAAATAGGCATACATAGTAATAAATACACAATATATGAATATTTGTCAAGTTTTTCATTTTCTCTAATTTCTCTCTTGAAACTTTCTAAATTTTAAAAAATTTGTTAAAGCATGCTATTTTTCTCTTTTCTCTTAAATTGTATTTAGATATATCATGCATAAATAAAAGTACATAAACCATAAGTATAATACCTCTGTGACTTTTAATAAAATGCAGACACCCATGTAACTAATACCCAGATCATGACACACAGAAAGATTAGTACCCCCAAGACCCCTTTCTGCCCCCTTCCAGTCACAACCTTCCAAAAGTAACCACTGGGCTGACCTAACCTCATAGTTAAGTTTTGTCTCTTCTTAAACTTCATATAAATGAAATGATACAGTATGCACTCTTTATTACTGTTGCCTTCCTTCAATATTATGTTTCTGAAGTTCATCCCTGTGGTTGCATATAGTTGAAGTTTGTTTATTCTCGTTGCTGAATAGTATTCTGTTATAGGAATATACTATAATTTATTTCTCTACTATACGTTGCATGGGACATGTGTATACTAAAACTTTATTCCTTGTTTATCTGCAATTAACATTTATCTGACCCTACAGTGTTTTGTCTAATTCTTGACAACCCTAATCCTTGACAATACCTAGTATTGTCAGAAGACATGCCTATTTTATTTAAAAAACAAAAACAAACAAACCAAAACCACTTGCTACCCTTGTAGAAGTTGTATCCACAAAATAAAAGTGAAGATTTAACAACCATTTAGTTCATGTGAACACCACGGATGGGGAACGGGTTTATTCAAGAGTACTTCCTCCTCCAGAAACAAACAAACAAAAAAAGCCCACTTTATGTAATAAAATATGTCTTCCAGTTATCTACATTTATTAAATCAATTGAAACATGGCCAAGTCATCACTTTATTTCTGATATGTAAACACAGTTCTGTGTTAACAGTTTGCTTACAAACACAGAAGTTATAGTTATAACAATGTTTATTATTTCTATGAAGTTTATTCTTCAAAGCTTATTACAAATCACAAATTAATTAAGATCTACAACAGCCCTCCACCCTCACCCAAGGGAAAAAGGGAATTACGATACTTATTTTAAACCTCCAAATCACAAATTCAAGATATAAACCCACTAATCACAAGTAAATTTCAAACCTAAAACCAGAGATTTTGGTTCGATGTTCCAAACACTAAGCTTACATCAATCAAAGGGAAACATTAATATTCCACCTGACAAAAACTATCATCATTCTGCTTTTCCGCCTAAAAATGGGAAAGAGAGTTGAAGGTCAGTGAATGCTGACCTTTCAACAAAGTGCTTATCTTCATTCTTAGATATAAGCCTCTTTAGCAAGGTTTCAACCCCAGTCGAGTTCTGACTTGTTTTTTTATTCTAAAAATGGGTACTCATCAAGAACACAAGTGATAGGGGGTGGCCGGATGGCTCAGTTGGTTAGAGCACGAGCTCTGAACAACAGGGTTGCTGGTTCAATTCCCGCATGGGATGGTGGGCTGCCCCCCCTGTAACTAAAGATTGAAAATGGCGACTGGACTTGGAGCTGAGCTGCACCCTCCACAACTAGATTGAAGGACATCAACTTGGAGCTGATGGGCCCTGGAGAAACACACTGTTCCTCAATATTCCCCAATAAAAAATAAATAAATAAAAAAACTGATAGTCACAGAAAGCCAGAAAAATATAGTCAGAAAAACCTAGTGAGGTTCAGAGGAAATTCTAAGATTAAATTCCAAATGATTACTCTGTTGTTATCTTCCAGTGTGATTACTGAATAAGTACTGAAAATTACTGAACTAGTAGTACAATAAAACTGGTCTAAATTTTTCTCTTGACTTTTCCAGCCACAAAAATCTTGGCATGAGGGAACATCTGTCATAAAATGGCTATTGTTCAATCCAGATCCTGAATGAAAGTGAGACTCTACGGTTCTGTTAGGAACTGCTGGGATATTTCTGGGGAAAGCATTTCAATTTAATTCCATATTTGTCTTCAACTATTACCAATGATTTATGAAACTTTCCTTGACAACTAGCATTTAAAGAAATAAAAATTGTGTGTTTTTCAGAGCAATTTTTCCTCTGAATTATTCCCTTAGTTCCTCCAAAAATATCTCCATCAATTGCTAAAACTAAAGCTCTTTGTCCATTTTTCTGTACTTCTTTTCTATTGAATGAAGAAAAATAGCCATTTAAAGCCTAAAGGTGTAATTATAAATATGGTGGTGGCTATATACTGAAAAATAAAAGTGTAAGAGCTAGAAGATATACTATTGGTAGTGATAAAAGAAAAGTTTAGTTCACAAACACAAAAAGTTAAACAAAATACATTATTTCATTTGAGTGAGCCAAAGATATACTATTGGGAGCAGAAGAAAAGTTGGCAAAGAGTCACAAAATTAAACAGAGTTTTTTTTTAATTAATTTTTATTTTTCAGTTACAGTTGACATTCAATATTATTTTATAATATTTCAGGTGTACAGCTTAGTGGTTAGACATTTATACAATTTACAAAGTGATCCCCCTGCTAAGTCTAGAACTCACCTGGCACCACGCATAGTTATCACCGTGTTATTAACTATATTCCCTGTGCTGTACTTTATATCCCCGTGACTATTTTGTAACTGCTGATTTGTACTTCTTAATCCCTTCACCTTTTTCACCCAGCCCTCCAGCTCCCCTTCCACCTGGCAACCATCAGTTCTCTGTATCTATGAGTATGTTTCTGTTTTGTTTGTACTTTAAATTCCACATATAAGTGAAATCATGTGGTATTTGTCTTTCACAATCTGACTTACTTCATTCAGCATAGTACCCTCTAGGTCCATCCATGTTGTCACAAATGGCAAGATTTCATTCTTTTCTATGGCCAAGTAATATCCATCGTGTATAGGTACTACTTCTTTATCCAATCATCTATTAACAGGCATTTAGGCTGCTTCCACACCTTGGCTATTGTAAATAATGCTGCAATGAACACAGACGTGCATATATCTTTTCAAATTAGTGTTTTGGATCTCTTTGGATAAATATCCAGAAGTGGAATTGCTGGGTCATAAGGTACTTCTATTTTAAATTTTTTGAGGAACCTTCATACTGTTGTCCATAGTGGCTGCACCAATTTGTAATCCCACCAACAGTGTATGAGAGTTCCCTTTTCTCCACATGCTCACCAACACTTGCTGTTTGTTGATTTATTGATGATAGCCATTCTGACAACTGCAAGGTGATAGCTCATTGTGGTTTTAAGTTGCATTTCTCTGATGATTAGTGATGTTGAGCATCTTTTCATGTTTATTTGGCCATCTATAGATCCTCTTTGGTGAAATGTCATTCAGGTCCTCTGCCCATTTTTTAATTGGACCGTTTGGGGTTTTTTTGTTGTTAGGTTGTATGAATTCTTTATGAATTTTGGATATTAACCCCTTATCAGATATATCATTGGTGAATATCTTCTCCCAATTGGTAAGTTGTGCTTTCATTTTGTTGGTTTCCTTTGCTGTGCAAAAACATTTTAATTTGATGTGGTCTCAAATTAAATTGTTTGTTTGTTTGTTTGTTTGTTTCCCTTGCCCAAGGAGATAGATTAGAAAAAAATGTTACTAAGAGCAATGTCAGAGAGTTTATTCCTATGTTTTCTTCTAGGATTTCTATGGTTTTGGATCTTACATTTAAGTCTTTGCTCCATTTTGAGTTTATTCTTATATATGGTGTAAGAAGGTGATCTAATTTCATTTTTTTTTTTGCATGTACCTGCCCAGTTTTCCCAATACCATTTATTGAATAGACTGTCTTTACCCCATTGCATTCTTACCTCTTTTTTATAGATTAATTGACCATATGGATGTGGGTTTATTTCTGGGCTCTCTATTCTGTTCCATTGTTTTTTGTGTCTGTTTTTTACCAGTACCATGCTGTTATGATTACTGTGGTAACCATAACATTACTGTAGCCTTGTAGTATAGTTTGATATCTAGAACATACTTCTAACTTTGTTTTTCTTTCTCAAGTTTGCTGTGGCTATTTGGGGTCTTTTGTGGTTCCACATAAATTTTAGAATTATTTGTTCTAGTTCAGGGAAAAATGCAATTGGTATTTTGATAAGAATTGTATTAAATATATAGATTACTTTGGATAGTATGGACATTGTAATGATGTTAATTATTCCTATCCATAAGCATGGTATATACTTCCACTTATTTGTATCTTCTTCACTTTCTTTCTTCAATGTCTTATAATTTTCCAAGTACAGGTCTTTTACTTCCTTGCTTAAATTTATTCATAGGTATTTTTTTATGCAATTGTAAATGTGATTCTTTTCTTAATTTCTTTTTCTGATAGTTATTTGTGTATAAAAATACAACCAATTTCTGAATATTAATTTTGTATCCTGCTACTTTACTGAATTCATTTATCAGTTCAAACAGTTTTTTAGTGAAATCTTTAGGGTTCTGCATATATATATATATATATATATATATATATATATATATATACACATATATAAATACATATATATATATATATAATGTCATCTGCAAATAATGACAGTTTTATTTCTTTCTTTCTGATTTGGATGCCTTTTATTTCTTTTTATTTTTGATTGGTGTGGCTAAGACTTCTGCGAGAGATATTTTTAAATAATGATTTTAACACAATCAGTTGTGACCCAATATGGACATAGAAAAATAAGTTTATCTTATTAAGTAGAGTTGTCTAACTGAAAAGGAGATTTTAAAGAGGTGAATTAGTGATGTGTCTTCAAGTCCATGAAAGGTTTGAAAGTTTCCTATTTACCCCATAAACCTGCTCATCCTCCCATGACCCCCCTCACCCACCTTCTTTCCTCATCTTAGTAAATGACTCCCCTTTTCCTCATGTCACAAACCCCGAGTCGTTGTTGACTCTCTTCCTCACTCCTCTCCTTGTTCAATCCATTGGCAAACATTCTTTTCTATCTCCAAATTATTTGGTAAATTAGTCCATTCCTCCCCATCCTGACCAAAACCACCCCTTGTTCAGACCCCGTGGAAGAAACAGCGGCCTCCTAGGGGCTCTCCCTGCTTCCTCTCCTGCTATCCACAGTCCATTCTCCATGCAGCAGACAGAGGGAGCGTTTTAAACTCTTATTACTAAATCATATCACTTCTTATATTTCTTATTAAAAAAAGACACTCTTCAATCAAACTTCCTAGTACAGCCCACAAGCAACTGCAACTAGCATCATCTGGACATATGGGAACTGTTGAATAATCAATAAATACAATAAAGAAGCACTTTTAAGGGTGACTCCCAAAGAAAGAAGTAGCTCCAGCAAAGTAGCAGTGAAGGAGGGGCAGGGAGGCAGGAAAAATGATCAATAGGGGGCATGTTCTAAGTAAGTCAAGGCTCCTCAACAGTAATTAGTTGCTTCGTTTTTGTGGTGAACCTCCAGAGAAGCCCCTGAAACTCTCCCACCCCACCTTCCAACCTCCACACTTTGTTTCCATCATTTCAAGGAAGCCACGGAGGAATCCAGGGTCTCTTGGGGTCTCTTCAGCCAGTTCCCTGGGTACAGGAGTCTCTCCCTACTTGTTGGCATCCAGGATGGATGCCCCTGGTCTGTGGAGACAGTGACCACTGGGCAGGGCCAGGCTCCCAGACACTGGTGATGACATAAAACTTCACAGGCCTGCAAACAGCTGAGATGGGTCTTGAAAATAACAGAAACTAGGCTCACAACAACCATAAAAAAGAGTCATAGAAGAATGGGATGATAAAATAATCTAACGATTATCAAGAAGGCATTTTCCTTAGCCACAACTTCACTAATTCACACTGAAGCAGGATTAGACAATAACCCCAGAACAGTGTCATCTATTATCTGCCATCCCTTGTTTATAATACACTTCCTATTCCTAACTGTGTGCTCAGTTATTCTCAATTATTCCTTTGCTTGTCATTATAAGACCTGAGTTAAAGGATCCCTCCAAGTATGTCACTACAGATAGACATCTGAATTGGGAAAACACAATGTCAGTTAAATTTTGGTGAGCATTAGGTCAATAATAGCCTTTAAAAAGTAGTGTCTTAACAAGATTTACTCCTATTTGAGGACACTATGTATTTTCTAATGCCATCCAAGCAGCAGAAATTTGACATATAGATGTTAGGACTAACAAACATAATTTGTATAGTATGGAAGTATGTAACAATTATATGATTTATTTGTTAACAAGTACAGGAAGGCCTATTTCAGTTAAGGAAACAATAGTTGATTAACAACAGATCATTAGAACTAATGAAAAATTACAAAACTAAAGAAAGACATTGCAGAAAGAACTGATTGACAATCTCTAGTGCCAATTTGAAAATGTATTTTTAATTTTTGTATTGGTCTCATAGAGACTATATTAGAACAACAACAAAAGAAAGTAAACAAAGTTAAAGTTGATACTAATAAAGTATGATATGGCCAGATATATTTTAAGTACCATTAGAGAAAAGGACATTCTATATTTATTTAAAAATTAAATGTTGTAACTTGAGAAAACAATGTAAATACAGAGGGTGACAAAAAAAATGTATACACATTTTATGAAAGGAAAACTATTAAAATTGTAATAAATATATACCAATAACAAAGATGAATACAAGTCATGTGTGACTTCTGCAATTACAAGAGGTGCTCAAAGTGGTTACCATCAGCGTCCAGACACTTCTGATTACAGCAAACTGCTGCATGAGCAACGTTGACCAAAGTGTCCACTTGCATACATTTTTTTGGCACCCCCGGTATTACACTATAATAGCAGGAATCATAGGATATAATCACAAAGGAACTTTATTTTTATTTCCTAATGTACTTTTAAATGTGTCATGGGGCTATTTCTTCCCATGACTCCAGCTGAAAACTTGGTCAGCCCCTTTATTTTCCTGGACCCTTTTACATAATATGAATAATGTGCATTCCAAGTCACATAGCACAGCCCCAATTTCAGACTTAAAACACCCAGTGTCGTGTAATAGGTAAAGCTTTCATCTTGTTTTAAATGTTAAAGACTATTTCATGGTCTCAAGTCTGGTCTACCACAGAGAGGAAGCCAGCTGTTAGAGGAGGAAAAAATATAATAGCCACATTCTCTCTTTCCCTCATCTAGACTTTCTATTCCTCTCCCCTGTCAGTCATGGTTCCTGGCTCCTCCAGGGTTGGAATAGAAGGAAGAGAAGAGACAAGGAGGCAGGGAAGGGCTTCCTTGACTACTACTGTCCTAAACTATCACTGTGGTGACCTCTGGACTGGACTGTTGTTTAAAGTTGACTTTCTTCCCCTTGAATGCTTTTGTGGGTTTTTCAGACACCCTTTCCCCCTATTGCTAGGGATTATGTACATGCAGTTCCTGCAAACTGAGCAAATGATTCTCTGGTCCTTCTGGTTGCTGGAGCCTTTTCCTGCAGCAAATAGACTTCCAAGTGGCACCCCTCTAGCGTCTTTCTGTTGAGGAAACCTTGGTCTTCTTGTGTAGGAATTAAGACAACCCTACTCTGGCTTTCTCTCATGAGAAAGTCTGCTCCCTAGGAAACACTCATGTGTCCTACAAACCCTGTAGCACAGGATGACCCAAGGGAAGCAGAAAGCTCTCCTGTGGTCCACCATCACAGTGGCAGGTCAGTCGGTTACTCATCCTGTGATGTCTAAAACGGAGTCCAATTCACGCTATCTACTGAAATGCAGGGCTCACATATTAAGCTTTCCAAACTGTCCCCTTCAAGTCATTTTCCCTGGGCTTTAGATAAGAGGCACCCACAGCTCTCCCCCAAGGATGGGGGGCGACTTGAAGCACATAGACAGATGGCTGCAAAAATCCTCTAATCTTCAAAGTCTGACTGTGGTAAGCTTGATGTGGGTGGAAAGGATATAGAAATAACGAGACTAAGTTTTGCCTATATTCTTTAAAGATTCTACAACCTGGTCTCCATCCTCACTTGGGAATGATTGATACAGATAGATGCAATAAATAAATACAAATATATAAATATAAATATATTTATAAATACATATAAATATAAATATATTTATAAATACAAATAAATATATATGTATATATATATATGTGGCTTGATATAATATATATATGGTGGGCTTTAGCCAGAATTTCCATTTTAATAACCTATTGTATTAATTTCTTCAAACCATTTACTGCCAAGGCTCATTTGACTCTCCAGGTAGATCAGCTGTTAAATATGCCTGAAGGAAAATGTTTCAGTAACATACTAGAACAAGATTCCTTAAACCATCAAAATGTCAGCATACGTATATCTACTTGAGGCAAAAGGAGAAACTAGATTAACCTCTTAGACCATTCCCAGCTCTAAAATGCTATAATTATGACCAGGTGATTCAATCAAATACTGTTGGGAGAGTCCATAGGCCTTTTTGTAATTCAGCCCCTGGTACATCCCAAGACTACCACCAATTTCATTCTTTACTGGCAGGCTCCCCAGTATTTTTCCCACCCACCCATTTGCTGACCCCGAAGACAAGTTCACAGGCCTAAAATCAGGCTACTGAACACCTGCGCAAACAGAAGGATAACATCAGCAAGAACCACAAAAACTGGGGACAGTGACCATTCTTACAGCTCTGGTACCCTCCTGAGGAGGCAAGTGGTTCTGGAGTATTTGAGCTCCAGCTGATGTCCTGAGAGTCAGACTCTAAACATTTGGGGGCCATATAATTTATCATCCATGAGGAGGCATTTTTGAACATAAAAACAGGTGCTAATAATCTTATACTGGGACAGAAATTGAAACCCCTCTTCTCTTTTCCCCCTGCCTCTGACAAAGTTGGTGCAGAGAAGTAATCTCCACACGGGGGCCACACACAAGCCTGTACGCATATTCATACTTGTCTTGGCTGGCCGACTTGGCTGGTTCTTCAGTTTTCACTGGGATTTTGCCCCACTGGAAGACTGATCACTTAGCGCATCTTTTCATAAGTCAGGTCTATTCCTAAGAAAAAAATATGGTCTGCGTTTCTAAATATCATCCATGATTTAGAATGAAAACAGTATAGAGCAAATAGTGAAGCCTCTCAATGTTTTTAAGTTATCTTACAGAGTGCCAAAAACATGTAAATATTCATAACATAAACACATTCTGCGCATATGGAAACCCTCTACCCAAAGAACATGAGAAATAAAAACCAAACCCAAGTCCTTAATGAAGCATCTTTACCGTGAAAGTACAAGTGCAAATGGTTTAACAGTCTGCATAACTCATTGCCAAACCCGAGACAAAAATTCATGTCTGAGAATTTCGATGTGAAAACCCTCATTTGATTTTTACACAAAACCACATGATTATAGGATTCCTTCATCTTAGGAAAATACTAGCTATTCCACATTGATGTTTTTTAATGTAATGTAGCAAATTAGCACTGTTTTAAATCTTCCACTTTGGGTTGTTACAATCTTTATTAAAGAATTTAAGCCTAAATTATTGACTCTGGCTGCAGAACATCAGCTTGAAATGTGGGAAACAGAATATGCTTTTAGTATTAATATATCTCAACTATATAAGAAGAAAACGTTATAAAGTGTAGCACCTACCATCGTTAGCTAGTTTAGTTCCTAAGCCTTACTGCACCTTGAATTATAATCAACTCAAAAAAAAAAAAAAAAGCTGGTGTTATATTTCTTATTGTTATTTTCCTAAAATAAATGTTATGTGGATCATTTATTCCAGATGACCTCTAACATCAAGTTACTTTTTCTTTATGCAGTGTGTGAATATCATCCAAATTTCAAATGACCATATTGATCATATTAAATTGAAATTGGAGGGTTTTGATTGAGGGGCTTGAATAGGAAATGTTTTGTCCCTTGAAAAGGACAACAGTTTATTAATATCAATGACTTAATATTAATAAACCCATTTTCTGAACTATTAATATGGAATAGTGTGAATATTTCACATACACACACACATATATGTTTATATATATATATATATATATATACACAGCTCATTAAACAAATGACCTAACTACCATTCCATATTTAAATAGCAAAAGAACGACCAAAGAATAGAAGTTCATTTCCTCACTTACTATTATTACCTTCGATAGGCCGCTAGTCCTATCAACAGACCAGTGGCTACCGAGCAGAACCAGCATTGATAACCTGAAAGGCAGATGTGCCGTCATATTTCGGCTACCTCACAAGAATTCAGATTCATGGGTTGCAACAAGAACATAAAACCTGAATGTTCAGGAATTAGAAAATAATAGATCTGAATCAATCTGACATACTCTTCAAAACTCCTCCGAACTCTGAGCCTGTTCTCTATGACATCTCCTGGAATAGAAATCCAGGACTGCACAGGAAAAGAAACAGAAGCTCAGAGGCATCTTGTCTAGACTAACAAAAGGCATCCTTTACTAACCTGGCATCATATGAATGACATACTGTTTTCTAATAAGAGATCCCTGCTCTGAAGACATTTAAAAAGTGACTTAACCTTTCACATCTAGGCAACACATCTTGAAAATGCCATGTGAGAGAATGTTCCCCAGGAGATGGAAACACATCTATGGTCTCCACATCATAGGTGAATAATGCACGATAGGGAACACCTAATTTCTCTTTGTAAACGAGATTAGTAAAATGTTTTATCTGGGAGGAAAAAGTAGTCTATAGACACATACTCATGAAACCTTAAACTTTCCAAGGTTGTTAATGTGGTAGACTCAAGATACAGAGAGAGCTGATAAGTCTGAAGAGGAGGAGAGTGAGCAAAATGTGTTTTATTTCCAATTTTCATTTTTAAAAATATGCTTGCCCTGATATTTTTCATACCTGTCTATCGTTCTCTTTGTGTCTGGAGGCTGGGGTTAAGTGCCAAATGTTGATAGCTGGCTAAAAAGACTCTCTCCATTGAGGCTATTTTCCTGTTTCTTACTTAGGGCACTAATAATTAGCCTGAACTGTCTTTCTTCAGACGTAGAAGAACCAGATTCTAAAATTTCTCTCCTTTCCTTCCTGTCCCCTCCCCACCTTTTCAGGAGAAATGGAAAACATTTTCCCTGTCATCGTAAACTTCTTGGATTTTTGAACTGCATTTCCTGATCAATTTTGTTGTTAAGCTTCAGGCAGTTTGAGCTCTGAGGTATCTGAATGGCAGGAAATGATTTACTAAAATTCATCCCCAGAGAACAAAGATTGAAACACCATAGTAATTTTGTTAATAATATGAAAAGAGATTTTCTACATGTAAATCATATTGGCATATGTTTCTAGGTTCAATGTCCATAAGGTTTCAATTTGAGTTAGAAAGAAAAAGAAAATCACACTCAACAATCTCATATTGTAGATTTGATATGGAGCTAGTGAATTATATTCAACAAAACTGTTCACCTCTAGGGAAGAAAAATTTAATAGAGTAATTGGCTAAAAATATTCTTATGGCAATTGTTAAAATATTTTCAGAGAAAAATCCTTAAAAAAAATAAGAATTCTCCCATAAAACGGAAGTCTTGGATTCATGCTAATTTGTAGTGAGTTTGACATTTAATAGCGCACTTCTAGTTAGTTGCTTTACCAAAATCTCCCTCGGGCCAAATGTCCTCAGATAATGCATTCCTTGCTTTTCAGTCAAAGAAGGGAGAAAAGGGGGTAGGGAGGAAGTCTGGCATCTAGACTTCTTCAAATTATTTCCGAAAAATTCTTAAGCAGCTCTGAATTTAAAGGGATCTAAGTTCATTCATTCACTTATTTATTTAGAAACATGTATCAGGAGCCTAATAGAGATCAGAGACCACTGAGACCCTGCCTGTCCTTAAGAAATTCACAATCTAATAGGGAAAAAATGGCCTGTAAATACCTAGAGTATAATGGGTGAGTGCTGGCTCCAGGACCAAACACTCCATAAACAACTCCATTCATGGCTGTCCTCATCAGTTCCAGGGATAAGGAGGTGAATAATAGCATCTCCGTACAAAGGAAGCACAGGAATCTATCATGAGCACTTTGTGAGCATTATCTTAAGCCTTGCCTCATCAACCCAGATAGATATTGATATTATCGTTCCATTTTCAGAGAAGAAACACTGAGCTTCACCTTGTACATTGTTGGTGGAAATGTAAATTGGTGTAACTGCTATGGAAAACCACACAGAGTTTCCTCAAAAATTTAAAAATAGAACTATCATATGATCCAACAATCCCACTTCTGGGCATATATCTGAAGGAAATAAAATCACTATCTTGAAGCAATATCTGCACTCCCATGTTCACTGCAGCCAAGACATGGAAACAACCTAAATATCCATCCACAGAAGAAAGTTAAAAGAAGATGTGAGATATATATATATACATATTATTAAGAAAATATGTTAAGATAGATGTGTATATATATATATATACACATACATATAATATGATGGAATATTATTCAGTCATTAAAAAAAAAGGACATCCTGCCTTTTGCAGCAACATGGAAACATGGATGGACCTTGAGGGTATTATACTAAGCGGTATACATAAGAGAAAGACAAATACTGTTAGATCTCACTTATATGTGAATCTGAAAAAGTCAAACTCACAAAAGCAAAGAGAAGAATGTCGGTTGCCAGGGGTTTAGAGATGGGGGAAATGGAGAAATGTTGGTTCAAAGGTGCAAATTTTCAGTTATAAGATGAATAAGTTCCAGGAATCTAATATGCAGCATGGTGACTACAGTCAACAATACTGTATTATATACTTGAAAGTTGCTAAAAGCATAGGTCTTAAATGTTCTCACCATTTAATAATAATTATGTGAGATGATGGAAGTGTTAACTAACCTTATTGCAGTAATCATTTCACAATTCTATATATGTATCAAATCATCACATTGTACTTCTTAAACCTACACAATGTTATATGTCAATTATATCTCAATAAATCTGGGGGTAAAGGCCTGTATTGCACTGCAAAAGCTGCCATAGATAATACATAAACTAATGAGTGTAGCTGTGTCAATAAAACTTTATGGACACTGGAAAAAAAAGAGAAACATTGAAGTTCAGAATGTTTAGATCTTTGCTGTTCAATGGGTATAAATTTCAGTTATGCAAGATTAATAAGTTCATCTTGCGGTGCAATATTGGTCCTATAGTTAACAATACTATATTGTACACCTAAAAATATGATAAGCAGGTATATATCATGTTTAGTAGTATTCTTTCCACGATACATTTTTTTAAGAAAAAAAATGAGAGATCTGCGACACCATGTTAAAAAAAAAAAAATGAAGTAGACACAGTATCCCATGTCTTCATGACAGTGGAATGAGATAAAAAGCAAAGTACCTTGTCACCCCAATAAATTTAACAAAAAAAAAACAACAACAAAAAAAGCAAAGTACCATGTCAGTATACAAAAGTCAGGGTATTTCTTCTATACCAGCAATGAACAGTCAGAAATGAAATGTTTAAAAATGCCATTTATGATAACACCAAAAGAATGGAATACTTATTTATAAATCTAGCAAAACATGTACAAATCCATGACCAGGAAACTATGAGACTGTGAAAAGACATCAAATAAAATCTGAGTAAATGTAGAGATGTTCTTTATAAAAAAATAATAATAAAAAAAATCTTTAAATCAGCTGTCTAAAGTCACATAGCCATTAGTCAGGAGAGCCAATACCTTCAGCTCTTTCGGCTCCATGAAACATCACGGAACGACCCAGCTGTGCTCATTCATGTAAAACTATCCCCGCAGAGAACCATCAGGGTTTGCCGCAGAATTTTAGAAGTGTCGTTAAATGTTTAACTAGTTGAACTAGATGTTGAATTACTTAAAGGGTTAATTCAGAGGTTCTGATGAGGTAAGGCTTTCCGCAGTGGGTTCACCTACGACTCAATTCCACACTAAACCCAACTTACAGACAGATGGAGCCCATCATGCATCCGTGATCTCTAGTCACAGAAAATATGGAATCCATCTGATTAAGAGACCTTCTTTCCACCAAGGAGTCTGTGATATCTTTGAGACTTCCCTTCAACTGACCTGCACTGGTGTCAGCAAATAGATTCACTTTCTATCTTGATCAGCTGTTCCTTTTAAATACTATTTGTTTGGTGCAAAAGAAATTGCGGTTTTTGAGATTATTTTTAACCTTTTAAACCGCAATTACTTTTGCACCAACCTAATATTAAATGTTGTGAGTATACAATGCAGAGAATAGCCACCATTTTTAAACAAACACATAGTGATTTCTTTACCTTGCACTAAAGGGGAAAACACACATACCTGCAGCAAATTCACCAAATATGTGTCCCTGATTATGCTTATTTTTAGGGCAATATGTTCCTTTATCGTGTCTTAAATATAGCCAAATTAAAGCCTACATTGCTTTGGCTACTGGAGAAATTCGTAAATGACAGAAAAAGAATTTTGATTGGTTCCATAAAACCTGTAAGGGAAACCTTTTCCTCCTATTAGGCGAAAGAGTATTAATTCAATGTTTAAATAATTCGATATGTTTTTCCAATACATTTTTTCTAAGGAAATAATAAGTCTCATAATCCCCATTCTGTCACTCTCCACCAATAGAATTACCAGAGGTTTAGTGTTTATTTTGTAATTGAGTTTTTGGTTGTGCAGTGGTTGGGAGGATGTAAAGATGATTCTAGCTCAGACACTGGTTGGTCTGTTGATGGAAACCTGAGGAATCATTTTGAGGGGAAGATAAGAATCAGAAGCATGAGAGAAAGATCTAGACTGGAATCATAGATTTGGGAGTTACTGTACAAAAGGTGTTGAAATGGGCTCCAGAATTTTCACCCCACAAAAAGAAAAAAGACCTATCCTTGTTTATGCAGGTGAGGCAAAGACCTTGTTCTAATCAGTGTGTTGGACAGAGTTGCAAAATGCTACACTCTGTGTTCACACATTTGCACCCTACACAGAATAGAGTCCAATACATGTAGTTGTGCTAACTCAGTTTTACTCAACCTAAGACTCAGGCATACCTGGTCACACATGAGGGACCAAGGAGGCACAAGGGAAAACCAAGGTTAATTGATGTTAGATCCATTCCAGGATAACAAAACAGGTAAGAAAGGAATGTTGTTTCTGAATAAAACATGTGACTGTCACTCAGGTTACCCTGCCAGTCTTCAGGATTATATACCTCATATCTACAGCTGAGACAGGTTTATCAAAAGGAAAGAAACACTCGCAGATGTCTCCATGGGGCTCTGAGAGCACAGATGGAGCCACACTGGGGCCATGGCTTTCTCAAAACAACATCTGTGCAGAGGTGATCACCTGGAACATGAACCTCGCCCTTCCAGCAAGTGTCCATCCCAGTTGGCAGTGGTATCTTGACAGGTGAGGACATCAACATTGATGCCCCCAACACACACCCAGAGCCTCAATACCAGGTATCAGGGTCATCAGGGTAAACAGACAACACAGTACTCCTACGTGAATGGCACCTGGGAAGTTGGGAAATGGCAGATGATATGATATCACCTGAGAAGTACTTGTGAAATGATTCCAATGGGCCCCAAAGTTATTTAGGAAGAATTTGAGAATGTAGAGTTTCCAGAGTTCATAGAAAAAAAGCCAGAGAAATACTATTTTATGACTTATTTTTATCTTAATTTTATCCCTAATCCAGAATGACTTCAGAATTACAAGTAATACAGAAAAACAGGGTTACACAAATAAAGAAAAAAACAAATTTTATAACTCCTACCATTTCCTGGTGCATAAGAAAATATCTATATCCAATCTCCCCTCATCATGCAGAAGTTTCTGATTTTTTTTTCTAAGAAAATATAAAATATTACTTCACAGGCCCATTTTCACCTCTGGCAATGAAATGCTCCCAGCAATTGCTCATCTCAGCCTCTCTTGTGGTCATTTGGGTTTTTTTTGCTTCAAGACAGGAAAGAAGAATCTTGTGGGATCCTGCTTTCTAATTAATATGCACAGTGATCAAAAAAGAAAGTTTGCTTGGAGAATTCAAGGTAAATCTGAGACACAATAGCAGGCACTGTTCTTACAGCTAATTGGGGGAACCTGGATGGTGCCCAGGTTTGAATCACACAGAAGTAATTATTCCTCTCCCTTCACAGATAACTTTAGAAAAGCATTCCCTTACATTCATGAACTTTTCCCAGTGCAGCATGAGAAATGCAGGAATGTAGCTCAGCCTGCCTTGCCCAGAGGAAGATCTGTTTCCCAAAATTGAGTGCATTTGTTTAAGCCCATTTCCAAAAAAAAAGTTGAAAGTTTAGCTCAAGATTTGCTTTGGGGGAGTGGAGGGATGGAATTTTATCAGATTACTGGGAAAGTAATGGTGAATATCTGCCAGAGAATCATATCGCTTTCTTTTTCTTAAAAAAAAAAAAAAAAGGAAAGGAAAGGAAAAAAACCTCATGCTGATTTTGCAGTGGGAGGCCTGCCCATATGACAAATTAGTCAAGATGAAATGCAGTGGTTTGGCCTTTCTGGAAATTTAATTCTCAGGTTTTGAAAAATCTGGGGAAAACAAGAAATCTTACTGTTAGAGTTAGTTAGAATAGTGACAGCAACCCACTTGCAAGAATAGCTCGTTTGCAAACAGGAAGAAAGTTTTGAAATGTTTTGAAACGGAAAGGTTGCCTGTAAAACAGCCATTTAAAATAACTACAGGGAGATCATCTAAAACATGGAAAGAAAAAGCACAGGAATAAAAAGGCCTGACAGCAAGAATGAGGAAACTACCCAAGGAACTCACAGGTCCGTCGGGTTTTTCCCTCTGCTTCATTTTCCCAGATGTCCAGACGAAGGGACCCAGGTGCCTCTGGCTGAGATTTCAAACAGAATCCTGACACCAAGCCAGGATTAAAAACCTAAAGATAAAACTCGGAAGCAAAAGAGAATCAGAAACAAGAAAGAAAGGTCAAGAACACAAGAAATGAGCACCAGGTCACCAAGTCAAGATCGGGAACACGCTAAGTCAGAGGGAAAAGTCAGAAAATCACCAAATTCAAGCTTACTTAGTAAAAAAGGGCAAGGTCAAAGAGGCAAAGACGTGCCATAACACTGGTCTTTTCCGTCTTTTCCAAGGAAACCCTAATGGTAAAGCAAAGTAGATTCATAACCCCAGGGATTCTGAAGGCATGGGTGGAAACAGACAGGCCCTGGGGCAGCATTGGTTAATATCACATAGCTTCAAAAATTAATGGAAAAATTGCACTTTGCCCCATACAATAGCTTTGTTCCTTTCAATATAAAATTAATATAAGATCAGTTTCTCACCACAGAGTAAAATAGAGTACTCTGTATGACAAGCCATGTGCAGAATCACAGGAGAAACTTCACCTTTGTGTACCTGGGACAACAGAAGCTGTGTTTGAGGAGCACAGGGCTCAACCCTTATCCTTGGCTGCACATCCACATGAGGCTGGACCCTCATCATCCCCAGGACTCAGGATTAAGCCCTGCTTCACCCCATAGCCATCAAGGTATTCAGAGACTGCAAACTCAAATGGCAAAGGGAGCCAAGCAGTGACCACAATTGTCTGAGCTCCTTGTCTCAAGACCACGCATAATGTCTGTCAATTACAAAATCTTTTTTCAAAATGTCATGGAAGCCAGATAAAAAGTTCAAGCAAAGGAAGATATGGAGCCATATATAGCCAGCCCCCAGGGCCACAAGGTACCAACCTCTAGTAGTTCATTTCCCTGCCCCAACTCAACTAAATTTGAATGAAGAGGGATGTAGAATGTAAGAGCTGGATGGCAGAAGAAACCAAGTCCAAGAAAGAGGAAATAAACAAATGAGATTATAATTTACATCTTAGCATACCACGTCTATTTTTTTACAGATTCTCTATTTTAATAAAGGACAAAGGTAGATTGGATATGGAATGGAATGTTGGCATGAGTTACCCAGAAAGCAGTGACAATAAGCTTAGACAATGGTCAATGAACAAAAACTCTACTGGGGGAGTGGGGAATGGAGAGTTATAGTTTAATGGGTACAGTGGTTCAATTTTGCAAAATGAAGAGTTCTGGAGACGGATAGCAGTGATGATTGCACAATATAATGAATGTACTTAACACCACTGAACTACGCACTTAAAAATGGTTAAGATGATAAATTTTATGTTATGTGTATTTTACCACACTTTTTTTTAAAAAGTTCTTTATTGAAGAGTACAATCCTAGGGAGCAGGAGTAAGGGAAAGAGGGATCAAAACCGAAGGGTAGGAGAGCCGGAACAAAGAGACCATGACAAGTTGGCCACCGATACAGGGAGCTGGCTGCCCCATCCTGCAGGATTGTCTCAAGAACTTTATGGAATGTGACCCAAAACCATCCATCTGTGGAGAAGGGAAATGCAATTATCTCTAAGCTCTACCGTGCACTGGGCACAGGTTTGCCCTACAGGGTTATCTCTCCAACACATGGATTATGCATCAGTGGGAGCCAAGTAGTTTCATTCCCTGAGACGAGACACTGTTGAGTTACACATGTGTACAACTGGTCAGAGCCCCACGGAAATGACTGTAGCAGTGATGGCTAGAGAGAAAGATGAGGCATGGGGACAAGAGATGGTGTCCAATACTGATAAACTAAAGAAACAAAGGCTGGCAAAAATAACTATCTGAGTAATACTCCAATTTTCAGACTATCACTAAATACAGCATTTTCCAATTTCTGGTCATTTGCCAATCATCTTTTAACATAATTACGTATCACCTCTATGATTATTCATTTGATATATTTTTAAATTAACTCCTTTTGACTTAAATTTTTGGCAGTTTGTTAGATATAATCTACATAACAGTAAAGTCGCTCTTTGAAGGTATGTAGTTCTATATGTTTTAATAAACATAGTTGTGTAATAAACACCACAATCAAGAAGCACATTTCTATCACCAAAAAATTTCCTTTGTGTCCCTTTATAGTTCATGTCCACCCTGCCCCTGGCTCCTGGCAAGCACACATCTGATTTCTGTGCCTATAAATCTGCCTCTTCAAGACTGTCTTTCAAAAAAAGAACCATCCAGTGTATGATCTTTTCACTTAAATTCATTTTCTAAAAAGAAAGATAATCTCACTACTGTAAAGCATGAGTGTGAAGTGCTAGTCATATTGTAATACACACTAAAGCACGTATAGAGTTATAAAATTTAAAATATACCACCTAAACCATACCTTTGGATTTGGCTGGGCTACACTGGGAATCAGTGTAACTACCACAAAACTAGCGGTTGGGTGTGGAAAACACAGACAAGCCGTCTGCTGCTTGTGGTGAAATCAGAGTCCACCATGCAGACTATGAGAATTTCAGCAGATGGGTGGGCAATGGGAACCCATGAAGAATTGACCCCTGGAATTGCAGGCAAGTGTTCCTTGATTCAGACCCGGGGTTTATGGGCTGTTTACAGTCTCTGTGGGACACTGGCCAGAATAAAGGAGGACTTTGAATTCAGAGCTTTGGAACACTAGGCCCATGTACAAAAAAGTGACTCAAACTCAGGGGTAAGTCTGGCCTCCAATTTATTCAATAATATTAATTGGGCATCTACTATGTGCCAGGAACTATTCAAGGTTCTGGGGATATAGCAGTGAGGAGAAAAAATATTGTAAAATAAAATAATGGAGTTTTAACTCTAGATTTGGAAACAAACAATAGATCCATGAATTTATAATATGATGTCAAACAACAAGACCTGGGGGGGGGATGCAGCTGGCTGAGAGGATGCACTTGGTACGCTCTTAGATAAGGTGGTCAGAGTACCTCGAAGTGCTTTTGAACAGAAGCCTGCATAAAGAAAAGCAGCTGCTAAATGTCCTTTCTAGCTTGAGGGTCAGGTCTACCAGAACTTTCCATCAAACTCCCAATTCAGACTGAAACTCAGGGTAAACGTTTATTACAACAGTTCAGAACATGCACAGAGAAAAACAAATGCTGGTGTTTCTCTGCTCTTCAGAACCCTACAGGACTATTTTAAGACATTATGACCCAAAGAGTTGCCATTTTTGGCTACTGGGTTTAGTGTTGTATGATTTAATCATGATAGGATTAAACAATAAAAGTATGGTTGGTTATTGGCTAAAAGACAAGACCATTCACACATTCACAGGCATTTGTTGAGGTCACAACAGTTGCTGGTTGTGAACAGAAAGTCATAGGCTTTTAAGAGTTAGTATGTATAGGGTGAAACCACACATCTCAAAGACAAACCCTGAGCCTGGTCTTCTAATAATGAGGCTCCAGGTGAGGTTGCCCCAGGAAGAATTCAGTGACTTTTGTGTCCCTGGAGTGTGGTGAGAATGTGGGATAGTCTGGGACAGAGGTTACCAAACTATGACCTGCAAGCAAATGCTGTCCTAAGTCTCTTTCCTAGAGCATAGCCGCGCCCATTCACCCTTTCATTCACAGATTGTCTTCGGCTGCTTCTGCCCTACAATGACAAAGTACCACAGACTGGATGGCTTAAGCAACAGAAATGTATTTTCTCACAGTTCTGAAGGCTAGAAGACCAAGATCAGGATGCCAGTATGGTCATTTTCTGGTGAGAATTGTCTTCCTGACTGGTAGACATCTGCCTTCCTACTGTGTGTCCACATGGCCTTTTCTCAGTGAGTGAGCATAGAAAGAGAAAGGTCTCTGGTGTCTCTTTTTATAGGACCAGGACCCTACCCCCATGACCTCATCTCATCCTAATTATTAATACTTCCCTAAGGCCTCACCTCAAAATACCATCATATTGGGGATTAGGGCTTCAATATATGAATTGAGAGGGGACATAAACATTCAATCCATAACTGGCAGGAATTTTTAAATGAAAACCCATGTTTCAACTAAATCTCATTTTATCAGTTTGGAATTCTTTTTCAGCCCATCCTCTCAAGAAATCGCAACAAACCACTTTCCAGAGTCAGCACAGGAAGTATTGAGTGTCACTTCATCTTTCAGTTAAAAGTAGATCTTTTATTAAATGCAGGAGCAAATGAGATTTTATATTGCATCAGCAAAAAGTCAATAAGCATTCATTTAATTCCCACAGTGTGCACAGCACTTGGGAGATTACAACTCGGAATTCAAACTAATCTTCTTTACTTTGATGGTTTTACATTTTTTTCTTCCACCCACCTTGCTCTAGCCCCACCATGTCGTTCTCCTCATTTTTCAGCTATAGGTAAATTGCAAGAGCTAAAAAACCTAACTAAAGAACTACATAATCAAAAGCTGTGATGGAAAGCAGTATGTGGTATTTTCCTCCTTGTGTTCCAAATACGGAAACATCTGTTCTTGCCATTGTGCTCATCTGGATTGTCTTCTAGAACTGCAAGTCCCATCCATCTCTCTTAGTAAGTTGGAGAAAATGGGTGAAAAATCTGAGGCGATAAAGGGGACTTGTGACTGGACTGTATACCATTTCCAAATTCTCATCTCAAGAACAAATTAAGTACAGATGGGAATAATTTAAACTATTTATTTATATCATACTTTAAAATATGGAGCCAGCTGGAAAGATGGCAGTTTGAAGTCAGCGTGTCCCCTAATCTCCCTTTCTAAAGTAGTACAACTTGAGTGAACAAGGCAATATGAATTGCTATAACTCTTAAAGAAAGTAATCTGCCACTCGCTATTGAAAAGTGAAATGTGCCTACAGTGAACTCCTGTAACCCCACTTAGAGTAATTCGGCAGTACAGAAAGATACATATGCTAGTGCTTTGTTTGCTGGGTATTTGTAATGGTGTAAGTATTGGGAAAGAAAAAAACTAACCAAAGACACGTGCATTGTATTTGGGTCTATAGAAAGAAACGTGTTTTTATAAAAATGTACTGCAGTAAGAAGATATCTAAGTGCATTGTTCATCTAACACCCCCAAGACAAAATGGGCATCAATACATTTTAAGTACAATGGATATTTTTGAAAGGTTTAATAAGCTTCCTGATGAATCACTTACATTAGCTGTTACATTTTTAAATCACCATTAGTTTTCACAACTACTGTTTTATGACTTATGCAATTATCTAAAGTGTTTCTAAAACATTTGAAATAACTAAGCTCTATAAAGAGTCTATATGTGTATAGAAAAGTACGGTTTATTAGCAAGAGGAAAATTTCTGCCTTTTTCTCCTGTGTCAGGAGCTTGAGAACAAAGCTGAAATGCACTTATCTTTCAGATTCTCCTTAGCCTTGAAAATCTAACTAGCAAGGACTTTATTGTTTAGTGGTTAACTTTCATTCTTAAAGGGAAATTCATATTTCTGATCTCATATTTCCCCTAAGAGGAAAAGCAGGTATGCATATCTTGTGTAATGTCTATCAACTTGGCTGAATAAATTGTGATACCTAACTAATATTCAATATTACACAGCTTTATTTTTAAAAATGAGTTTGGATCTGTATCTGTCATCCTAGAAAAAAACGTACAAAGTGAGAAAAGAAATTTACTGAATTTCTTCAGCAAAAAAAAAAATAAGAGAGCATAGGCCAAAAAACAATTCCAATATAATATATACAGAATTTGTATACTGTAATCCTAGTTTTAAAAAAATAATCAAAAGTAATTCCCATGTAAGTGTATGAATATATGTGGTATGTGTGTGTATATATATCTTCGTATGGAAAAGAGAAAAGAATGGAAACATTTATTCTAGTCCATTTGGGTGGGGAAGGGTATCATAAAATTTTTCTTTGTACATTTTTGTTTGGGACTCTCTGTACTTTGGTTCTTGTATATTTATTTCCTTTGCCAGGTTAGAGAAGTTTTCAATCATTATTTCTTCAAATAGTTTCTCTATCCCTTGCTCCCTCTCTTCTCCTTCTGGTACCCCTATGTTGAGAATGTTGTTATGTTTGATGTTGTCCCTAAGGTCCCTTAAACTATCTTCTTTTTTATTATTTTTTTTTTCTTGTTCTTCCGATTGGATATTTTCTCCTAGTACCTTGTCTTCTAAATCACTGATTTGATTCTCTGCTTCATCAAATCTGCTGTTGATTGCTTCTAGTGTATACTTCATTTCAGTTATTGTGTTCTTTATTTCCAACTGGTTCTTTTTTATAGTTTCTATGTTCTTCTTTATACTCACTGTCTCTGTTGAAGTTCTCACTAAGTTCCTTAAGCATTCTTATAACCAGTGTTTTAAACTCTGTCTCTGGTTGGTTGATTGCCTCCATTTCATTTAGTTCTTTTTCTGAAGGTTTCTCCTGTTCTTTTATTTCGGACCTGTTTCTTTGTTTCCTTATTCTGACTGCCTCTGTGTTTGCTTCTCTGTGTTAGGTAGATCTCCTATGTCTCTCAGTCTTTGCCGGGTGACTTTCACTTTGTGTAGTGTGTGCCCTGTGTGGTTCAGTGGCTCAGTCTCCCTGACCACCTGTATGTGTGTTCCAGGAGTTCCCTTGTGTGTGTTGTGTATATTCTCCTCTTATAGTTGAGCCTTGATTGCTTTTGGTTCATCAGTGGGTGGGATTAATTCTCAAGGGCCTACATTCTTAATTCACTCTGTTACCCTAACACCTCAAGCTGGAAAGTGCTTGCTAATCTAGTTCTTCTTCCCTTTGGTAAAGAGACATGGCTAACTTGAGTTTTTGCTTCAACTTTCCATGGGTAGCAAACATCTTGAGCTGTTTTACACTGAGAAAGGGGTGATGTTGGCTTTGATTTCCTGCCCCATACTTTGTGCTATTCCCCAAAAAAACATATGAATATTCACAACTGACAAACAAATCTGGACATATATAAAAATCCTTGCCTATGTGTGGTTCATACTTTCCTCTTCCCTGCAAATGGGAGTTGTCAAAAACAAATTAAGTAATTACATAATGTTGCTGCAGCTGTGTGTATCCTTCATTACATTATATGACTGTAGCTAAGGGATGACTCTCTCCTGCCTAGTTGTTAAAATATTTATAATGGAAAGTGGGTTGTCAGGGCATGTTCCGCTGTTGCCAAAAAAAACAAAAAGAAAATGAAAATGACGTTGATGGCATGGCACGGCTGTGTGTGTGTGTGTGTGTGTGTGTGTGTGTGTGTAGACATGCTCTGCTATGCTGTAAAAGTTATTCTGGTTAGCTGGTTTTTCTAATTAATAAAAATTTCCTAATGACTTAATAAATAAAATATCCTTAGTACACACAGTTGGATTTACTAACCACAATTTATCATTTATTTTAAAAATTAGCATCTCCATTGAAAAACAGTATATAAATAAATAACAAATATTTATCCAAGAAAATAACATCTTATCCAAGGAAATAACATCATTAACACCTAATGATCCTACAAGGTAAGTGGTTCCTTTTTATTGTTTGACATATGTGTGAATGGAAAGAGTAAAAAAGGAAAGCAGAACAAAAGATGGTTGATCATTCTACAATGTCTTACTTTAAAAATTCTACACTAGCCTTCAAACACTGATATCCTCAAAATCCTTAATTTCAGCATTCTTCGTAAGAATGAGGGAAGAAAAACTTATCATCTCAAAGTCTATGCCTACTTTCTTGGGGAAAGCCCTCCATCTTGAAGGGGATAATTTTCAACAGATTGGGTTTTTACAACTATAAGAATACATGTGCTTAACGGAAATACCAGGCAAAAGCCATCTGAATGAAAGAGAAGTTATTCCATATATATTATATATTAACTTTGTATTAAATTCTTAATACAAGTTATTTTAAAACACATAATACTCAGAATACTTAGAGGTTCAACTAAAAACAACAAAAAAGCCCAAACAAAGAAGTAAAGAACAACAAGGAAACACAAAGATAAACCAAGAAACAAGCCAGGATAAAATCAGAGTAAACAAACAAATTTCTGAGACCAATTGGCATTCAAGAACAGGAATTTCTATGTTATCATGGAATAATCTTCTCTTTATAAACATTTGGAGGCAATGAGTAAAATGTAGCCAAAACAACAACAACAAAATTAACACATAGCCATGCTAGAAATAATAGAAAATCCCCATATGCCAGGTAAATAGAGAAATCAAGACCAGAACAGAGCTGATCCAACAGCAGCTTTTAACTCAATCACGGGTACTAGAGGTTCAGGACTGGGTTCTAATGGCTCTGTGAGGACCGGAGATAAAATGTCTTCAAAAAGTGGAAGAGCTGTAATTGGATAGCCCACAAAAAGCATGGAGTCATAAAAAAACCACCTCCTCCAGGAAGACTAAAATAACTCCTCCTACCTGGCCTTGAAAGCAGTCAGCAGGCTTGCCACCTCTCCAGGGCCTTGGGTTAAAAATCAATCACCTGTATAAATCAAAGCTCCAGGTACCCATTACACCTTGGTGTAGGGTTTAAATGTTTAACATCCAGACAATTAAGGCACTACAAACCATGTAGTTGATATAAAATTTTTCTAAAAACACTCTTCACACCTTAGAAAATGTGAAACCACTCTTTGGGATACTTTAAAAGGATACTTTTAAAAGACAGAGGAACAAGGGTTTAAGAAACTACCAAGGGGGCAGGGATGAGGGTGGGGGAGCCCCATTACTGAAAATCATTTTTAAACACAGTGAGAAATCAAGACACTGTGAAAGAGCTTCAGAAAATGCTATCAACAGGAAAATTGTCCCTCCCAAAATTGGGATTACATACAGTGTGAAAGAGACTACAAATAAAGAAGGAACAAAAACCATAATGATCAGACACAGTGAAAATGAAAATAAGTCCAATAGAACTTCTGGAAATGAATGTCAAGCTCATTGAATTTTAAAACAAATAAAAATATCCACACCCAAATGTTATAGAAAACCTACAAAACTTCAGCAACAAAGGAATGAGAATGTAAAGACAAATTATAAATAAACGGAAATTAGATTGACAGTAGACTTCTCATCAGAACGATGATTCCAGAAGTCAGTGAAATATTTTTAAAGCAATGAGGGAGTATATATCTAGCTAATTTATATAGAAGTAATAGTAAAATAAAAACATTTTTAGATAAACTAATTGAAAAAGTTTGCTGACCACAACTCTATTAGGGTGAACCACATGAAATATCGGGTATTTGGCCATTTTTGACCCACAAAAATGACCACTTCATATAATTCAAACCAAAATTAAAAGATGTATGTACTTCAGGAAGAAGCAAAGTGAATCCAGAAGGAAGATACATGATTCAAGAAGCAACAGTGAGGGCGCACCCTTCTAGTTGCTAGCTGGGATGCTGCCCAATTCATAAACCACTTAAAGCCAATTAGATTCCCCTTGCAAAAAAAAAAAGAAGGAATGATAAGCAATTATTTATAAATCTAAATAAGCATTGACTAATAAATAAGAATATTATTTTAAGAATAATAAAATAACCAGTGGAATTTGGAATAGGAGAAGAGAACTAATATATATATATATATATATATATATATATATATATATATATATATATATATATATATATCTGAGGGTATGAAGATAGTTAATTAATATTAAATCATATTAAGTTATGTATCAATGTTAAAATTTTAAGGTTGACTACTAAAAGACCAGAAATGGGGGGGGGGGGGGAGTGGGAATAAAGAAACCTCACTCTTTCCAAGAGAAGAAAGAAGAAAGTAAAAGCACTAAATGAAAGTAAGTCCCAAACACTAATCAAAGTGGCTGCAAATGGAATAAATGTGCCTGTTGAAGGGCAGCTTCGCAGATGGGATTTTTAAAAACAGACCAAAAAAAGAAGAAAATTCAACTATATGACATTTTCTATAAACATATCTATAATGTCTCACAAAAAAGGCCAAAGTAATGAAAAGGATGTATGAGGGTATACCAGGCAAACGTGAAGGAGAGGGAAGAGGGAAAGAGGAGGAGAAGGGAGAAGAGGATGACGGGGAAAGGAGGAAAGGCGGTAGGGAGAGAGGGAGGGAGGGTACAAAGAAGCCAGTATAACAATATTGAACAAAGAGATTTTAAGACCAAACAAAATCTTTATTACAGATTAAGAGGGTCATTATTTAATGATAAAAGGAACAATACACAAGGAAAATATACTTTAAACTTGTATGCACTTAATCCTTTAGCCACAAAATATATTAAATAGTGGTAAATAAATATTGACTGAAATTAAGACTATACATTTGATTTCTTTGTGTTTACTAAAATATTTCCACTATTAATTAGTTCCTGATTAAGTATTAACTTTATTCATTTAAAAAAAATCGGTGACTATTATGTCCCAAACTAGAAATTAATGGTGAACAAAACAAAGTCCCTGACCTCATGAAGCTTACATTACAATGGGCAGAATACATTTATTTCAAAATAAATTTTGAAAACACATGGCTCATGTGTGAGAAATTACACTAATATCTAAAATAATATATAGTACTCAAATGACTTATTCAGTCATATTGCCAAATGCCTAAGTGATTCTCTGATAATAAATTAGCTATTGTGTAAGAGATTTGTTGATGTCCTAAGGGCTCCACTTTGTTCAGTGGGCTTCACATGTTTGTTCACATACAGATTTGTTTCCCATTTTTATTGAATATGTTTATAGAGCTGATACCCCACAGAATGAAATAATGAAAGACATTAAGAATTGTCTAATGCTAAATATACAAAGACCCAAAAGAATAAGATGTGACTGCCAAAGTACACATGTGGCCAATTAATAATGGTTATAAAAATAATGATTTCGTAATTATTGGCTTGGTACATGAGAAATGTACCTGAAAATCCACCACGGTTCCACTACGATTTAGGAAGTATAAGTAGCAACACAGCAATTTAGCTCATTCTTTCATTATTTACTCTCCTAATGTAAAAAGCATAAATTCACTTACAATTCTTCTTTGTACATATGTGTTACCATTGAGTCATATGTTACGATGACATAAAGCTATAAATAGTTAAATCTTCATGAAGTGTGTCTCTTTTCATCAACTGCCAAAGTATACATAAAATATTACAAAGGAACAAATGACAGCAAATTGTTTTTAGATGTGGTCAAAACATAGTTGGCAAAAGCTACTGAAAGAAATACAATCAGGTGGCAAGTGATATTTAATTTATATCCTAAAATATTTACAGAAACAATTAAGTATTAATTATGAATGACAAGACTGCAGTTACAATTTCTGCTATAAATAACATGCAATTTTAGCCAATATAAACACAATCTAACAATTAGAATGAAAAAAGTCAGGGGATTACATCTGGGTCCCTTAAAAAGTCAACTTAATACCAAAACAGGTTTCCATATGCTTAGAAAGCTTACCTAGAATAAAAATAAAAGCTTCAAATTCACCTGATATTTAATGGAGCCCTATTTTGCTGTATGAATGATGACAGTATGTCATGTCTGGACTAATGCATCTGAATCAGTGGTCATTTCTAAAAACTAATGGTTTCCTCATCAATGGGAAAGGTCAAGTAACTGTGAGTTACATCCAGGAATTCCATGTCCCCAGAAGGTCCTGCATTTGATTGGAAGAGGCTTTCCTAGGGTTCAACTTTCTGGTAATGATGGCCCTGAAAAGGATTCCCATTGCTTTTGCCCATTTTATCCACCTAGAATCTCTGTGCATATGTTTCTTGCCAACATCTCTTGGGGGAAGGGAAATACCAAATCTGCCTTTATCTAAAGTTTTCCGTGCATTCCCAGAGTCACTGAGTTTCCACTCTCATGTACAGGGAAAGCCAGGCAGCAAAGCCCAGGACCTGCCAAGGTGAAGAATGTGACACAAGATCACCACTAGAGCTGAGGGGGAGAGGGGAGGGGGAGGGGGAGAGGGGGAGGGAGGGGAGGGGAGAGGGGAGGGAGGGGGAGAGGGGAGGAGGGGAGGAGGGGGGGGAGGGAGGGGAAGGGGGGGAGGGAGGGGGGAGGGAGGGGAGAGGGAGAGGGAGAGGGAGAGGGAGAAGAAGGACTAAAAGTGACAGTAAGAAAACGCCAAAGAGAACCACAACAAAATGATAGTTTACTTACTTTTTAACTCAGATTGACCCTGAAAATACTAACATATTATTATTAGAATTGGACATTTACCAAAACCTGTCAGATGTAAGGAGGAAATAAACTGAATCCCAAATAGCACAAATATTTTTCTTTTTCTCAATAAGGGTGGAGGGTAGAAATGCTGATTGGAACTGAATTTCTGTATCTTTTTCTCTAAAATACTTTTGGCCAAATAAGAAAGGCCTTGACTTTTATGCAGAAGATTCTTTTCAGCCAAAGGTATTAATGTACATTCTGGAGAGACAAGGCATAAACAAGAAAAACGTTAAATAAAAAGGAGAGATTTAAATGCTTGCTCAAGAAGTACAAGAGATCTCAGAAGACCAAAAGCAAATGTCAAAAGAATCGTATTCCAAAGAAATGCTAAAAAAAGATGGGCTGACAATTATTACTAAAGCATTTATTGCCAGACCAAAAGGTAAGTGAAGACAAAGAAAGAGCTCCCACATAAGCCTCACTGGTAACTGGAGACTAAATGAAGGCTGAGGAAACGCTGCATAAACAAACAGTTGCAGAAGTGGGAGGAGGTGTTGAGGAGGCAGTGCTGCCTCATTCACTCAGTCCACAGCCCTGTGGCTAAGGAAGAATCACACTATGCGAGTGAGTCAGGAGAGACAGGAGATACTTTGAGGGGTCCTATCTCTGCTAAGTCAGCTGTGGAGCTAGCTGGGGACAGACACTGGAGGCTCTGGAATGGGAACTGATGAGGCAGGGAGGAAGAATGCATCCCAGCTCCCACTCTGCAGCCACATCAAAGGTTTCAAGGATTGGCAAAAATGTCCAACTCATTGCACAAGCAATCCTGGATACCCAGAATCTAGTCCAGTTGATGAGTTTATTCAGGCCAGTTTTGGGGGACTTGGTACAAAATCCACAAGTGATTTTTCTTCAGGGAAGCAAAACAAAAGAACAGTCTTTATGCAGCACCTTCTTCCACATTCCCCGATGGTAATAAAGCAATTCTATAACTCTGCTAATTCCGTAACGTAAAATCAGGATTGTCAAAACCAAATCATAGGTGCAGCCAGATAGCTCAGTTGGTTAGAGTGTGGTGCTCTTAACCGCAAGGTTGCCGGTTTGATCCCCACATGGGCCACTGGGAGCTGCACCCTCCACAGTCAGAGTGAAACAACTACTTGACTTGGAGCTGATGGGTCCTGGAAAAACACACTTAAATAAATAAAAGTTTAAAATAAAAATAAAAGATCGTAGTCCCAGAATCCTTTCTCTCTGGATAAAATGAAGTCTTAAGTTATTTAGACTATTTAATTAGTATCCACTCTATGCATTTATTTTCAATACTAGAAATAAAAGTGTAGGTACACTGCTCCCTCTACTGGCTTTGCCACTGCAGTTAAAGATGAGTTTAAGCCCAGAAGAGCAGCCTTTTAGCTAGATTCCTTTCTCCAATGACCAAGAAATAGGAGGACACTGCAAGTTTCTTAAACCATTTACAGAACCTTTAGCAAACATCACATTAAAGAGTTAACATGAACATGTTTAAACCCTTACAAATAAATTATATTCATTTTGCTGATATTTACTAGAACTATTGACATTTTCTGATGTTGACTATCCTGGAGAGTTAAGGAGTAGAAAGGGAATTTAAGAAAGGAAAATAATAATAAAGCCATTTTAGATATTTTGAAGCAGCGTTTCCATGAATTTCCTACTATCTCACGTCTCAATATTATAGAACCTTTACCACTCCATTCTTCCATCACTGAAATGTAAAAATGCATGTAGTGTTCTTATACTTCCATTTTCTCTGAACTCCCATAAAAGAGTATATAGCTCTGTAGATTTTTGTAAGTAAGATTGAAAACCATGTGGTGTTCCCTGGTTCTTGAAAATGAATAGAAATAATGGCAGTGGTCTAATACCAGCAGTTGAACTCCCCTTACTGGAGCCAAGTTTTACTCAGATGGCTTAATGGCTATTTCCTCCTCATTGATGACCCAGCAAATAAATGGTGTGTATTTGACAATACAGAATTCTCTCTTTCAAGGTCCCAATTCTACCCTTTCCTTATTTATTCAACCAAAGTCACTCATTTGGTCATCTGATAAATATTTATTGAGGAACTACAATGTGCAATCAATGTTCTAGGTGCTGTGGATACAGCAGTGAATGGATGGATGACCTTAGCCCATTTCACTGAAAAGACAGAAGCCAGCTCAGTGGGTTCCCATTCATTCTCCTTACATCTTCATGAGTTTTGTACACATCCACACATACTTGGTCAAATTCCAACTCCATGAAGTCTTTCCTGATCAACTAGGGCCATGCGTCTCACACCAACTCTGATTTTCTGAAATATTCATCATTTTGCCACCACACATTTCCTATCTAGACATGTGTTGCCATACAACTGCATGCAAACAAATCAGATGTTACTCACATCTATTACTGCTTTGAATTAGTATTTAAAGGTTTCACTGCCATCTGACTTTTCATGTCTGTGCTTTCTCCTGAACTAAAAGTTCTTTGAAGTAAGAAACACATGGATTGACATAAAGTTATATAATCCTAAAAGGGTATAAAAATAAACATATTAACAATACACTCTTCTTGAAAAGAATAATTACATTACATACAGTCCATCAGGAAAGTTTTATGTGTTATAGAAATTAAGTTGGTTATTAATCCAAAGCAGATTGTTTTATATTAAGATTTTCATGTAATCCCCAGGGCAACTTTGATGAAAATAACTCAAAAATATAGTAAAGAAACAATAGTAGAATTTAAATGGCATAATAGAATATATCTAACACAAAAGGCAGCAGTAATGGAGAAATGGAGGGGGAAAAAAGACATAAGACATATAGAAAACAAATAACAAAATGACAGGCATAAATGCTACCTCATTTGTCAGTAATTACATTAAACATAAATGGACTAAGCATTCCAGTCAAAAGGCAGATATTGGCAAATAGATTTTTAAAATGATCCAACTCTATGGTGTCTCTACGATATACACTTTAGATTTAAAGACACAAACAGATTAAAAGTAAAAAGATGAAAAAAGATATACCATGCAATTAGTAATGAAAAGAAAGCTGGAGTCCTATATTAATATCGGGTAAAATAGACTGTAAGTCAAAGAAAACTTTGTGATGATCGATATACAAAAATTAATTGTATTTCTAGACATTATCAATGAACCACATAAAAATGAAATTAAAAACAATTCACTTTATAATAGCATCAAAAAGAAAAAAATACTTAGGAATGAATTTAATGAAAGAAGTACAATTTTACACTGAAAACTACAAAGCATCATTTAAAAAACTTAAAGAAGACCTAAATTAATTGAAAAAACATCCTATATTCATGGATTGAAGACTTAATATTGTCAAGATGGCAATACTCCCCAAACTGATCTACAAATTCTATATTATCTCTTTCATAATCCCAGCTACTTTGTTTTGCAGAAACTGAAGCTGGTGATCCTAACTCACATGGAAATGCAAGGGGCCCAAAACAACCAAAATAATCTTGAAAAAAATTAAGTTAGGGAATTTACACTTCCCAATTTCAAAACTTTCTACAAAACTTCAGTAATCAAAACAATGTGGTATTGACATAAAGTTAAATATATAGATCAATGGACTAAATAAACCCATACCTCTGGCTTATATATCAGAAATAAACCCATACATCTATGGCCAATTGATTTTCAACAAGGGTGTCAAGACCCTTCATTGGGGCAAGAATAGTCTTCAGTAAATGATCCTGGACAACTGGATATCTGTGTGCAAAAGAATAAAGGTGTACCCCCTAACACACACAATACACAAAAATCAACCAAAAATAGATCAATGACCTAAACAGCAAAAACATAAAACATTTAGAAGAAAACCTAGGGGTAACTCTTCATGACCTCAAATATGGCAACTGATTCCTAGATATAATACCAAAACATGAGCAACAAAAGAAAAAATAGATACATTGGGCTTCATGAAAATTAAAACTTTTGTGCATCAAGGACATTATCAAGAAAGTGAAAAACAACCTACAGAATGGGAGAAAATCTTTGCAAATCGCACATCAGATAAAAGTTTAGTACATGGAATAAATGAACTCCTACAACTCAACAGTAAAAATTTTTAAATGGGCAAAGGACTTGAATAGACATTGCTCCAAAGAAGACATACAAATAAATGGCCAACTAAGCTCATGAAAAGATGCTAACATCATTAGGCATCAGGGAAATGCAAATTGAAACCCCAAAAAGATACCACTTCACACTCACTAGGATGGTTACAATCAAGAAGGTAGATAATAAGTGTTGGGAAGGATGTAGAGAAATTGGGACCATCATACATTACTGATAGGAAAGCAATATGGTACAGCCACTTTGAAAAACAGTGTGGCAGTTCCTCAGAAAGCTAAACACAGAATTGCCATATGACCCAGCAATTCCACTCCTAGGTATATACTTAAGAAAAATCAAAACATATGTCTACACGAAAACTTCTACACAAATGTTCATAGTAGCATTGTTTGTAACAGGCAAAAAATATAAATAATCCAAATGTCTATCGACAGATAAATGGATCAACAAAATATGGTTTATATACATACAATGGAATTTTTTTTGGCCATAAAAAGGAATGAAATATTGATATATGCACAATATTTATGTGAACTTTGAACACATTATGCTAAGGGAAAGAAGCCAGACATGATAGGTCACATATTACATGATTTCATTTCTATGAAATCTACTCTATTCACAGAAATTAACAAAGTTCCAACTTGTTCTCTTTTAAGATTATTTTGGCTGTTTTGGGTCCTTTGCATTTCCCTGTGAGTCAGGATCATCAACTTGTCAATTTCTGCAAACTGCACAGATTTAACACACATGAAATCAATTTTGCAAATAGACAAATCTATAGAGAAAGAAAGTAAATTATTAGTTGTCTGGGATGCAGAGTCATCAGTGGGAAACAGAAAATGACCACTAATGGTTACAGGATTTCCTTAGGGTAATGAAAATGTTCTAAAATTAGAACTGTGAATGTGCTTAAAACCACGGAATTATACTTTAAAAGGGTGAATTTTAGGTTATGTGAAATACATTTCAATAAAGCTATCATTTTTTAAAATCCAGTCCATCCTGGAAAATTTGGATGGTATGGTTGTATTCATTTTTCCTTTTTAAGCCCTCACTATCTATAGCAAGAAGCCTTGTACATCGAGGTGCCAAAGATAGATGATAGATAGGCAGATAGATAGATAGATAGATAGATAGATAGATAGATAGATAGATAGATAGATAGATGATAGATAGATAGATAGCTAGATAGATAGATAGATAGATAGATAGATAGATAGATAGATAGATAGATAGATAGATATGAGTGCATATTACTTTGCATTGTTCACAAACTACTGCAAATAGTAGTTGAAGTTTCTCAAATGGTCCAAACTCCTTGAAGCAAAACTCATGTCTCACATTTCGTGAACATGCATCATTATTAGACATTTCATTGTAATTACACTGAGCTTAGATACGCATATAATCACATCCATGGTGGGTAGAAATGCTCAGTACCTTGATGACCTGTGATTTGTGATTGTTCAGGAGGCAGCACTGTTCACTAGTCAAAGGGGAAGACTCTGGAGTCAGTCTATCTCTAGGCTCAAATACCACTTCTACAACTTCATATGATCTTGAACGAATGACTTAAAGTCTGTGAGCCTTGGTTTCCTCATTTCTGAGGACAGGATTAATAATAGTAACCACCTTCTAGGGTTGTGTGAGGCTCAAATGAGGTAAGACGTATACAGCACTTACTGGCCCATGATAAGTGCTTATTATTCATTCATCGAGCACTGATTTTAATTCTCTTCCCTCAAAAGATAGAACTAGAACATGTAACTAAACCAGTGCAATAAAGTGCTCTCATGCTCTGAAAGACATCTAAAGAACACAAAAGGGATTCCCAAAGGATGAGCGACCGTGTTGGGGAGGGTTGGGATGGAGCATAGAACAGCAAGAAGTACCACTAGAACAGAGTGCTTATTTAACTGTAAAAAAAAAGGGGGGGAGTATTCATTCCCCAGGTTGAGGAAAATAGGGAAATAAGACATTCCACATGGAGAGGGTGATTTGTTCAGAAATCTGTGATTAGCTCCGCACAGCAGGAAGGCATCCAAGAGGTGCAGTCACAGAAAGAATAGCGATACAGGAGTCCCATCACAGAAGGCCTTGTTTTTTCCCCTTTTCCTAGCAAGTGGAAATCCCCTTCCCCTCCCTAGCAGAGGCATTTTCTTTGGTTGGCTTTGTTTCCAAAGACCATAGAGCCAAAGAGAGGAAGGACTGAGCCTTTGAGACTGCTTGAGTATTTCCAAAGTGTTCCAGTAATTTTAATGTTGAAGGCCAGCCATGCATGGGTCAGTCATCACTGAGGACTCAGGCTGTAGGACAATTATTAGGAGTGACAAGTGTTCTGGATAAATGCATCTGCACTATGCATAAGCCCAGTTTCCCTTGAGTGTTCCCAGCATGCACTGTTTCCACGCTGGGCACCAGAAGGGCTCAAACAAGATGGTAGCTCCCAGAGGAGTACCGTCAATTACCAACAACAAGCATCTGGGCATAAGCCCTCATCATAGGTGATTATGGCCACGGGTTAATCTAGCGGTTCCTTCTAATTAATAGCCTGGAGTATTGAAGAAGCCAGAAGTGACCACAACACTCTGAGCTTTTGGAAAAGCCCAGCTGGCTGAGTGTCAGCCTTCTGTTAGACCTAACCTTAGTGTGTTGTTTAACCACATCACCCTTTCCTGGAATCCAGCCCTTTGGCTGACTCTCTGCTGTGGAGACAGAGTGTCCCTCTTGTGGCTCCAAAATACCATTTAGGCTTTTCTTCTGCCTCAGCATTCCTCATTCTTTCAGCTTCTTCCAATCCATTCTTCTCTTCTCTTGAAAATAAGCTCTGTCTTTCCTCACTCATTTCTTCAGTTTATTTTCTCTAGAGTTGGTTTATTTTTTTTCTTTTCCTTCCAAAGATCTGATGTTCCTTTCTTTCTCCGCTCCTTGATTTCTCGATTTCTCTCTTTTCCTTTGCCTTCCTCTCTTCTTTCCCTCACTCCCTGTCTATGTTTTATAATTGACCTCAGATGAAAATAAATAGATTAATCATATTGTGTGTTCCATGAATAGCCCTCTTTTATTTGGTTCACGTTTTTCTTCTAACTACTTGTTTTTAACAATGTGATAAGCACCAATGAATCTGACGACTATTGAAACAAAAAGGGGGATCACAGCAATACTGTACAACAAACCATTTGGTAGCCCACTACCCCATCCCCTAGCTTCCCCACCCAGAATAGCTACCATGCTGAATCTTGGGCACTGTTCCTTCCTTTCTTTTTATACAGATTAATTGTATCTACATGTAATTCTAAAAATATATTTGTACTCTAGTTTTTTAAGTTTATGAAAAGGTTAATGCTTTTATTTTGTTTAGCTTTATTTTTATAGACCTGTTTTTTTTTGTTTTTTTACTTTTTATCTTGAAATAAGTTCAAATTTGTAATAGTGTTTCAAGGATGATATATAGAACCCTCTAATAGCCTGACTGATAAATATTTTCTATATATATATTATATATGTATTTATATAGAGTTATTATTCTTCAAATCATTTGAAAATAGATTGCTTACATCTTGCCTCTTCATCCCTAAATATATCAATGTGTATTTCCTAAGAACAAGAAAATTCTTACATAACCACATATTAGGAAATTTAAAATTACTACCATATGTATATGCTTACATCTTATCAATGCTCCATTTTTAAGTTTTTCCAATTGTGCCAATAATACCATTTACAGCAATTTTTTCAGGTCCAGAATCTGGTCCACAATCACATATTGCATTCAGTTGTTGTGGTCTCTTTAGTCTTCTATAATCTGATCTATTTCCTCAGCCTTATTTTTCATTTTATGACCTTAACATTCATGTGATATTTTATTATGTTTCTCAGTTTGGGTTCTCCTGATGTTTCCTTTTGATGGCAGTCAGGTTATGCATTTTTGGCAAGAATACCATAGAAGTGATCTTGTGTGCTATGTCCTTCTCAGTAAATCACATCCAGAGGGCCTTTGTTGGTGATATTAGCTTCAATCCTTTTGTTATAGTACTTCCCAGTTTCTCCAGGCTGTTTGTTTGCATATAGCTTTGGAATTAATACTTCACTTAATAGTATATTGCTAAGCTTTATCCTTATTTGTCACATCTCACCTTTCTCTTCCTCTCTGTCTCTGTCTCTCTCTCTTTCCCAAACCCACCCATAGATACCCCCACACAAAATGCACAAACACAAATTTTCTTACTTTTTTTCTTCCCTATCTTTTATTTTCCACCCACATTCTTACTCAAAATCAATTTGGAAGTATACAACTCCTAGGTAAAATATGTACATTCTCTTATTCAATTATTACAGACAAAATCTCCAAAGACACATATACATATAATATACCAAAATATGTGTTGTGAAAATAGGTGGCTTACCAAAGAAGTAGATACCAAAGAAATCAAAAAGCAATCCTTACCTTTCACTCACTCAACCAACCAATCAACATTTTTTAACTGAGTAACTATTATGTTCTGGAACCATGCTTGGCTAGATGGAGGCATATAAAGTACAAAACCACAAAGGGCTTAGAAGCCAGATGCTGCCCCTGACAAGCACAAATTGGTATCTTTCTCATGATTCAAGACACAACTCAAATGTTACCTCCTCTGTAAAGCTACCCCTTCTGCTCTAACCCTTAGCACATACTGAATACCTACTGTTTTCCAAGCACAACATTAGATGTTTTCCTCACAGTCATTCTGGAAGGAAGGTGCTACCATCCTTTTTCTCCAATGAGTAGAGACTCAATTTTTTAAACTTGGATATAGTCACACTGCTGATGACTTCAAAGTTGATCAGTCCTCTCACTATTTCGTAATGAGTCCTAGGAGAGATAATGCTTTTTCCTTAAAACTCTGATACTATCTTACTTATAGCTTGATTAGAATGATTATTGCCCTGCAATTGATTTTGAGCTACTTAAGCATAAGAATTAGGTCACACTCATCTTTGAGTCCCCAGTATTCAGCAGAGTAACTGCAATTACAGTCAATTATCATTACTCACAGATTCCATACTTGAGAATTTGCTAAAATTTACTTATCATACCAAAAGCAATTCTTAGGGGCACTTTTGTGGACATGAGCATGTGCAGAGCATAAAGAATTTGAGTCACCCAACTCGTACATTTCAAGCTGAAGTCCAACAAGGCAATGCTCTGCCTTCTTGTTTCAGCTCTCATACTATAAAGAAGTGTCCTTTTGGTGGTCTATTTAGTGCCATATTTTTCACAACTTCATGCTTTTTGTTGGTGATTTCACTATTTAAAATGATTCCTAAAACGCTTGTACACTGCTGGTAGGATAGTAAATTGGTGCAGCCACTATGGAAAACAGTATGGAGATTCTTTTAAAAATTAAGAATAGACCCACCATGTGATTCAGCAATTCCTCTTCTAGGTATTTATCCAAAGGATATGAAATCACTAATTCAAAATGATGTATGCACCTCTATGTTCATTGCAGCATTATTTACAATAGCCAAGATATGGAAGCAACCTAAGGGTCCAACAATGAATGAATGGATAAAGAAGATGTGGTACATATATACAATGGAATACCACTCAGCCATAAAAAAGATGAAATATCGCCATTTCCAACAATATGAATGGACCTTGAGGGTATTATGCTAAGTGAAATAAGTCAGAGAAAAAAGGACAAAAACTATATGATTTCACTCATTTGGAATACAAAACAAAACAAAACAAAAACAAAGTCATCGTTACAGACAACAGATTGGTGGTTCACAGGATGAAGAGTTGGGGGGAGGGTATAGGGAGTCAAACATATGGTGATGAATGGAAATTAGACTTTTGGTGGTGAGCACACTACAGTAGATAGAGATCTAAAATTGTAATGTTGTATACCTGAAACTTACATAATGTTATTAAAAAATGTTACAATTTTTAAAAATTGAATTAAATGAATAAAAATGACTCCCAAGCATTGTACTGAAGTATTGTCTAGCATTCCTAAGTGCAAGAAGCTGTGTGTGATGGGCCTTATGGAGAAAATACGTGCATTAGCTAAACTTCAACATGAATTGTAACGCTGTTGGCATGAATTCAATGTTAATAAATCAACAATATGCATTAAACAAAGTGCCCTTAAACAAAAATATACATAAAACAAGGTTACACAGTGATTGGTTTACAGAAACGTGTGACCACAGATTAGTAGGAACCTAACCCTGTATTTCCCTTAGGAGCAATGTTTCAGCACTGCTAATTTAGTGTTCCTGGTGACTTTGTAGAACATAACTACTGTGAATAATAAGAATCAAAAGTAATTGGTGGTAAACAAATGTACGATGAAAGAGAGAAGAACAGAAGACATCTGTTGGAAAAATGACATTAACAGATGAAAAGCTGTTTCATGAACCCACATAAAGGCAAACATATAAATAGAATTTTACATTTATATAATAAAGAAGTGCCAGATTATACTGTAGAGGCAGAAATAGATTATCATACAATAAGGAGAACATAAAAAAGGGAGGGATAAGAAACGCACATTTCCTATTCAGTGGGAAGAAAATGTTCTGTGGCAATTTCTTTCCAAAAGAATTAATATTTACTATGCAAATTCAAACATATCTGGCTGCCCTGAATTTAAAACTCCATAATTAATAACTTATCTTTGTACCTCACTGAGCACATTAAAAATTTGTATGTTTTATGTTCGCAAAAATATAATAGTTCCACGTTTTTTTTAATCACAGGAGTTTTCAAGTGCTCATTATAACTCTTTTCCAAATTTTTTTATTAAATTTTTCTTTAGTAAATAACACAGCATCATTATGTCCACTTTTAAATAAAAATGCACTGGAATATATTTACCTCTGAGCTCTTCGTAAGCAAGGAGGAGAATTTGCTTAATCTTCCAACTGATTTTTTAAAGCAGATTCTACACTGTTGTATGACGGGAGAGGGCCTGACCTGCCAGTTTCTTATCCATATGATTGTGGTAAAAGCAGACATAACATTACGGCTCAAACAGAACAAAGATGAGCTTACAAAGCACATGGTTTAAATAATTCCAGAGCTTTGGGACACAGATCTCTTTTTTCAAGACACGAATCTCGTGTAACCATAATCATGATTGGTGGTGGGGAATTTTAAAAACAGAATCTCCCCTAAACCCTCCAGACTTAGTTATACCACAGCTAAATCAGGTGATTCCAACACATGATTCACATCCCACAAAAAATGAAATGTTTAAAAAAGCAAGACTCCCAAAGGACAAAGTAGCCTTTTCTCAAAATCCATCCAAATTTTAAGCCAATCTTTCTGTTTTGTTTGACATAACTATCATGTTTCCTATTCTAAAATCAAAGGTTCATACAAACACACACAGCTTTCACATCTAAGTATCAGGGTTCTGACATATTTTAAATGCAACTTTGCCTTCGTAGATATAGGTCACAAATTTGTCACTACTGTGATGTGTACATACACATTTTTTATTATGGAAATATTCAACCATACACAAAAATGGTAGAAAAAGATAGTATAACAAACTCCCATATACCAATATCCAGCTTCAAAATTATTACAGATGTTAAAGATTATATTTTCAAATACAAGGAAAAGATTACACAGATCCTAACTTGTCCTGCCTATACCTATAGCAAACAATAATACCACTACCAACACTGAATGCTTTGCAGAGCATGAGCTGTTTGACCTGCAAACATATTAAATTTCAACCGAAATGTCCAGCTGCATAGGGAAATTTTCCTAAATCCCTTGTATAATAAAATTGATTCTAAAATTCATGTTAACTATAAAAAATCTGATTTTTAGAAAATAATTTTCATTTTACTATTACAAAGTTATGTGTTTTCATTTTGTAAAACTTGCAAATATCACATGAATTTGCATATGGACTGGATATTTTAGGATATTATGAAATAATTGTTCATTTCTTTGGTATGATAATGACATTTGGTTAATTAGGAATACTACTTTATTTTTAGGAGACACATAATAAAGTATTTGAGGGATAAATGTTATAATATCTGCAACTTGCTTTCAAATGGTTCAGCAAAATTGTGTGTGTGTGTGTGTGTGTGTGTGTAGATCCTGTATTGGCAAACTTTTTCTGTAAGGAGCCAGAGAGTAAATATTTTCGGCTCTGCAGACCAAGAGACAAAAATCAAGGATATTTTGTAGATAACTGTATAACCAGTTAAAATATTGCTGCTTAAAATTGTAGAAACCCTCCCTAATTGAGGGCTTTAGAAAAAACAGGTGATGGGCCAGATTTGGCCTCAGTCATAGTTTGCTGACTCCCAATGTAGGTAGGTAGGTAGGTAGGTAGGTAGGTAGGTAGGTAGGTAGAGAAAGGGGGGGGGGAGAGAGAGAGAGAGAGAGAGCGCGCGCAAATATAGGAAAACATTAACAATTGTGGAATCTAAGTAGCATACATGGAAATTCGTGGTATTACTCTATCAAATTTTCTGTATGTATGAAGGTTTTTATTTTTAAAAGTTGGGGGAAATGAAAATACATAAAAATACAATGAAAATAAGTATCATCCGTAACACAAGCGCCTAGAGATTAATACGATTAACATTTTGTTAAAGTAGCTTTTATTTCTAGTTCCCAGAGTGTTTTTTCCAACTATGAGATCCTACTCTATGTAAAGTTTATAGCTGCTATTTTCATTTAAAATTCATTCATAAGCATCTTCACATGTCATCATCATACTAATGGACGTATAATACTCTATTGAAAAAATGTTTTAAAATGTCTTAACTGTTTCCCAATTATTGGACATTTGTTTCCAATTTTTCACCCACATGAGTAAGAATTTCTTAATGTGATCTTAATCTATTAATGTATTTCCTCCTGAAGAAAAGATAATAAGGGTAAATAAAGAAATTTCGTTGTGAATATGTATTTCTTTTGTGGAGGGAAAGGAACAGGAGATGATAAAAATTGATGGTTAATATTGCTGGAAAATAGTCCATATCATCAAAGTCCTTGTAAATTAGACATCTTGAGAGGATAAATTGAGTAATGTGACTAAGAAAATGAAGAATTTTTTTTATTTTGGTAAAATATACATAACATAAACCTTACCATTTAACCGTTTTTAAGTGTACAATTCAATGCCATTGAGTACATTCACAATGTTGTGCAACCATCACCACTGTCCATTTCCAGAACTGTTTATCATCCAGAACAGAAACTCTATCCATTAAACAATAACTCCCCATTACTCCCTCCCCAGCCCCAGTTAACTTCTATTCTACTTTCTGTGGGTTTGCCTATTCTAGTCACCTCATTATAAGTGGAATTATATAGTGTTTGCCCTGTTGTGTTTGGCTTGTTTCACTTAGCATAATGTTTCTGAGGTTCATCCATGTTGTAGCATGTATCAGAATTTCATTCCTCTTTTAAGGCTCAATAATATTCCATTGTATGTACATACCATATTTTGTTTATCCATTTATCCATTGGTGAACATTTGAGTTGTTTCTACGTGTTATCTATTGTGAATAGTGCTGTTATGAACATTGATGTAAAAATATGTTTCAGTTCCTGCTTTCAATTATTTTGGTTATATACCTAGAAATAGAATTACTGGATTATACAATAAGTGTATGTTTGTTAAACTTTTTAAGGAGCCACCTGTTTTTTAAACAAAGATATTTGATAATAGGCATTGCATATTAATGATTATTTTTCTTCTCATTGTTTCTTTGTTGACTTGCTGGCCCACAAGGCGAGACCTGATCCTGCCCTGGTGTCTCATTCTCATCTTCTACCTGATTCCCATCCCTCACTTCATTCAAGTTGGCTGCTTGCCAAACTCTGACATCTCAGGCACATTCCCTCTGCTGGAAACACTCTTCCCTAGATACATGGGTCTACACTTCAGTTCCTTAGGTGTGTCTGCTCCAATGTCACCTCCTCAGAGGGACTGACCTACCCTGACCAACCTGTCTAAAGTCACGGCGCCTTGTAACTTTCTATCCCAGCTTCCTATTTTCTCTAATTACTACTCATCACTATCCAACCTAGTGTATGTTTTTGCCTTTGTCTGTCTCTCCAGTTGGAGATAACTTCAGCAGGGCAGGGACTTTGTCAGCAATATTTACTGCTGTAACCCTTGTGTTATACACTTAGTAGCTGTTCTATAAATATTTGTTGAATGACGGAATGAATGAGTATCAGGCAGGGGCCCATGAATGAATACTTAAGATTTAGCCTTGATTTGCTAAAAAGATATAGATCTCATCCAAGACTTCTTAGACTCATATATTTGGCATATTTGCTGTACTTTGATTATGCTACATAGTAATTCCTCCTACACTTCCAATGTGTATGAGTTAAGCTACACATTTTGCAATTACTGTTTTATATTTTCTAATTTTTATTTTGAAAAATTTTAAAGCTATGGAAAAGTTACAAAAGTAGTACAGTGACCACCATATACATTCCACTAGGTTCACCAATTGCTAAAGTTTAACACATTTGCTTTATCTCCCTCCCCCATGTATTTAATATTTTTACTGTTATTCTGAGAATCTTGACATTACTCTTAAATTTCTTACTAAAACATTTGAAAACCACTGAAGAACTGAATTCCTCAAGGTTTCCAATTATCACATTAAATGTCATATATATATATTCTCTCTCTCTCTCTCTCTATATATATATATATATCCTATATATAGATCTATCTATCTATCTATCTATCTATCTATCTATCTATCTATCTATCTGTGCCATGGACACCAAAAAAGTTTATACACATTTTAAGAGATGTTATCTATGCTCAAGATGTTATCTATGCTCAAGCCAAAATCAGAAGTGTCTGGACGATGATGGTGACCACTTTGAGCACCTCTTTTAATTGCAGATGTCAAATGTGACTTGTATTCATCTTTTGTTATCGGTATATATTGAGTATTACAATTTTAATACAGTTTTTTCCTTTCTTAAAATGTGTATACATTTTGGGGGACCTTTTGTGTATACACACACACACACAACACACACACACACACACACACACACACACACACACACACACCAGTACCTATTTTTAAGGACAAGTTCAAATTAAAGCTTCACCTTGCCAACCAAAAGTTACATCATGTGTTAGGAGTTAGACTTAATACTAGATCTCTAATGCTTTGCTTACCCTGAAAAGACACAATATGGAGAGAGAAAAAAGAGAGATTCTGCCCCAAACACATTTTGCTGAAATGAGCACGTCACATTTTAGAGTGTCATATCTTGTATATGTTGTAATTTAACTTTCTCTTTGAACAGATTTTGCTCTGACTGCATCCTCATTCCAAATCTGTGGAAAATTCACCAGAGTTTTGGATGTTTTCTTTAACTCTACTGCCACCTAGTGTGCAGGAAAAAGAATTCGGGGCTCCATAAAAAAGAGAGTGATTGTGTACTTACCTGGATTAAAAGCCTGATTTACTACAGAATAAACTCTTGGAAACTATACCTACCATGGTGTTCTTGCTTTGCTTTGGATTAAGTAAAATTTGTAAGAAAAAATACTTCAAAAATTAGACTATATTTCACATTATCCTGAAAACCAGCTAGCTGATAAGGCTGGTTTTCTCAGGGACTCTCTCACAAAGGTTTCCTCCACCTGCCCTTTGAACGCCAATCACTACTCGGGTCTTTAGCAAAGTATTCTCCTTCTTTCCAGGGTGATAGGTTGGAAAGAGGGGGATGGAAAGAGGGAAAGAAGAAGAAAGTCAAGGGAAAGAGAAAGAGAATGAGACAGGGGTACAGGTGATAGGGAATAGAATAACAATAAAGACACCAAAGAGCCTATAAGATGAAGTATTGATACAAGAAAGAAAGTGGAAAAGGAAAACTGGGCAATGTTCGAATAAGAGACCCAGAAGCTTACAAAGAGAGAGAAATACAAGGGGAAATGTCAAGGATCCAAGGTAAAAAGAGGAAAGGAAAGAAATGAAGGGGGCACAAGGTTGTGCTGGCCAGTTGGCTGTTCACCGAGTCACCTAAGGAGGGACCACCAGGCCAGGCCCATATACCCTGGGAAATTTAGAGATCTCAATCCTTCCCACCTCCACATCCCATCCCACCCTGCACATGTTTCTGCTCTGTTCTTTCCCTGGTGCTCACTGTCTCCTTTTCCACAGGATAACTGGCTTATTTACTATGCTTACTGTACTCCCCGCTGTAAGCAAGCTCTAGGAGAGCAGAGGGTTTTTGCCTTTTTCCCCCCCTCTTTGGTTCACTGATGCATCCCAAGTGCCTAGAGCAATGCCTGGCACATATATAACACACATTTAATAAATAGTTATTAAATGGGGGCCACTCTAGCAATGGATGAGAAAGTATATTTGCAATGTTTGTGTTGCTTTGTGACTGTGATACCTTTTCTCTTGGGCTGAGCCCATTTTCATTCACAGGCTGCCACCTGGTTTTTAAAATATACTTCCTGCTATAGACTGAATGTTTGTGTCCTTCCCAAAATTCATGTATTGAAACCAAATGCCATGTGATGAATGGTATTAGCAGGTGGGACCCTTGGGAGGTGCTTACGTCATGAAGGTGGAGCCCTAAAGAACTGAATGAATGTCCCTATAAATGAGACCCCAGAGCTCCCTCATATGTGAGGACACAGTAAAAAGAATGCACCTGGAAGAGAGCCCTCACCCAACCATGCTGTCACCCTCATCTCAGACTTCCAGCCTCAACAATTTCCACTCAAACCAACATCACTTGAAGGTCCAATTCTGACACCAAAAACAGAGATATCGATAGGAATCATGCAATGCTAGAATTAAATCGCTTTTTCAAAACCACAATGCAAACTAAAGAAGATATAGACCTTCACTTCAGGCTAAATTTGGAAAGAAAGTCCTGGCGCAAGAAATGCAAGTTATAAAACATCGTTTTGCTTTCTTTCTATTTAATATCTCTATTTAACAACCACACCTGATGCCAGTCAGATGGAGAGCAGCCTCTCAAGGAAGTATCTCGTCTATTGAATGAGGCTGGGCCTCTACTCTCTGCATCTTGCCCTTTTGGAGGCTTCTGGGGGCTGTGAAGTGGACAGCTCAGCTATTGCCCCAGAAAACTCTGAAATAGGTCCAAACAGAATATTAAGATGACTTCAAGGCCATGCACACACCGTCGGCCCAAATTCATTGCCTTTTCTATTTTCTCTTTCAAATGACGGTCCACTCAATACTCAACATTACTCACCAGTGATTCTACAACGAACACCAGATGAAAATCTAAAACACTCCAAATAATGCAAAGCCAGAAAAACAAAAACACCCAAATTTTAACATGAACTCACCTCAATGATTACATTTCCAAAGAGAAGTTGAATTCCAAAGATGAAATGCTTTGACCTTGGTCGTTTGAAGTCTTAAGACGTTAAGGTTCCACATTTTCTCCCACTCAGATTTGCTATATAGTAAGAATCATCTTCTCAAGTACATAATTCTGAAAGCAGGAAGACAGAGGATCATGGATCAGGTCTACAAAAGGCACTTTTAGGAGCATATTAGAGGTCAGAGGGACCACCCACATGCAAGCTTCCAATGGCAGGGTCCTGAGACAGTAGCCATTGAAATGGTGCCTGGTGACTGACAGGCACACCTGCATCTTCTTCTTGATTACTATAACTCTGTTTCTTAGCTGAATTTATTCTACTTCTTCTTTCACTCCCCAGCTCTATACTCAGAAAGGTGCTAGGACTGCCTGTTCATTTTTAGGCCATTCCCAGAACTATTAAGGCAACAGGTACCAGCTGACACATTGAGGGTCTGGTTCAACTTCCTATAATGAACAATTAGTTAAATACTTACAATGGAATATTAGCTTTCAAAAGGAAGGAAATTCTAACTCATGCTTCAACAGGATCAGCCTTGAAGACATTATGTTAAATATAAGAAGCTAGTCACAAAAAGATAAATACTATCTGATTCCACTTATGTGATACCTAGAATCGTCAAATTCATCGAAACAGAAAGCAGAATGGTGGTTGTCAGGAGCCGGAGGGAGGATGGAGGAGTTATTGTGTCATGGGTACAGAGTTTCAATTTGAGAAGATAAAAACGTTCTGGAGATGGATGGTGGTGATGGTAGCCCAACAAAGTGAACATACTTAATACCACTGAACTGTACACTTTAAAATGGTTAAGACTATAAATTTTGTTATGTGTATTTTACCAAAATTTTTTTTAAAATTTTAATTAAAAAAAAAAAATCTCTTACTTAGCCTGATTGTGGAACCAAGAACATCTTTCTACGATTCTCTCCAACCCTTATCTCTCCAACGATAGCAGATGCAATGAAACCGTCAGGGCATCTCAAGGTCCTGTTACTGAAGTCCGTAGCCTACCCAGCCCTCCTGAACACCCCATTTTGGTCCATAAAGGAAGGCTCTTCCTCCAATATCTCCACCTCTAGGCCAAGGCTGGGAGGAGAACTCCCACTCCACATCCCTGCCATCTGAAAGAAAGAGCAGCCCTGAACCTGATTGGTGAGCGCTGACATTCACAGGTTATGGTTCACTGGAGGGCAAGGTCCTGAGTGAGATTTCACTGCACCTGTCCTTTTTGTTGTGTGATCAAGCAAATAAAGCCAGCCTACATAGCAATCCATAATTCTCTCTCAGCTCCACCTCCCCTGCCAGCGACTGGGTATGAGTCAGTCTTGTGCAATGGACCTGGCTGAATCTGGTTGTGGGGGAGTGAAGAGGAGGCTGCCATCTGAACTGGCCTTAGGGCATTGCCCAGCCCAGGATCAAGGTGACACTTTGATCCCCATCTGGGTCTCAGTTTCTTGAGCCTCTTCTCCTATCTTAGGTTTTCCACTGGGACACCTTAACAAAAAAAGAAAAGAAAAGAAATACATTTAACATGAGAAAAACAAAGCATGCAGCAGCATACCTCAGTGGGAGAAACCTAAATGAAGAGTAACTCAAAACAGTGGCTTAGATTCAATAAATGGTGCTGGGAAACCTGTGCAGACACATGCAAAAAAATGAAGCTGGACCACCTCCTTACACTATATACCAGAATAAATTCAAAATGGATTAAAGACTTAAATGTAAGATCTGAAACCATAAAAGTCCTAGAAGAAAATATAGAAAGCAACTCCACAGACGTTACCTGGAGTAAGATTTTTACTGATATATCCCCGCGGGCAAGGAAAGTAAGAGAAAAAACAAACATGTGGGATTACATCAAACTAAAAAGTTTTTTCACAACAAAGGAAACCATCAATAAAACAAAAAGGGATCCTACTGAATGGAAAAAGATATTTGCCAATGATATATCTGATAAGGGGTTAATATCACGAATTTATAAAAACTCACTCAACTCCAAAAAAACAAACAACCCAATTAAAAAATGGGCAGAGGACATGAAGAGACATTTTTCTAAAGAGGACATACAGATGGCAAACAGACATATGAAAAAATGCTCAACCTCACTAATCATTAGAGAAATGCAAATAAAAACCACAATGAGATACCACCTCACCCCAGTCAAAATGGCTATCATCAATAAATCAACAAACAACAAGTGCTGGTGATGATGTGGAGAAAAGGGAACCCTCGTTCACTGCTGGTGGGATTGCAGATTGGTGCAGCCACTATGGAAAACAGTATGGAGGTATCTCAAAAAAATGAAAATGGAACTACCTTATGACCCAGCAATTCCACTCCTAAGTATCTGGAGAAATCCAAAACTCTAATTCAAAAAACTGTATGCACCCTGGTGTTTTTTGCAGCACTATACATAATAGCCAACACATGGAAACAACTGAAATGCCCATCGGTAGACAACTGGATTAAGAAACTGGTACATTTATACAATGGAGTATTACGCAGCCATAAAAAAGAATGAAATCTTACCATTTGCAACAATATGGATGGACCTAGAGAACATTATGCTAAGTGAAATAAGTCAGACAGATAAAGACAAATATCATATGATCTCATTTATATGTGGAATCTAAAGAAAAGAATAAATGAATGAACTAATCAGAAACAATCTCAGAAACATAGAGGAAAAACTGAGGGTTGCTAGATGGGAGGGGAGTGGGAATAAGGGGGAAGTTGAGAGGATTAGAAAGCACAGTCGGTAACCACAAGATTGCCACGGGGATACGAAAGTCAATTTGGGGAATGTAATCAATAATGTTGTAAAGATTTTGTAGGGTATCTGATGGACACTTGTTCCATTAGGGAGACCACCTCAGGGATGATGTAGATGCCTGATCACTTCACTGTACACCTGAAGCTGAAGATGAACAATAATGAATGTCAATTATATATATATATATATATATATATATACACACACACACACACACACACACGTACATATATATACAATTACAAGAAGTGGAGTTCAGCATTAGGAATAGAGACAGTGGAAATGCAATGGCTGTGTGCGATGTCAGAGGGGTAGTAGATGAGGGGAGGGGGGTTATCACTGTGTGAGGGATATAAATGACAAATGTCTATTACATTGTTTTGTACACCTGAAACTAATAAAAAAATGTTTTTCATTAAAAAAACAGTGGCTTAGAACTCCAGCTTATATAGCATTTTTACCAAGAACAATAAATTTATAGAGAAATTATACAACAAAGGAAAGCTGTTTTAGGCTTCCAAGGGTGGCAAACTGTGGGAAGGTAAATATATAGGAGGAAACTAATGAAGTAAGTAAGGTTTGTTTGCAGATTCCTCTGGTGTCTCTAGGCTAATAAGAGTCTATCTCAAGTGAAAGGATAATTTGTATTCTGCTTTTAGGCAAAAAAGGGGGAGCATTTCCTGCATTTGCTGCTTCTTAATTGCTTTCAGCTCAAAATAAGTTTTCTGTCAAAGAGGCATATTTTGGAGTGGCATATTCTGCTTTCCTTCACAGAAAGGGGGCAGCAAAGAAAGGATAAAGGATAAATGTTTCATTCCCCCCAAATAACCATAAAATGGCCTTTTAAAAGTAAGAAAAGTAGGAGCGATATCCTTAAAAAAAAAGTCCTTATAAATTGAATATATTTTATTTTATACAAAACTCACTTCCCTGTTTTTTTTTGTTTTTCATTTTATCTAAACTGATGAAAATTTTCTATCACCAGTCCATGAACTTGCATTTGAGGAACATTTGAGGAGTATTCCTATGAAGTCCTTTTCTGCTCTAAAATCATGACACTAATAGTGTTGCCTTTGCCTCCACTACCCCTCCCAGAATCCTAGGAATTGAAGGGGTAATAGAAGACTGGAGGGGAAACCAGGATTTAGTGGCTCACAGCATGCTTTATACAGAAAAATACTTGAAAATAAAATACCTAAGGCCTTTTTTCCTGTGCCAGGGTGATCCAGGAACTCATCTGACCTGAAGTTCCACCTGTTTATTTGAATCCAGGTTCTGCCTGGAGGGACACTCCTATGCAGATGGGAAAAAATACCAGAAGTGACAAAGCCGTAGGACACATTGCACCAAAAAAGATTTTGCAAGGTCTACCGAGTTTATATTTACTTCATGAGGCTGCCCACAAACTCAGGTTTCTCTGGTTCATCTCTTTTGTGTTAGTGTTTATAAAAGTGAAATTATCACTTTTACCTTCCTCATTTTATATATGCCAGACTAAAGTTGAAAGTTACATTAAATTGCCTTCACTTCATGATGTTCTCCAGGTATTGGGTTTATCAGAACTCATATATTTCTCTGAGAATTTTTAGTTCATTCTCTCTACCATGGTGCCAAGCAGAGAGGGAGAAAGAGAACTCTGTGTCCCACCTCCACAAAAAAAGTCATTCATTCCTTGCAAGCAACTGGTGCATTTTTCAGCTGACATGTCCTAGATTGTTCTAAAAAGAGCAGTAGTGTGAGAAAATATAAGAACACATGATTCAAAGACTCCCTGGGAATTGCACAGCCAGCCCATAATTACAAATGCAGGGGTAGGCGGAACATCTGTATTCTGAGTCACTCTATTTTTCTAGAAGGGAGAAGATCATTAGCCCTCCTGCTGCATAAACCTTTGTGGTCAATAAGCAGGAAGAAGAACTAGTTCACAGTGTGCTGTATCGAGACTGCAACTGACCTCCTCTCTATTATCACATAAACTCAACATATTTTGAAGTCATCTTAATTAATTATTGACTGCCTACAGCCAAGAGTTTTTAAGTCCATATTTTGTAAAATGACTATGCAAAAGCATTGTGTGTGTGAGAGAGAGAGAGAGAGAGAGAGCGAGAGAGAGAGAGAAAGAATATATGTGTGTTGAGAGAGGAGGAAGTAAATCATCTTAAAAATCCCATAAAGATTTCTGATCTTGGTTCTCTCATGTTTGGAACGATTACAAATTTAGAAATACTACCTTTTCTGTGGAAAGATCTTAGGAAAACGTGAAAAGAGTAACAGATTTTTTTCTAGAAAACTATAAAAACAGTTATTCCAGGAGAGCTGCTTGCAGCTTTTTGATTAATGAGTAACAAAAAGATGCTGACAAAAGAAAGATATTGATGAGTGAAATTGAGAGTTCACTGTAGTTAAGGCAGAGCCAAGTTCACAAATGTGTTTTCAGGAGTTCCTGTCTCTTCTTGTGTGACTTCTATGGGGAAATTTCACTGTTTATACAGAGACATGTAAACATATCTGTTGACTTAACAAAACATGGATTTTCATTCCTGATTCCTTCCTCCCCGCCAGCCATGGTAAATAGTCACATTTAGGCTCACAGGCTTTGGTGTTGAGTCAAGAGGTTCAAATTCTTTTGTTGATAACTGTGTGTTTTAGGACAAGCTTTGTATCCTCTCTAAGTCCCAGTTTCTGCACCTATATGATGGGGATAGTAGTCTGCCAATCTGTCTCAAAGGGCAGTTGTAAGTAAATAATGACATAATCCAGGTAACTGCCACATACAGCTCTTGGCACATGAAAAGTGCTTAGTGACTATGGGAGTGGAGTGGGATGACAGCTTATTGTTGTTGGTTTATCCAAATAAAGGCTCACGCTTATGAACACCTGGTACAGAATAAAACTGAAGCACTCAGTAGGCACTAAAACCTCAAACTCTAAAGTGACAACAACATCACATGAAATGCTTGTACAAGATATAGCATTGGGTAAAGAAATGCAGCAAACCCCAAAAGAACTGAGGATGGCAGAAATACCCACTTTGAAAACTTAGACATGCTCAAGTGTTTACAAAAGGAAGATGGCACATTAAGGTCAAAACTCCTTGAATTGGCTGCAGGTCCCACCTGGTGATTCCAGAAATTCAAATGGCCTGTCCTGAATCTGATTTTGCCCAAGTGTCCTCAGAGGAACTCTTGAGAGAATGTAACCTTTTCTACTATTTTGCCTCAGGGTAGAAATAGTGAGAGAAGGGGGTATCTAGAAAGTAATTTTAGGACGGAGCTGTGACAGGACTGTGGTAGGAGAAATGCATCTCAGGAAGTATGAGAAATTTATTCATTATTCACACTTCCTCTCTTTCTCCCCTCCACCAATTTCTCCCCAAATGCATGGGTTAGGGAACTGGACATCCTTTCAACTTAACCAGACATGATCTCACTCTGATATAACATAATGAAACTGTATCATTTTATTATTACTTATTTTTAGTAGCTAGCACTAGCATTCATCTTGCACAGATCAACCTTTGTTGGGAAAAGACCCAGGGGCAGACCACTTAAGGAAGGGGAATACCTGTGGGGTACTGGATGTTGGCTGGCACGATGGCTTCTACAAAATCAGCCTGTATAGAATGAAATGCCTATGACACTCCTGAAATAAAAGAGGGAGAAGAGTCAAGAGGGGAGAGAAAATTGGAAGTGAGAAGAAAGAAGAGTCAGTGAAAGGATGGAAGGCTGTGTAGTGATGGAGGAGACAACTCCTCAAATGCTCACCAAAACCCCTAAACCCATGAAGGCTTAGGAGTGGGTTGAAAATTCATGTGGGGTTTTTGTCTGTGTCAATATGTTACAAAACAGAGAATATACATGTACATGCAGAAGTAGGAGCTAGAGGGCAATGTGATTAAACATATATACATCTACTAAAGCTTCAAAATGTCATAAACAGATATGGAAAGGTGAAAGAAGACCTAGAGAAGATGCAAAGCTATGACAGTGACCTACCAAGCCAAGAGAACTGCCTGTGCTCGTCCATGCAGGCAACCATGCACGGTGCCACTTATTATCAACACTGGTTGACCTCCTACTATGTGCCAGCACTGAGCTAGGCTGTGGAGCTCCTTGCTGAGCAAAGCCAGAGTTCTTATTCTCCTGGTGTTTGCTCACTTGCAGGGGGACAAACATTGATCAAGTGAGTGCACAAACATTTGTAAAATTGCAATTGTGAGGAATGCTATGAAGAAGGGGTACATGGTATTATGAGAGAATATAACAGAGAGATTGGCCCAGTCAGGGAGATCAGAGCAGAGAAACTTTCCAAATAAGTGATGCTTGATCTTAGCACTGAGAGATGTCAACTGGGTGAAGAAAGTAGAGAAAAGCAGCCCAGGAACAAGAATATGTGTGGAGGCCCTGGGATGGCAGGTTTGAGGACTGAATGGCAAAGAGAGTCTGGGGAGAATGGGCAACATGAAGTTGGAGGGCGGGAAGGACCAGGCTCCTTGGGACTGTGGACCACATGATGAAGTCAGTCTATTTTTTTTTTTTTTTTAATTTTTAAAAATTTATTTTTCTATTACTGTTGACATACAATATTAGTTTCAGGTGTACAAAACAACAGAGTGCTTAGACATTTATGTACTTCACAAAGTGATAACCCCAGGAAGTTTATTACTCATCTGACACTGTACATAGTTATTACATTATTGACTATATTCCCTGTTATACTTTACATCCTGTGACTATTTTTTTCCAATTATAGTTGACATTGAATGTTATTTTATATTAGTTTCAGGTCGGAGTCAGTCTTTATCTCAAGAGCAGTTGGAGGTCATTGAAGGGAAATTGACAGGAATGCCTGAGAAAGTCTGTAAATACTATATGAGACCCGTTTACACTTTATCCCCACTTTTCTCAGAATTTCCATTGACTATTAATCTGGTTTAACCTGAGTAATTGAGCTTGCTAAAATCAGAAACAAACAAATAAACCAAAAAAACCAAAAACACTTAATAAACATTGTTAACTTAGTCATTTCAAATAATCAGTATTTTTAAATGAATTTTCTATCAACATACAAGAAAAAATCCTAATTCTGACCACTATCAAAACACAGATGTCTGGTGTGTAAATTCATAATTCAGATTTAATCTTGATTTACTTAAAGAATACTGAATTAGGAGTCAAACAGCCTGAGTTCACATTCTGACTTGACCACTTATTAGTCACATGGCCTTGGGTTAAGTCCCCAAACCTCTCTTAGTCTCAGTTTCCTCATCTATAAAATGGGATAATGTAAAACTTTTGCCCAACATACCCTACAAGATTAAAGTGAGAGTTTTTGTAATGGAGCAATACAACAAATAAAGAGATCATTATTAACTGTCCTCTAAATTACACAGGCAAATATACAACTTTTTCCATTTGGATAATGTTTCTTTTAACATCACATATCAAACTGTTTTGCAATATTGTTACAAAACAATACTTTATCTTTAAAGTCATTGCCCCCTACTACATTATAAAACTACTTCTTGTGTAAATAAAACCACCCAGAGGGAGAATCTTTGAGAAAAAAAAGTTTTATTGCATTTCACTATACCACAGATAAAAGAGTCAGTTCAAGTATTATCACCAACATTTTATATCTATTTTAAAAGGAAGAGGATATATAAAGAGATGCTTAACTCATAAACAGAGAAGTCAATGGAAATAAGAGAAGAGATGCTTAAAACTATATGAGATGCTATTTCTCATCCATCAGATTGGCAAAAATGTCAACTCTTGAAGAAATAGTCTACTGAACAGATTTTGAGGAAATAGACATTCTCATTCACTACTGGTGGGTACAAAATGGTACATTTCCTACAGAGGGGAATTGGGCAATATCTAGCAAAACTACAGATGCATTTACCTTTTGGCCTAGAAATCCCACTCCGATGAATTTATCCTGAAAATACACCCCTAACAATATAAGAAAACACATGCACAAGGTTATTCATTGAAACATTATTTATAATTGCAAAATATTGGAAATACCTTAAAGGCCCATACTTAGGAGTTCGGTTGAATAAACTATGATGCATTTACTTAATGGAGTACTATATACAGCTGGAAAATTTTGAAATGAAAAAGATTTGTATGAAATGACATAAACTGATTTCCAGATTATACTATTAAGTGAAAAAAAAAACCAAGGTACTAAAGATTATATGTAGTATGCTACATTTTGTATGATAAAGGTAAAATACATATTTATTTTTACAAAAAAGAAACAGAAAAGATAAACAAGAAACTAATGAATTTGGTTACCTATGGGGTTGGGGGAATGGAATGGAAGAGATAGAAAGGGAACCTGTCTGAATATAATATTTTATATAGTTTTGGGTTTTGAACCACATTAACATTTTACATTTTCAAAAAATAAAATTAAACCAACAAGAATGGGGTGGGGAAGAGATATAGGGAGACCTGGAAGTGAAAAAAAAAGAATAAACTTGATTAAACACAATTGCAAAGAAAAAAGATTAATCCAAACCACTTTTGAACATAGCAAAGTATTCTACTATACACTTTTAAGGGCAAAAACTATCTTAAACTTTATTTGGTAGGCTTGTTTTGGGTAGTGATGTGAGGCAATTCTGAAACTGTTTTGTGTACATTGTGGGATTGAGCAAATTAGTAAACATATTGATGTTTTCAGGAAGCAGGGAGTTAATTGTGGGAGAAGATACAAATATGGAATGGCAAAAGGAAAGGAAGAATCCTATTCTATTGGACTGGGTATTAATTAGAGGCATCATTATGAACTCATGATTTTTAAAACATATTTCCTAGTTCTGTCCATTGAGAGGACCTAAAAGCAATTTCGGCCCAGAACAATGGGCATACAAGGCACCCAGCTCTTGCTTTCAAAACACCATTTTCCAAACCCTCTGGGAAAATGGCTAATTTCAAGATGAACCTGGAAGGTTTTTATAGGCAGAAAAAGGGTGAGACAAAAAAGTTTAAACAGTGGATTAGGACCAGCTCTGTGGCTCAGGTGGTTGGAACGCCATGCTCCTAACCCCAAGGTCTCCCGCTCGATTCCCACATGGGCCAGTGAGCTGCGCCCTCTACAGCTAAGATTGTGAACAACAGCTCTCCCCAGAGCTGGAGTGCTTAGTGCTGCTGGGGGCTGCTGTGAGCTATGGTGTGTGGCCAGTGGCCAACAGGAGTGGCCAGAGGGAGTCCAAGGCTCCTAATACCAGCATGGGCCAGGGAGCTGTGTTCTACACAACTAGACTGAGAAACAACGGCTTGAACTGAGTGGGAGAGAGGGGGGAAAGGTGGAAGAAATGGGGAGACAAAACTGTGGATTTCAGGCAAATTCAGCTTTCCCTAAGAGAAAGCAAGGGGTTCTATCAAGCAGATTGCCTCACTAGTGTTGACCAGGAAATTGCAGACTGATTAGTTTAAAATTCCACTCCTGGGTTAGTTTTAAAGTTTTGGTGGGGCTTAGCACAAGTGACTCAATTTGGGGTCAGTTGTTTCTTTTTAACAATTTCCTCCTTTTGATTATAACTCTCAGCCTGAGGGATATGATCCAAATTTAAGGTATTAGAGCCACTCTCAGCTACTGCTCTGTAGTTCTAATAGTTTTTACTGATTCTCTGTGTGATATTCACAAGTTCATGATACTTTTGTTTAATCCCTGCAACACTCACATGTCACAGCTTCAGGTTCATAATCCTTAAATTGGCTTTTTCTTCATTCCTTTTTTGACGTCCTGATGACTATGAACATGCATTTAATGCTTTTGGAAGGATACAAAGCACCGGGAGATTATTATAACTATAATTAGAGTAATTCCCAATGTTTGGAGTGCACTTCAGTCACAGTCCCTAAGGCCCAAAGCAGTCAAAGAAAGACCCTATTGAAGGAGTCACCCTCTTAAGCCAAATGGCTTGCTCAGTGATCTTATGTAACTTGAGTTTTGACTTTCCCGGAAGTGTTGATCCAGGTACAGCAGGTGGTGTGGGGCACAGCATAGACATCTCCCTGCTCAGCTAAAAGATAATCAAGGACTATCCGAATATTGAGAAGAACTTTGGGCAATAATGTTGATAACTCTAAGACATTTCTATTTTAATTCACTGAAGATTTTCTTAGATCACATAAACTTAAAAAAATATTTGGGTTAACTTCTATTTTTCTGAGAATTTAGAATGCCCAATCCTTATAAGCACTTGACCTTCAACCAAATTAAATAGAGCTCTTTTGGCAATAACCTCTGGAAGTACAAAAATACCACATATTTACAACATACATCTATAGACACACAGAGACCTTTTAGTCATGAGACAGGTTCTCTATGCACATTCAGGCATACTGGAAATTCTATGTGTCCTTGAAAAGAATCCAAGTGTTTCTGGATTCTTCTTGGTGCCAAGGAAAACAGATGGCAAAGTAGCCAGGAGATTGCTAGAACTGTAGGGAAGTAGTGGACGGTCCATGCTGAAAATCACCTAGGAGCTGCCGTTAGATCTCAAGAGGGATGCACAATGTCATCAAGCACAGGGTGGGTCCAAGTCAGCAGTAGCAACCACTGGAGAAGGACTAGGCTGAGAGAACTAACCATAAATTCCTGAGTCTCAGATCTCAGCAACAGATGGCCAGCAACGGGGCAAAGAAGACAGACTGGAAAGACCAGAAAAGCAAGAGGACCACCCAAAGAGCCTGGGACACTTCTTTCCAGTCATGTGACTCCAGATCATCACATGTCCAGACGGCAAGTGAGGGACGTGGAGAAGGAAATCTGAACAATGGGGCATATATCCAAAAGAGACCAAACCATCAAAAATACAATTTAAATTAGAAAAGACAGGGATGTTAATCAGCAAGTTAAATTGTTTTTCCCATAGTTCGCAGGGGGGAGTAGGGACCCAGAGTAAGATTAGATCAACTTTTTTGGGGCAGAGTACATTCATCTAAGCTGAATCTTAAATTTTTTTTTCTCCCCCCCTTCTCTCACCTCCCCCTCCCAACTCGGGTTCAAGCCATTGTTTCTCAGTCTAGTTGTGTAGGACACAGCTCCCTGGCTCATGCTGGTATTATGAGCCTTGCACTCCCCCCCCAGGGAGTCAGTTGTGGGTCAGCCGCTCACAGCAGCTCTGGCCGGTTGCCAGCCGCTCACGATGGCTGCTGGCCGCTTAGGACAGCCCAGCTGCAGGGAGAGCTGTTGTTCACAATATTAGCTGTAGAGGGCGCAGCTCACTGGCCCATGTGGGAATGAACCCGCAATCTCCGCGTTAGGAGCATGTCGTTCCAGCCACCTGAGCCACACGGCAGCCCCAAATCTTAAATTTTTAATTTTAGGACATTTGCTGCATTTACCATACTGTTCAACACTTCAAGAACTGGGGCTATGTCTGTTTTCCTCACATACCAGGCACATATCATGCACTCGACATTTGTTGAAAAAATAAAATGAATGAATGACTACAAATGTCTAATTCTAGAAGAGCAAAGTCTAGATTTTAATTATTAGAGTACACTAGCTCTCTGATTTTTCTAAGATTTTAAAACATGCACTGGAACTAAAATTATTTGACTTTACATATCTTAGGTTGTAAATGTAAGGTCGTGGAGTAATTTAAACTAAGAGACTCCTGGGTGGGCAGAAGCAGATTGTTAGTCATTTGCAATTCTTCAAGTCACAGAAGTCAGAAATCCAGTGTAAGCCTGACGTGGTGGAAGGTCTTTGAAAGTCTACAGAAGAAGGGCTACCAATGGCCCCCAGAATTTGTCTCCCTCCCAATACAACAATGTACAGTAGTACCTCGAACGTCTCCGTCGACGAACATTTCGGTTTATGAACGCCGTCAACCCCGAAGTAAATGCTTCAGTTTTTGAACACCCCTCGGAAGTCGTGCATGTCACGCAGCTTCCGCTGAGTGCAAGATCCTGAGGCCTAGCTGTCTGCTGTTTTAGAATGTTTCAGAACTCAAACGGTCTTCTGGAATGGATTACATTCGAAAACCAAAAAACTGTAGTTCTTTTCTGTCCTTTTCCCTTTATGGAGCAGAAGGAGCATCTGTTCTTCTCTGATGTTCTAAAAAGATCGATATCTGACTGAAAGGTCTTCTCTGACCAAACACCAAAATTCTAAACACATATGTTTCAGTTTTCCCATTCATACCCTCACTTACAGGAAAGCCAAATTGTGTTCCAAAGTCTAGAGACAAATGTGTTTAATAGAGGTGGAATGAACATCGTTAGCTACCATCCATTCTCACCTTTGTCCTTCCTAAAGGGACCCAGATTCTTCTACTACTCCTCTAAAACTTTTCCTAAACCAGTTCTTCTGTACAAGAATTACTCCACTGGGTGTGGCAATACTGCTGTCCCATAATGAATGTAATCATGCATCACCACACTTCCTTTGGACTCTATTAAAGTCCATTGTCAGCCTGTCAAACAGATTATTGGCTTGTTTCGCATGTATTTCCAGAACCAAAGCATCTAGATATAACATTATACAAAAATTGCTCCGACATGTTCTAAAACACCTTTAGTATAGACATTGTTAGAAGAGACTGCCACATTAGTTAGGGTTTGGATTCCAGCGGTGCCATTTACTTCATAAATGCGATTTCCCCATCTTTAACAAGGGGATCTTATTTTCTTAGCAGAGTTGTTATGAGGATTAAATGACTTAATATCTGCAAAGCCCTCAAAACAGTGCCTGGCAACAGCCAGTACTTATGTGTTCATAATTATTTTAAGACCATTGCCCCTTAGAATCTCGTAAATTTAAATTTAAATGCTCTTAAAAAGCAGAGAAATCAAAACTCAAATTTTCACAACGCTCTGGAGCTCTGGAGTGTTTGCTAGTTCCAGGTGTGCAGTCTTCTTTCAAAAATTCGCGTATGCCGCTCCCTGATTACCCTCTGCGATTACACATAGTCTTCAAAACAGTTTGTTGTTTAAGTAAAACTAACACTTACACAATCTAAGAAAAAAGCAGAGCATTTCCCTTGACCACACTGAGAGAGCTGGGTGAGCAGCGGATGCTTAAACGCTGGCATTTCTAGAGGATAGGCACCTAAGCTCTCCCTGACAGGTCTTGGAATTACCAGAAAAACAGCAACGCCAGGAAGCCTCAAACCCAGAGTGAAGTCGCCCTCGAAGCAACCAGGGGCATCCAGGTGCAAAGCCGAGGCTCCGCCATGGGGTGCGCCCCGACCGCGGACACCACGTCTCTCTTGGAGATCCAGAGGCTTCCTCCCCACGTCCCCCCGGTGCTTTCACGGCCTAGGAAAGAGGAAACCCAGGAGACTCCAAATCGGAGCGAGAAACACCGCGCGTCTAACCCCGGCCGGATTCGATCACTTACCTCTGGAGAGCGCCCGCGAGCGCGCGCAGCGGCGGCTACAGGGGTGGCAGTGGGCGTGGTGCTTTGGGGGCGGGGCGGGACCCTGTGAAGGCGGAGCGGGGCGGGGCGGGGCGGCCCTCTGGGCGGGGCGCGCGTTTCCGGCGTGCGCGGCGGAGCGCTCCGGCGGGGGCACGGCCGGCTTCCAATCGCGCACAATGAGACAGCGCTGAGCGCCGGAAGTGGGGCCGAAGGAAAACACGGAGAGGGAGCCCAGCCGGGACAGAAAGAGGCGGAGGACCGCGGCGGAGGTGGTGAGTGTTTCGAGCCTCTTCTCCCCGTGTCCCTCCGAGATTCACCTCCTTGGTGGGTCTCCGGTGGGATCCCGGGTCTCCAGAGTAGAAGGTGGGCCAGGCCCGGGAGTTACGTTGCCTCTATCCTCCACCGGCCTCTTTGCCCCAGTTGCGAGGACCCGGGAGCCCCCAGGCCAGCGGGGACTGAGCTCTCGGGTTCGAGTCCGCATCTTCACGTTGTGTCAGACCCTGCGAGGGCAGGAGAAGAAGGGATTTGCGTGGGGGCACTGGGCCCCGGCCCTCTGGCCGGCCGAGGGGGATCTCGGAACCCCATCGAGGAGGTAGGTCACTTCCTGCTGCCTGGTCCCCGCGGTGGCTTCGTGGCCAGGGGTACCGGGACGCCTCCTCTTTCTCCGCCTTCAGCCGGCCCCGAAAGATGAAAACTGAGGCAGATCAGGGATGGGGCGATCAGATGGGGATCGAAAAGGGGAAATTGCTGTTCGTGACAAACCCAAGCTTGTTTGGGGATGGAGAATGAGGACTGGGAAGAGTACCTGAAGTTGTCCCTTGGTCGGAAACCCAGCCCCTTTGACTAGAGCCGAGCCTTAGTCGGGAGCCCAGCCCCTCTGTAGCCCAAGCGATCGAAGCTTGTCGTTGTGGTGAGTGGTGGTGAGGGGAGCCAAGGCCCGGGGCTGCGGAGAAGGGACAGAAAAGTGGAGTTTTGAGATAATGTACTACCTTCAGAGAAAGTTTGGTTACTTTGTATAACACTTAAAAGTAATTGCCAACTTTTTAATAAAAAACTTTCGAGAATTGTCTAATGGTATAGGCTTGGGATGGGGGGTGGGTTTTAAAGTGAAGCTCTTTTGTTATATAGGTAAAAGCCAACCAATTTGGTATGAGTAACTTTTGTACTACAGTTCTACAAACTGTATAGGGAAAGCTTCCCTTATTCATACATTTAATCTTCATGTTGAATAATAAGTACTAGTTTTCATGAAGAATGTTTTAGAGCTAAGCCTCCTAACATCTAGTGTAATGCACTGGTTATTGGAATGTGATGTAAATTAGGAGTTTTTCATAAGCTTTTGAGTGTGCAATGTATATGTGTGGTATTTTGTACACTTGGTATGATACCTCGTTATAGTTTGATTTTTTTCCCCCAAATTTTTCCCTTACTCTTTCAGGTGCATAGTAAGAAAATTGAAGTCAAAGACCATGGGAGATGCAGCAAAACCTTATTTTGTGAAGCGTGCTAAAGACCGAGGGACTATAGATGACGAGGATTTCAGAAGGGGTCACCCCCAGCAAGATTTTTTAATAATGGATGATTATGCTAAAGGCCATAGCAGTAAAATGGAAAAGAGCCTTCCCAAAAAAAAAATAACGCCAGGGAACTATGGGAATACCCCCAGAAAAGGACCATATGCTGTTTCCAGCAATCCATATGCATTTAAAAACCCAATTTACAGTCAACCCCCTTGGATAAATGACAACCACAAAGATCAGAGTAAGAGGTGGCTGTCTGATGAACTTGGTGGTAATTCAGACAATTGGAGAGAATTCAAACCTGGACCTAGAATTCCTGTTATAAACCGACCAAGAAAAGACTCCTTTCAAGAAAGTGAAGATGGATATAGGTGGCAAGATGGAAGAGGCTGCAGAGCTGTAAGACGACTATTTCATAAAGACCTGACAAGCCTAGAAACCAGTTCAGAAGTAGAAGCAGGAAGCCATGGTAATGTGTTACAACTTGTCAAGTTACAGCCCCAGTCAACAATGTCTTTTCTTTCTCATCCAAATGAGTTTTATTATTTTCAGCAATGTAGTTTCAATTTTGCATAGTTTCTGCTTTTTTAATGAGATTACTTTTAAGGATTGTAATCGTAATATTTGGGTAACTTCAACACATTGCATATATTGGTCCCTTTAAAAGTTTACCTTGCCACAAGGCTCATTTTCACTTCAGTAAACATTTCCTATTGGTGCTTTTTACAAAGAGGGTGATCGTACCCTCCTGGAGACTATATTGTAATTTCTGTGTATATGTAATTTCTAACTTATGTATCACAGTTGTATTTGAATAATTAATGTGTCCATAATATAAATGACAGAATATGAGACTTAAAAAATCTCACTCGAGGTAACACAATATAGCCTGCGTATATATCTCCTACCACAGAAGGATGTATGTCTTTGGTGGAGCATCAATCTCCTGAGGACGGTAGTCTAGATTTTTTTTTTTTTTCCCTCAAAAGTGAGCATGGCAAACAGGTTGTGAGACATTACGTTTAGAAAGTCAGAAATACAGATAAAAGCTTTGCCTTTTAGTTTCAGTAAAACCAAAATCCATTTCTAAGTGCCCTACGTGTTTAATTATAATTGTCCCAAAGTAATTATTTATATGTTTTTCTAAAAGATGGATAGGTTTTGTGGATGTAGCAATGATTTCTATAAAAAGGAAAATTGTTTTTATCTAACAGACAATAATTACGGAAATGAAATAAAGTCATAAATTTGAAGGAAAAAAATCAAACAATAATATTTAGTCTGGCAATGCAATTATGCTTAGAAAATTACGTTTGGAAAAATGGGCTTTTAAGTTTATTGGCTTGTAAACCATTTTTAGTGGCCATGTAGAATGGGTTGCAAACTGGCTATCATTTTTAAAGTTTTTTAATTTAACGACATTTAGGCAAATGTTGACACTTTCTCCGTATCCAGAGGCCCTTTTCCTATATGCTGTGTCACAGTGGCCTGTTTATATATATGTATGTTACCTGTAAGGCATTTGAATTTGTGACCTGCACGTTCAAAATACTTAACAGGGGAAGAGTCATTCTTTTTTTTTTCTTTTTTGGTCTTTAGAGCTTTATGAAAGTATTAAATGGGAGAAAAGGTACTGTTTGATATTTTTTAAGATAGGAAAAGCAAAAGAAAATTGCTTTGTATCAAATAGCCAGAACAGAATGAGGTGTTATACAGGAATCACATAGGGAGGGATAAAACCTTGTAAATCTTTTAAGCTAGAAAGAATCTGAAGGAATTATCTGACAGAGTTCTCTATTGTGATATATCAAAGGTAGAGTCACAGTTTTACAAAGCAGACAGATATGGCTCGGAAAGGTTCAATAATTTATCAAGACTTGTTTATGCAAAGTGGCAGATGAGGAAGTGGAACTGAAATCGGGTGCGGTGCTGCCCTGAAATTAAAATTAACTCAGCCCCACTGGACCTGGACTCTGACAGAGGGAAACTGAACATGTATTGATCATTTCTGGGCTTTGAATTTGTTTTTCTTTTTAAAAGTTTATGTATATTTAAGTATTTCTGTATTACTGTGTGGGACATGGACATTTTAATTTAGTTTCTGGTAGTTGGTCTTTTAGAGAGAAAATTTGATCTTGAGGAGCATTATAAAAAGATTTATGGATCTAAACTTTGCAACCAGAAAGATATTAAAAGGGACTCTTTACAGACCAAAAACCTCTTATGTGTATTCTTGTTTAGTCTTAAATTCATTTAAGTGGTTTTGAAGAGGAAGAACATTTTTACTATCTTTTTAGTGAAGGCAATCCAAAATCTCCCATGTTTTCTCTATATGAAATACAGGTGTGTGCTTTCACAATTGCTAAATAAAGGACTTTTCAGTCTATCCCTTCAAAATCTTCATAAAGGAAACATTAAACTTTTGTATAACATTACCTACTGTAGAGAGAATTGCAGTGTAAAGTATAAACTTTGCACTGCGCTCAGAGATTCCTAAAAAGGATGTCACTAAAGGGACTGAATTTATCCTTAAATCAAAATTATATCTTAATAAGGAAGGGTCTTATTAAATGAGAATTGAAGATGTAATGAAAATTATTTCAAGTTACTTTGTGTTTTAATACTATTTATTTTTCAGTTCTCCATTACCACTTGTACTTCATCCTCAAATATTCTAGATTGCCAGTTTAATGTATTTGGGACAATGCCATTAATGATCTTAGCTGGAAAACATCCACTCAAATACACATGTTCTTTATGAATGGAATAATGGACCATATGCAAATAAAATAGGGAAACTTGGAATACTCTATATATATAACTCATTACAAAAAATTGGGGATGAGCCAGGTAGTCTTCCTCTAAGTAATTATGGGAACTTTTTAGCAATATCCAGCTTTGCCTTCTAAGATTCCCTCCAGGGGTATTTTATTGGCTCTTTTTTACCTTGCAGGCCTGTGAAAATCAGTTCAGAAGGTCATACATAGTACCTTGTCGGTTCTGGTCTGTTCTAGATGTGAATAGGTATGCTACAAGAAGGAATTTTAGTTCATTCTTTTTAGTTATTGTATTGTTAGGTAGAGGCTGAATTTAAGAATTCCATCTATGCTTTAATCTGTGTTTCTATTTCCTTTACTTTGACTTAGTCATATGGCCCTGACAAGCTATATTCTTGGACCAGCATTTTCCCCATCTGTACAATGGAGATAATTTTAGCATCCGTGACAGGATCACTGTAGGGATTAAATGAGGCAGTGCACATAAACTGCTTGCATTGCATCTGTCGCATAATAAGATACTCTGTAATATAGTAGCTGCTGTTATCATCACCATCAGACACAATTCTGCAGCAATCCACTTCTCAGTATAAAAACAATAAGAAGTTAATTGTGTTCTTTGGAGAGAAATTTAAGTCACTTTTTTCTGGAAAATGACAGCAGGTATAGTTATATTAAAGGATGATCAGGAGAGAGGAGGGCTTGAAAAATTAATTTGGTTCCATATCAGTGTTTTGTGAATTAATATGGACTTTCCAAATGGGTAGTGCACATATGGGTATAAATCTCTAACGAGTGCCTAAGTAAGAAACAGGCCTGAACACTGAAATCAGATGCAATTATTTAGAATTTTTAATAATAAATAAGAATAGACAAACCTCTAATTTAAAAGAAGTGCTTATCTCAAAATTTAGGCAGACCAAGAGTACTCTCCTTAAAAGATTGATTATTTAATTGGGAGTAGGTGGAGTGTTTTGTTTTGTTTTGTTTTGTTTAAATTAAAATTTACTGTGGTGAGTGGTCCACAAAACGACATAGATTTCAAGTGTACAATGCTATAATACATCATCCATATATTGCATTATGTGTTCACTACCCAGAGTCAGTTCTCCTTCCATCACCATATATTTGACAGGGAGTGTTTAAAAGCAAGTATTAATGTAGAGTGATTTTTATCTTCCACTAACTACTTGCCTTTTAGTATTTTGTTTGGTCCATTTTGATGGCTTTTTTAAAAAAATTGTATTTGTCCTAATACTTCATAATCTTTGTTTAATTGCCACTCACTGTAGTATAGAAGCTGTTTGCAGAATTTCATTATATTCATTTTATGGTAGATTGAGCACAATGTTTGCTGCTTTGCCTTTAAAGCTGTTGGCAATACCTTTTTTAAAATTAGAAGTCCTATACCTCCTTTTTCTGACACAGAATTTTTTTTCAATCTACTGAGTCATTGTAACTGCTGTACAAGTAATGAGTTCTACTGAAAACTTGACAGGAATTGCCTCATGCAAGGCATTTTAGTAGGTGTATGTTTTCAAAGACTAATTATTGGTAAGCCATTTTAAAACTATTCAATCTATCACAATTTTAATTGGGGAAATGAATTTAATTTTAATCTCATATGTTACTAATAGCTTCGTTTTCGGAACTTGATAGAAGTTATCAAAGTTATTTTAAACAGTTTTTTGTAGCTCAATCCCACAATTGTCTTTGGTTTCACAGATTGAAAGGTTATAGTTTAAAAAAGGGAACAGATTCGTTTATTATAAGGATTGTAGAACTAACAACACAGTCTATAAACTAATTAGTCTGTACTTGCAGAAAACTTCTATTTCAACTGCTAATTGTTTCTTTCTTTTGAAATGTGCTCAGTGTCCAGCAGGCCATCAAGAGAAGCTAAAGTGAAAGTAAAGATAAAATGGGAAATAGTTGTCCTTAGTGAATAAAATTTTGGCTTGGACTTCTTGATATTAACGTGGGGGGATGGCCCAATTATGTGAAAACTAAATTTAAATTTACAACTAAATGATGGATTTTTCACTCCAGATAAGAATTTAATTGATTTCTGAGTTCTTTGGAGATGCATTGTCCATCTTTGCTCTGTTGATTTTGTTCACTTATAAAAATAAAAACAAAATGGATAGTTTTCATTAGAATAAAAGGTATATTTACAGATCTATTAGAATATAGGAGATGCATATTATGACATATTAGATATATTAGAATTACAGGTATACTTGCCTTCAGAGGATAATTTTTACTATTACTTGAGTATGCTCAGCAGTATACCAGGAAGAGAAGGTAAAATCAAATTGTATGGTTGAAGTAGAATTCTTTTTAAGTTTCCAAAAAGATTATTTTTATGGATTGATGTATCCAAATGAGGTGCTTACTTAGTACTCAGCATTTTATCCATGGGAGAGCTACACCTTCCTTGTTGCTCTGTGTTCAGATATTACTCACGTGATTTAATTTATAAATATGTAAGTTATGCTTTTTACTCAGAGTGATATTACTGAATATCGCCAATAAAAATTTCCCCCTAACTTAAGAAAACAAGAAGCAGAGGTCCAGACCTCGGAAACCACGGAGGATAAGAAATGAAGACAATGAACAGGATGGAGACTTGGAAGGCCCTGTGATTGACGAGTCTGTGCTTTCAACGAAGGAGCTTCTGGGCTTACAGCAGGCTGAGGAGCGATTGAAAAGAGACTGCATTGACAGGCTGAAAAGGGTAACATCTATTATTTGTTAATTAAAATCCTGGTTTTGGTTTAAATTATGTCAGTAATTGGGAATATGTGCTTTGATGAATTAGGTATCCTACTTGAGTTATTAGTATTTAAGCACTACAAGTTAAAAGTGACACTCAGTTTGATTTAATAGCATTACTGTTAGGATAGTGATAAATCGTGACAAAATGTATTAACAATTTTTAAAGTGAAGGGGAAATCATCTTCTGGCTAATTTTTGTTAACCTGTATTTTTGAAAACACACATATATATATTTTTCTATAAATCTCTTCAAATTATAGCGACCAAGAAACTACCCTACAGCAAAGTACACTTGCAAACTTTGTGATGTTTTAATTGAATCCATTGCATTTGCCCATAAGCATATCAAAGAGAAGAGGCACAAGAAAAACATTAAGGTAAGTTTAATGTAACCCAAACAAATATGTTCACTTGTCAGTTGTTATTACCTGTTATCTTTGTGATTTCTCCTTTAGGCAGTGCTATTTAACTTTACAACTTACCATATTTTGCCATATATAATGTGCACTTTTTTGCCCAAATTTGTGAGGGAAAATAAGGATGTGCATTATACATGGGTGGTACTAATTCCATATCTATATAAATGTCTTTAATTCTTTTATTTATGCTTATGTGTTAAAAATGTAACTCTAGAAATCAATAACAATATCCGTATGCAAAATAATACCCTGCAATACGATAGTCAGTTTTGTTGAACTTTTGATGAACTTTCAACCACGAAGAGTTCTTGGCCTTCTGTGATATATAAATATCATAAATTTGTTACCAGTTCATCAAATTTCTTGTACCTTGTATCTGTTCTTATGTTTTGTAATTATTTGTTACATAAAATTTCTTGTACCATAATATGTTAAAAAATAAATGCTAAAATTCCTTTATAGTACAAAACTCAAGTACCTAAATGTAAACAAATAAAAATGTGGATTAAAAAATTAAAATGAAAGATTTATTTCTTCCCTGAAAGTTTGGGCCAAAAACGTGTGTGCGCATTATAGAGGGAAGCACATTATACACAGCAAAATACACGGTATATTATTGAATTTACTGTAGCCCAAATATTTTATACTGGTGAGATATGTTTTGCTGGGTAATCTTATGAATTTCGTTAAGGGCAGTATCAGGATGAATAAAATCATTGATAGGATCTAGGTATATGTCCTTATGCATGTAATAATAAAGCAAATAATTTATCATTGCTGTTTTTAATGTTCTTTCTTTGCTCTTTTTTCCTTATTCTTGCTTTGCTTTATTATTACTTTATATTCATAAAGAAGTATGTGTATGTTTGATAAGATGAAGACTTAACACAGCTAAAGTGAGAGGAAGAGCCATGAAAAATATTCCAGAATATTCTATGGGTATTAGTAAATGGTAGAAGGTAAAAAAGTGTGAGTCATTTTTAATCTCAATATTGATCTTAAAAGGAGAAGCAGGAAGAAGAGCTGCTTACTACATTACCCCCACCCACGCCCTCCCAGATAAATGCAATTGGTATCGCCATTGACAAAGTGGTACAGGAGTTTGGCTTACACAATGAGAACTTGGAACAGAGACTAGAAATTAAACGTGTCATGGAAAATGTGTTCCAACACAAGTTACCAGGTATTTTCTAGATTTGTTTTTCTATTTAGCTACCTAAAGGTACCTCATTCATTTTTTCTACTAGTAATTTTCACCTCATAGAAATTGCTTCTCCACGTCCTGAAGCTCTTAATTTTTTGTGTGTTTTTGTTTTTCCTGGCTTCCCCCAAAGTAGCAAGTAGACTTTTACATGCATTGTTATTAAACTTGTCTTCATTACGAATATCATTATGTGCATGTACTTGAAATTAAATGCCCTATATTATCGGCCTTATGAGACTCTTATATATTAATTCAGTTACTTTTCTATTTAAATTGACATGGTATTTTGAGTTAAAATAAGAAGTATCCTGGAGTCATTTTCAGATTATCTGTGTCCAGAAAAGACTCTGTTTAACCACACTTAAAAGAATTACAACATCTAAAATGAGCTTTGTAAACTAATTTGTAATAGATCTTGTGTACTGTTGAATTCATTTTCCATGTTATGTCTATGAAGCCATGGAAAACCATTTTTTGAAAAGTTCTACAAATGGTCCTAAACCATAGCTAGTGTTTGAATCACTATATAAATTATCACTGTATCACCCATAGAACCATTTGTTCTACTGAAAGATCATTCCATATAGTAGTAAATCATTCATATTGTGTATACTTTCATAAAAATAAAGTGAGAATCTGCTCATTTCATTATATGGGTACCTCATCCTTTATGTTGTAGTTAGGTTCCTGAAAAGTCGTTTGTAATTTCGATGACTTTTGCTATAGATTTCCATTGTAAAATTGAATGTACTTTTTAATGGGAAGCTATTAAAGACCAAAGAAATTACTTGACTTAACCTGAGGGGAGAAAAAAAACAACACAGTCCACTGATGAGAAGGGATCATTTTTTGGCATAATAACGATAAAACATTGAGAAAAAAATGCCATAAATACATATAGGCTGTACATATACACACACATCTTCCTCTGAAAAGTGAATCACCTGTTGTCTAGCATTTTAAGTTATATCCGTGAAAGCATTAGTTTTCTAAAGTCCTAAAGGGATTATATTATTTTTAATGCTTTTTGTTTATAATGTGATGAGTATTCATATTGAAAAGTAACTTTTTGTTGGAGGTCGATTTTATGATTTGGTTTATGGAAACATCTTTATAGTAAATTATACCTATGTGTGCTTTCTAAAAGGTGCGATGTTTACATTAACTCTTTAGTATACTATCAGGTTTATAAATGTAAAACAAAGTTGGGCGTTCCTTTTAGACTTTCACATTTTCAACATTTAAAAAATAGCAAATTGTATTTTCTGTACAAAATGTGAAATGATAATTCAGCAATTTTTTGTTTTTTACATGTTTTACAATTGACATGAAAAGAGTGGTTCTTAAGTTAAACCACAGTCTATGCATCCTTCCCTATTAAATAAAATAAAATTAAGGCAAAAGCAGAGTCACCCTTTCCTATCGGACTTGAATACTGTTTTGCTTTTGTGTGTAGTTTTGTTTGTTTGTTTGTTTTAAGGAGGGTGCAGCTCACAGTGGCTCATGCGGGATCGTAACCAACTGAGCTAACTGGCCACCCCATTGTGTGTAGTTTTAATTAATGGTTCCATTTCTGAAATAGCAGTTTTTGTTAATAACTTTCAAGAAATTTTACTTTATAATTTTCACTTGTTTAATTTCTTTCAGATTGTTCTCTAAGATTATATGGGTCATCCTGTAGCCGATTGGGTTTCAAAAATTCGGATATAAACATTGACATTCAGTTTCCAGCCATTGTAAGTATAAAATGAAATGCTGAAATTTTCGGAGTGGTACGGAAATTCTTTTTTCCAAACGTGAGCTATGTGTGAATATACTTTAGATATTTGAAACAGTTTAAGGGCAATGGTGACAGCTTTTTTCCTAAAATTTCTGTTCTTTTATGTTCTTCTGCCTGTCTTCAATTTTAGAGCATTTCTTTTGACACTACAGCTTTTCATACTTGCTTTACTTTATAGATGTTTCATACTTCAAGCACTGGTATTCTGACTATGTGAATCTAATGGGGTTATTTAGGTTCTGCTAACTTTAAAAGATTAAATTATCTTGGTAAAGTCAATTTTCCAATGGCAGAAAAGGATTTTAGGTTTTAAGCAATATAGATATGTAAACATCTATGACCTGAAAGCTTAATTCTCTCCTGAGTTTCCTCTTTTATACACCGACTTTGTTAAAATAATTATGCTTTTGAAGAACCACACCTAACCTAGCTTTCTGGTTTAAACATGATTCAGAAAGCTTTTGATGAGTCAGAATTTTAAAACTGGAAGGCACATTAGTAGATTATCCATTTATCCACTGTTGGTTCCCACAAACCAGTTTGCAAATTGTCCGTATCCATCTACCTGGGTTGCTAATTAAAAGTACAGATTCCTGGACCCTACTCCCAGATGTTCTGTTTCACAATGGTCAGCTGACCAATTGATTTTACTATTCTTTTAAACTTAAATTCTGATTAGTAATTTACTGGTGTAGTGGTTATTTTGATCTTATGTCATTTATTCATTTAGTAAACAGTCAAGAGTCTATGTTGTATGCCAGGCACCGTACTAGATGCTAGAGGACAACATAATGATTCCTCCCTCATGGAACTCATATCTAATGAAGGAGAGAAGCAATTACATACATATATAATTAATTATAATGTGAGCTATGAAGGGAGCAAGGTCTGTGCCAAAAAACAACAGGGATGTGCAGATACAGTAGTCATAAAACTCCCTTTGAAGAGATAACATTTAGGCTGAACTCTAAAAGATAAAAAAGAATGAGAATGAAAGAGCTAAGAGTGTTTCAGGCAGAGGGAACAGCATTTGCAAACACCCGGAATCAATAAGGAGATAAAGGGAGGATTGTATAGCTGTGATGAAGGGACCAAGAGAAAGAAGTGCATAAGATTAGAATAGAGAAGTGGGTTGGGGCCCAACATTCAGGATCGTAGACCATGGTAAAGAATTTCATTTGACCTAAGGGGAGTAAGAATCCATTGAGAATTTCAAGGAGGGCCATGACTAGATCTAATGCATGATTTTAAATGGAGCAAGGATTCGAGAAAGCCAAGACTAAAATGGAGAGTGAGTACGTGATCTGTTGAAGTAGTCTTATAGAGTGAGAGGTAACATTGTTCAGTTTGACAACTTCTAGCCACAACTTTGAGATTTGCTGAGAGGCTAATTACCTCAGGAATTGGTTAATTAGGAGTTAACCATGTAGAAGTTCTCTGGCCCACACTCATCCTCATTTGGTGCTCATCTCTCTTTCCTGACTAACCTGTGCACACACCATAATGACTATTTCCTTCACTCTGGTAGCAATGTACTTTCTAATTTCGAAAAGCAATTTAGATAACTTCAGATGACTGTGTGTTATCTCAGTGAAGCAAAAGTACTTATGGATTATTTGATGTGTTTATTGATTTATTTTCTAGATGTCTCAACCAGATGTTCTCTTACTTGTTCAGGAATGTTTAAAGAACAGTGGTAAGGCTAAATTCTTCCCACACTTTGTTCTTAAATGTATGTTTTGTCTATAATTTGAATATATTGTTTCTGAAACTTTGAAAATAGGAAGTCACGTTTTTAAATTTATTTATGTAATATCCACACAAAAACCAGAGTGAATGCCCATGAACTATTAGCAAGTGACAGTCCTGTTAGTTGTTTTACTATGCAGAATAACCCTTTTAGCTTGATGATAATACCACAATTTATAAAGATTAAGTGAGTCCTAGACCAAGACTAAAAAGACACAAAATATGTAAAATTTATTCTTGAGGGTAAAACTAAAGGAAAATATGCTTTATTCAGTAGTTTAAGTTAATACTTTAGAAGTGGTAAATAGTTGTGACCCAACCCTGATTCAACAAATAATTGTTCCCAGGTAGATTTGTCAGTTGTCTAAGTAATGTCCAGCTTGGGGCTTTATGGCTTTTTATGCTTTCCAAAGGCCTCATCAAACTACCTCATCTCTTGAATTAGTCTTTCCCATCCTTTTTGTTGAATTAAATATATAAACATATTTTCTTCCCTTATAGTCAGTATGTTGTTTAACCCCAAATATTTTTAGTAGCTTTTGCAGCAATTTTGTTTGAATGTCCTATCCATGTTTCTAATTATGTTATTCATATAATATTTAAATATTCTGATTCAATAATGTAGTCATTTCTAATCAAACATTGGTTTTGCAAAATAAAATTTTAAATTAATGTAATTATTTGATTCTTAAATATAATACTTTTTTACTTTTCAAGTGTCAGAGCTTTATTTAGTAATGATCTGTAAAAGGGCCAAACAGATAAGCCACAACTCGTACTTTATCTAGTTCTGTTTTTAAACAAAGGTTTAACTAACCTACTTAATAGTTTTTTCTTTTTTCCTCAGATTCTTTTATTGATGTTGATGCAGATTTCCATGCTAGGGTGCCAGTGGTGGTGTGCAGAGAGAAGCAAAGGTCTGTTTCTTTAAGCTGTTTATATATTAAATATCAACTTGCCAAAAGCACATGTATTTCACTAAATTTTAATGTCCAATTTCTAGATTATAAAATCCTTATGTGGCTAATTTCATGGATTTGCTATTAGCATTCTCTTTACATTTTGGCAATCGATGCAAAAGAAAACTTTTATTTTTAAAAGAATAAAATTACTGAAAAGGAAAAAATATAGGAAGGAAGCATTTTGACCCATTTCAACATGGTAAACAACTTTATCAAATAGTTAACTTGCCCTATCACCTTTATTTCCTATTCTTCTTAGCAGCATGTTTAGCAGTGCTAAACAATAACTAGTATGACTTCATCCATGTATCTCCTCCTCCATCTGGATATATTACTATCAAGACTATATATAGGCTGTTATGATTTTTTTTTTTAAATTAAAGTTTATTGGGGTGACAATTGTTAGTAAAGTTGCATGGATTTCTGGTGTACAATTCTATATTACATCATCTATAAATCCCATTGTGTGTTCACCACCCAGAGTCAGTTCTCCTTCCATCACCATATATTTGATCCCCTTTACCCTCATCTCCCACCCCCCTCACCCCTTACCCTCTGGTAACCACTAAACTGTTGTCTGTGTCTATGAGTTTTTGTTTCTCATTTGTTTGTCTTGTTCTTTTGTTGTTTTTGGTTTATACACCACATAGCAGTGAAATCATATGGCTCTCTGCTTTTTCTGTCTGACTTATTTCACTTAGCATATAATGATTCTTTATTAGGCAGATTCTTCTAATTCTTGGGAAAACTCTTTTACAAACATGAATTCATGCTCCCATTTGAAACATTTCACAGTATTTTCCTTATTTTCATTTTTCCCCAAAATAGTTTTAATATATGAAAACACAAGCTTTAGTTCTTGAAATTTAGAATTTACTCAGAAAATAGCTGCCATATCTTTTTTAAATCCAATTTCTTAAATGACCCATAAAGATTTAGTGAGTTTTACTTGATTTTCATTTTTAAGGTATTTATTTTCAGTATAAATTCGTTGTTGGCATAAAAGATACCTAATATGTATATAACACTTTTTTATCTTTGTCTTTTTCCTTTCAATTCTCACCTCCCACCCCTACCAGTGGTCTTGTTTGTAAAGTGAGTGCAGGAAATGAAAATGCTTGTCTGACAACAAATCATTTAACTGCCCTTGGAAAACTAGAATCAGAGCTGGTTCCTTTGGTGATTGCATTCAGGTACTGGGCAAAGGTAGGTTTGAGTTCTTTAAATGCATGAATGTGAGGTGTGATCAAACAATACGGTGAATGTCTAAATTTAAAAAAACAATGTATTACACATTGCCATTAATCCCCCTCAAAATACTCCCCCTCGCTTCAAACACACTTATCCCATTGTTCTTTCCACTTTCTGAAGCACTTCTGGAAGCTCTCTTTCATGAGTGTCTTCAGTTGCCCTGGCATGGCTGCATCTGTGTCCTGAATCCATTCAAAACATTTTCCTTTCATGGTCATTTTGACTTTGGGGAAGAGCCAGAAGTCGCATGGTGCCAGATCTGGTAAATAAGGTAGATGAGGACACACCATGATGTTTTTATTTAACAGAAATTGCCGTACCAGAAGCAATGTGTGAACATGGAGTGTTGTCATGATGGAGGATGAAACCGTTTGCCTATTTCATGTTAATGCATTGTTCGTGATTCACTTTAATTAGAACACCTTCTCTCAACAATAGCTCGCATCCGACTGACCGAACCAAACAAGTTCACATAGTTACTAAGATTTGATGTGCTGCTTCCCGTATTGAAGATCCCTGCCTTTCTTTTGGATGGCACTCAACAGCAGCATTCACTGTATTTTTTGATCCTATCTCATACTGTGTATGCATAAGCAGTATGCTTTGATTTTTGTATGATTAATCTTGAACGTTTGGGTGTGTATTTATAGACATCAAGAGCATAGGCATTGAGTATTGGAATAAAAATATTAATGTGGACAGAAAGGAAAGTTCAGTGTTTCTATTTCACTATAACAGTATTGCTCAAAAAATCAAAATGATTTATAACACTTATTAAAAATCAGATTTGTGGGCCAAATCCCAGAGGACATGACCCAAGAATTTACATTTTAACTAGTTTCCAGAGGTGATTCTTAGGCACAGGAAAGTTTGAAATAAAGCTTCGTTTCCAATAATCCACCTAGAGACTCCAAAAAATGGAAGCCACTGTCTTATCGTACTCGCATTTCCATAATGTTTTAAAAATAGCATCCCAATTGAAATGCTATAATAAACATTACCCCAAAAATGTAAGGTCCCATCATGATTATAAATTTGAGATTCTGTGAGATGCTTTATAGAGAAAAACCAAAGCTTTCCTGATTAAGATACGGCAGTAACAATACATAGTTCGTATTGCTTGAGTCCAGGATAAACAGAATGCCCCACTCTTAACTGATAGTTACAATATGCCATCCTTTGAAAGCTGTCTCTTGTTTTATCACTAAATAGGCCATGCTTTTTAAGTTGCTTCTGTTAGTGCTGATAAATTTGCCCACATTCTCTTTCCTGATCACGGATGTGGTCAAAGCATGCATTTTCAGGGCAGTAGGTTAGGATGAGGGGACCATTAAACTGAGCAAAGCCAGTTATCTTGCACTTGGAATCAAACCATTTTGACTCCACTAGCAAGTACTTTAAATAAGTGAATGGATTTATTGTGGATGTCAAAAACTGAAACATATTATTTTAGGGCCCTTCAGAGTAAGCTTAATTAACAAGATTAAACATTTGAAATTGAAGGTGTTATTCAAAACTACAATGTGGGTTTGCTCCAAAAGTATGAGGAAGTTTTACATTTTGTCACTGGTGTTTTGTTCTGAGTAGCAAATGATGTAATACAAGGACATGAAGTTACAGATTTTAAACCAAATTGCGCAAATGACAGGTTATTACCAAAGAATGCTTATCCTCTTTTCTCTCATTTGTAGCTTTGCAGTATAGATCGCCCTGAAGAAGGAGGTTTGCCACCGTATGTGTTTGCCCTGATGACCGTTTTCTTTCTTCAGCAGAGGAAAGAACCCCTTCTTCCTGTTTATCTAGGATCATGGGTATAAAACTGTTTTTGCTTATTTATCAGAGATTGATTTTATTGCAGCTCCCCAATCCCTTATGCATAATTTCAAAATCTGAAAACCTAACCAGAACTGACATGAATTTATTTATTCTAGTAGTGTGAACATTCATACCTTTCTGCCGAAATATTAACGTATTTGTTTATAAGATGTTGCCCTATACTCTGCTAAGGAGAACTTTTCTAGACTGAAAAAAACTCTTAATATGCAAAACACATATGATCCTGAGGGTTTCAAACGAGAATGTAAACGTGTATTAAATTTATCATTTGGTACACACTTTCTTTGGGTACAGTTTTGTAATTTGATACTTGAATTTGATACATATCACTTCCAGATATACTGGTGGAAGTGTTTGGTTCACTGAAACGTTTTTTCTGTTTCTAGTCTTTTAGTTCTCTTATTTCCCCCACTTCCCATGAAACAAAATAAAATATGTGTTGAACTTTTGAGATTGCTACATATACCACAAGATGCAAAACTTAGTAGTCAACTCTTGAATAATACTTTGGTATTATCTTTGAAATGAATTCAACTTCAGTAATGTGACCACTCTTTCTTTCTGGATAAAGTTTAGTTGATGTATTCATATAATGAGATTTAAGAATAAGGCATCTCCAAGTCAAAATTATATTATTCTCATCTTGGAAACCTCACTTTTAATCCCTAGGTATTTATCTTGATAAAATCTTACGTGTACACTTAACCTTTATAGAAAGTATCACTTGGTGGAAAGTGAACTTTGGCACGTTGGGTATTTTAACAACCTTTCTTCTTACTATGTGCAGGATTTTCATTATTTAAGGAGCATGTTCCAGAGCAGTAGTTCTTAACAATGGGTACATACCAAGAAATATGATTATAGGGAATGTTTTCTTAATAGATTGAGAATTAAGCAATGTCCTTTATCTACCAGGCCTTAGGAATAAAGACTAAAGTAGAATCAGCCTCTTATAAACTTTGTCCTGGGATAAGGGATGGCAGTCTGCTGTGTGTCCCAGGTGCCTAGAGGAAGCTCTCTTCATGTTTGTGATACTAAAATGAAAGAATTCAGGGCCTGGAGAAGGTGTCTCTGCTGGACTGCTCTGGTAGAATAAGTGAGAGTACAAAGTCAACCTTTAGTTGATAAATAACCGTTTCTGTCAGACCTAAGTAGGAGTCTGTAAAAGTCTGAATGATTCCCCCAGTTAAGCAGTTTCCCCCAATTTGCTCCAATTAAGCAATGAATTAAGCAGTTCATTGGGGGAAAGGAAGGTCTTTTTAACAATTGGTGCTGAAAACCCAGATATCCATAAGGAAAAAATGATACCCCTCACAACATATCCCTAAATTAACTCAAATTGAACCAAACATACCCCTAAATTTATTCAAAATGAACCAAAGACATAAATGTAATAGTTAAAACTATAAAACTCCCAGAAGAAAACCTAGAGAAAAGTCTTTGCAGCCTGGGGATAGGCAAGGATTTCTTAGGTAGAACCCTAAGAAATGCAAACCGCATCAATAGAGAAAAATATTGATAACCTCTTTAGAACTTACACTCTTCAAAAATCATCAAGAAAATGAAAACGTAAGCCACAATGAAGAAAAATATTGAATACATACATCTAACAAACAGTCACCACACCTGGTATTTTCCAGAGTGTTTTCTATAAGAGAGTGGTTCATTCTTTCAATCAGTAAGTATGTCCTTACTGAGCATTTACCTGTGCTGGGCACTGTTCTAGATGCTAAAGTTAGAGCAGTGAACAAAACAGTATCCTTTTCCTCGAGTTTATATATCCAGTGAGGTGAAAAAGATAAATAAGTACATATCAAGTGGTGGTAATTTCTCTGAGGGAAAATAAACCAGGGGAAGAAGGGCAGAAAGTGAAAAGGAAGGAGTTATTTTGAGGAAAAGATATTTGAGCAGAGCCTGAATGCAGTGAGGGAGAGTGGTCTATCTGATTATTAGGGGGAAGAACCTTCCAAGCAGAGGGAGTAGCAGATGTCAGCTGTGAGCCAGGAAAATAGAAAAGATGATCAGAGAAGAAGCAAAAGGCCAGATTGCGTGGGCCCTCTCTGGGCCCTGAAAAAGACTGAACTTTATCCTGAGTAGGAAGTCGTTATCAGGGGAACAACATGATGTCTTTTGTTTTGGAAAGATTACTCTGCTGAACCAAAGGAGTAGTCCATTTTGTGTGGAAATACACTTGGGAAGTAGGATACCACATCTACACCTCACCCCACAATTCATAATGTACATTACCTGTTTAAAGGCTGTCCCATTGTACAATAAAGAAACCTGTTCAACTTTGTTCCACACTTTTTAGACCTTTTGAGCCCAGACTATTTTCTTTAGCAATTTACATCTCAACAATATCAGTAGAAAAAAATTTCTTACATTTATTGAGCATGTACTACATGCCATATCCCATATCTGAATCCTTTGTATCCGTTATTTCATGTCACAACTATCTCATGAAAGAGGTTCTAGTGTCATCCTAGTGTCATCCGTTTTTACAGAAACCTGAGGCCTAAAGAAAGTACTTTACTGAAGGTCTCACAGCTAGTACATGAGGGAGCTGAGATTTGATGTTAGGCAGTTTTACTACAGAACCCACGGGCGTAGGCCTAGGCCGTGTTGCCTTCTCTTAGACTATTTGCTAAAGAATTCTTTCACAAAATCATTTCTTTTGCAAATCAAAACCACCTTTTTTACTTTAAAAACTATGTTTAAATTTACAGATGTCTCAGAGGTATTCCATAAATGATACCTTTTATATTTTCAATGAACTATATGTTATCTTTTCATTTCTTCCAGGTTTAATATGCTCCAATTGATATAAATTGTTTCTACCTTATGATAATGTGTGTCTAATTTTTCCTAGATTGAAGGATTCTCATTAAGTAAACTAGGCAACTTCAACCTTAAAGACATTCAGAAAGACACTGTGGTCTGGGAATACACAGATAATTGCACAGGGGATGCAGACACAGCAAAAGAAGAGGCACCAAAAGAAATACCTGTTAAAAGGGGACAGGTCTGTTCTCTCTGATTTCTAATGTTACCATCTAGTTTTAAATCAGTTTTTAAATGTAGAGTTTATGAGTTAATCATTCCTCCTCTCTTCTTTCCTCAGCTATCTTAACTATTTCATGAATGTTTCATTTCCTATTCTATTCAGTCCTTTGAATAGACAAGTAATGAGATAAGGTAAAATTCAGATTATTGGATCCAGTTATTTATGTAGTTCTTCTGTATGCAGGGTCCTGTGAAAGATACTGAAAATTCAAAGATAAATCCCTATCCTGAAAGAGCTTATATGGTATTGTGAGGTTTAAATATATGAAAAGTTAATTAACCTCAAATTACTAAAATAACAATGAATAAGTGTATGCTTTAATGAACTTGTCCCCATTCATATCATTACTGTGTTTCCCCAAAAATAAGACCTAGCTGGACAGTCAGCTCTAATGCATCTTTTGGAGCAGAAATTTATTTGAGACCCGATCTTACAGTAAAGAAAGAATTGCCATTTGAATTTCAAACAGAAATCTGAGCAGTGTAATTATACTAGTAATGACTAGGATTATGCCCCAAATTGGTGAATGGGTCCTGACCACACGACCTTCCTTACCCCTTTGGAGTGAAATGACAATAATATCCACAAAATACTTCTGAGAGCAGAGTTTTAATCCCAGCTGTACTTAAATAACTCATGTCACTCTTTTCTAGTCCATGCATAAAATGAGAAGATAGTGGTGAATCATAGATCCACCAGTGTGTTTTCTAGAATCCTTGAGAGTGGAAAAGGGAGGTGGTGCCTCTCTCCCACCAGAACAGCACCACTTCTGTCTGTTTTCTGTTTGGGGTTCCAGTGGTGGATAAGAGCACAGGCTATGGAGCCACAATATGGGAATTTCTATCCCAGCTTTCCCACTTCCTAGCTTGTGTGTCCTTGGGCAAGTGACTTAATCTTTCTGTGCCCCAGTTTCCTCACCTATTAATGGGGATGATATTGTACCTCTCATAGGGTCATTGATTTATAGAATGCTTAACTCAGTGCCGAAAAAGAAAGTGTTCTCTACTTTAAAAAAGAACAATAACCAAAAAACAGTTTAAGTACCACTTGTGTGTAGGTCAAAGGTCCCTTGAGTTCCATGTTATAATATTATCAAGTCATTTCAGTGAGATGCTTAACATTCCCTAGTAATGTTGAATATGACTTATGGTAAAGAGGTAAAATTTAGTGAGGCTTTCAATTTCTTGGGGTTTCTTTGTGTCCTCAACTGCAGTGTTTGGGACCTAGATAACTTACATTTTCAATCAGTTCTGCCTTGTAAATCCACCCAAAGACTTTGTCTTATTTGACAGACGCTTTGTGTTTGAGATTTAGTAGTTAATACAACACCATACCACTTGTTTTGAAGCTCAATATAATAAAGTGCAATTGGAAACAAATTTGTGTATTTTAGAAGGAAAAGCTATTTCTGTAAGTCCAATTAAATACTTTATCTTTACATTTTTATGCTACTTGGAGAGATTCATCATGCTGCCACTTCTGAAATTCAGTGAGATCTAGACACTGTTGAAATTGCATGGTGTGGTGACAGAGCACTGTACTGGGATGGGAGACATTGTTCTCATGCTGCCACTGACAAGCAGTAGGACTTTTGACAAGTCATGTCAACTCTTTGGGCTTCAGTTCCTTCTCTTGTGACCTCCCAGAGTTGAACTAGAGCACCTTACAGTTGTGACATGTTTCAAAGATAAATGGATTTCTTGTACTTAAAAGGCTATATATACCAAGTGAAAAAATAATACAGAGAGCAACCAAGTCTACCAGATGCTTTCCCTTGTTTCTGATTTAATCCTCGTAACTATCCTGTGTTATAGGTGGTATCATCCCTACTCTGCAGATAATGATAGCGACCATTTTTTGAACATGTGTGCCAGGCACTGTGCTAAGCTCTTTACAGACACTCTCTCACTCAGTCCTCCCAACAACCCTATGAGGTGGGTACTATGATCCCCATTGTTCAGATGAGGAAACTGAGGCTTAGACAGCTTTTATACCTTGACCAGGATCATACGCAGCTAGTACATAACAGAGTTGGATTTCAGACCTAAGCATGTCCCATTCCAAAACCAGTACTCTTAGCCACTGTGCTGTACTGCCAACTGAGAATGAAGCTAAGTCACAGAGCAGTTGAGAATCTATCAAGTGGCAGAATTAGTATTGGACCCTTTTTTGTTTTTCTTTCTAACTCGTATGCACTTTCCAATATAGTACGTCACAGTATGTTCCGACTTGTCAAGAGTCTGTGAATGTACAACTAGTATTAATTTCTAATAATCAAGAGTTATTGGACTTTAAAATCAATTTTAAATCACTGGCCAATTCAGTGAGCGAATGCACCTTCTCGAGAAGTGAGAGGAGTCTTTTTCCTTTTGCTCTATATCTTTAGCTGCCACTCATCTGTTGTGTGTGTGTGTGTGTATAACTGTGTAAAGGCGCCCTCCGGCGGCAGAAACAGGGAGAGCTCAGTGCTGAGAATAGTGAAAATCAATGCACAGTTCTCTCTCCACCTGTCATTAAGACTTCAAAATTAGCAGTGCTGCCTGATTACATACAACTGCCTGTCTATTCCTGTAATAATGACTAGATTTAAAAATACTCTAATCCCAGAAGTGCAGTGAAAGAATGCTATTTTCCCACCTGCGAAACAACCTAGAATGTGATTTATCTAAATGGATTGTCAAATTCATGTCTTTGCTAAGGTTTTTCAGATTTTTAAAAATTTGGTGCTTGAATCATCTCTAATTTTTCAGATTGTGTGACATCTGAAATAACCTGTGTGTTTTCTCTTTGCTATTAATAGGTATCATTAATATTTGATTTAAAACACCAGCCTTCAGTACCAGTTGGGCAGCTCTGGGTGGAATTGCTTCGATTCTATGCTTTAGAATTTAATTTGGCTGATTTAGTGATAAGTATCCGAGTCAAAGAATTGGTATCTCGTGAATCAAAGGATTGGCCCAAAAAGCGCATTGCCATTGAAGGTATCTGAAAATGTTTATTTTTAATTCCTTTTTTTTTTTTTTTTTTTTTAAGGTTCCAGTCTAACAGCATGCTTTTTATTTCAGTCTCTTTTCAGCTCCTACATGTAAGGTAGGCCTGACCCCAAAAGTGAAATAAATAGTTAGAATCTTGCATGTGTTACAGTGGATCATTCCAAGGGACCAGACTGTTCATTTCGGGGTTTTTAAGTGCAGCAATAAAACATCGTAATTACTTGAGCAACTGAAATAGTGGCTGACTGAGTCCTTGCTTTCTTTGTAAATTGCTTAACAACTTAGACCTTTAAAAAGTTTTGTCCCAGTAATGTGTGAATCCCCCTTTCCTCTTTTACTATTCTCATTTCTGAACTTTTAGTTTAGTCCTTTCATGAATTATTGTTAATGTTGTTGAATTTTGCAAAGGTTGAGGAAAATAGTTTTTCTCATGAAAATAACATTCTCTGTTGGATTCCTCACCATAGAAAGGATAGTTATTTTTGGAATATCTGCAATAATATTTAGAACTTATTCATAAAAACACTTTTTCTAGTAAAGGATCATTTAACTGAAACCATTGTATAAAAGACAAATAGACATCAAAGCTCTTCTCAGCTTTTCAAAGTCAGAAGGTTGAATGAAACTCCTGTAGAAATCTTAACTCTCCTCCTTCAAATGATTTAAAGAACCTCCTCAATGGAATTCTCTGATTTTTGCTTGATTTTTTTTTTTCAAGCTTTATATTGCATAAGAGGGTTTTTTGCATTTTGCATAAATTCTGTGTGCAGTCATGGGGATCTCACATTTTTAAACCCTCCCCTGCAGTTTCTCTGGCTCAGCTCTTCTGGCCAATTGCCTAACCTGCTGGAGTTCTAGGGGAGGAGAAAAGATTGAGAGAAGTGGTGTCTCTTCCTGGTGCCTCCCTCTCGCCCCTGAATTCAGTCCAGCCAGTTCAGTGATGGGGCTTCCCAGGGCAGAAGAGTGGAGGTAAGCTCTACAAACCACAGGACCTGGCTGAGTGGGGAGGCAGAGCACTCAGCAGAGCCTGGTGGGAAGCCCTCACTTCCCCAGGGCACAAGAGCTGCACTGATGATATCTTTTTTTACCTCCACAGTCACAGGACAAAATAGGGAAGGGGTACTGGTTCTGAACGGAATGGGTTCTCTATAGAGCAGACATTTAAGAAAACATTTCTTTTTGTTCTTAAACTGTATCTTCTTACTCCCCATCCTCAATTTTTTAAAAGCATGTGAGATACATGCTAAATTTTACTATTTATCCGTTGTCTATTTTTTTAATCAATACGCTTATTAATTTTTAAAACATGAAATACAAATGTATGCAGTAGTGGACTTTTTTTTTTCGTTACAGATCCCTACTCTGTTAAAAGAAATGTGGCAAGGACCCTAAATAATCAACCTGTGTTTGAATATATACTTCATTGTTTAAGGACAACGTATAAATATTTTGCTCTTCCACACAGAATTACAAAATCCAGCCTTCCAAAGCCTCTGAATACTGTTGCATGTATTTCGGAACATTCTAAAGAAGTAGCAAAGCATGATTCAGATGTACAAGCAAAAAATGATAAATTCGAAAACTCAGTTTTGGCCCAAGGTCCCAGTGCTGCCAGTTCAGCTGCAAACCTCTGCAAGGTACAGGCACTTACTTGTAAAGAGACTGCCAAAAGCTTTGGAAGCCCACCAGGAAACACACACATCACTGTACACGTGGAAAATTCAGACTGTATCAAGGCAGAGGTCAGTTATGATGACCATGAGGATGGGAAAGTACACCATCAAGAAACAGGAAGTAAAACTGAGAAAGAAAAAATTGGAAGGGAGGGCCAGCATCCTGTGACTGCTGAGAATCTAGGTTTAAGCAGTAGCAAACATGGAGAGCCCATCATCTGTGGCAAGACACAAAATGTTAAGACAGACAGCAGTTCGGATTTAGAAGACTTCCAAAATCCTACCAGTGAAGAGTGCGATGGACTTGCTGCTTTGGATAACAAGGCTGATGTGGATGAAGGAAGCATAGAAGGCGCTGATGAGCCAGAAGATGCTCTAAGCCACTTTGCCCCTTCAAGCCAGGGACAGACATTGGGAGCCATTCACTCTGATGAAGAGGAGGAGGAGGACGAAGAACCCAGGCTGTCCATTCCCCAAAGGGAAGATGAGGACGACATTGCTCATGACAATGAGTTAGACAACGCCTGCACTGGATCAGGGGATGAGGATGCCCTGTCTGAAGAGGATGAGGAAGTAGACGGGTCTCCTAAGTATGAAGATTTGAAAGAATCTGGAAAAGATATAAATGGAGCACTACGAATGGAACTTAATAAAATCAGTCTTAAGGAAGAAAATGTACACGAGGAAAATTCAACCGTGGGTCTGTCTGATTTCTTCTATGAATTTAGTAAATTCACCTTCACCAAAGGCAAGGTGGGTAATCAGTGCCACTCTTAGACATAGAACTGGGAGACTTGAAACAGTTGTAATGCATGTGATTTCAATTTTGTATACTAGAACAGGGCTCTCTCCGGTTTATTCCAGTACAACCAACCACCTAGTGCACCTCCCTCCTTAGACTCATGGGAATTTGCATAGGAGACGCAGAATACTGCTGGTAATGAAAATAACTGCATTCTCCTCTTTGAGTGTACCATCAGGATGTCCCTGTAGCAGATAGTTTTGGAGTGGCTGCACATTATGTTTTCATTCCTTTGGAAAGTGAAGAGGAGAGTACTTTCAAAAAACGATTCAAGATCCCTTTCTAGCAAATAAAGTTTTATCTTAAATCTTGTTTTGCTTTGCCATCTTCCTGCAGTCTCCAACAGTAGTGTGCAGTTTATGCAAACGAGAGGGTCATCTAAAGAAGGACTGTCCTGAAGACTTCAAAAGAATCCAACTGGAACCCTTGCCACCATTAACACCCAAATTTTTACATATCCTCGATCAAGTCTGCATCCAGTGTTACAGTAAGTTATTAACATTTCTTTTGATTTGTGAAAATAATACATTGATATTTTCTCAAGAGTCACCGGAATCACTAACCTGTTAGCCCCATTATAGGGACTAAGTCTATTCCATTCTCCATTGTATCTACAATGTTCTATGTATCCTGTTCCATTTGGGACACTGAGTAATTGTTCAAGAAAGACAAGGAGGGAGGATCTTTTAAATCTTAAGATTAGAGTACTATCATTTCCCAAAAGGTGGTGCTTGAAATGTATTTCTAAGTGCAGTTAGTAGTAGTTTGGAACAAGAAGTGTTCCACAGATCAAGTAGGGAATAACTCTACCTACTGCCCTCCCCACCTCCAATCCCCCTAACTCTTAGAGATTCACAGGGTACATTAGCATAATAAAGACTTCAGAGAAATGTTACAGTAAAGATTTATTTAACTATAATCCAACATTTCCAAAATTTGAGCATAGAATACTTCTAATTAATGCTAATTAGTAGTATACACAGTAGCCCTTTAAGAAATACCAGTTTGGGGAAGCATTGGTATGCAGAGGTTTAAAGTTCTACAAAGAAAAAACATTTAAAGGAGAGGCATTCAACTGCTTAGAGTGGAAGAACTTGAGGCATTACATTGTACATCTTGGGGTACATGTCTGTTAGAAAACACTTTTAACCAGTGGTTTATTTTTAAAACCTTTTTGGAGGTTATAAGCTATGAAAGGAAACTATAGGTTCTCCTTAGGAAAAAAATGTATACGCACACGCTCTCAAACTTTTGTATTCAAACTCTGGGAGAGTTCCCTAAAGGCTGCCCTTATAGACCCCTGGGAATCTGTGAAATCAAGTACCTGGAACCTTGTTCAGATTAGTTTCCATTTCAGAAGCAGTTCTTAGTGATGCAGTCTTTTTTTTTTTTTTTTTTTTTTAAGGCATTCTCTTTATTTAACATTGCTTATGCTGTCTACCGAGAAGACACAAAATTTAGAAGTTTTATTTTCTTGAGCCATTTAGGTTTTATTTTATAAAAATATAGTTTTTCAGAGAATCTGAACAATCTATGTTTCTCAATGTTTCTGTTTATTTTAAACAGAGGATTTTTCTCCAACTATTTTAGAAGAACAGGCACGTGAACATATTCGGCAAAACCTAGAAAGTTTCATAAAACAGGAGTTTCCAGGTAAATAACTTTTTACCTTTAAGAAAAGAAGGCTAGCGTGACTGTCCTTCAGAATGCATACATGTGTTACAAGCACATTAATTTTGAGAACAAGAATGTGACCTTGCAGTGATGGGGACGGCCTTCAGTTGTCTTATGACAGACCTAGGGTGGTCTTTGGGCTGCCCAATCCTAGTGTGCCAACAGAGAAGACTGTTGTAGTGTAGGATTTCTCTTAGCAGATGCCACAAATTTCATTCAGTATTCTTTCTGTTTAGAGTCAAAAGTTCACACCTCTAAAAAGTGAATTTATTTAGAAAATAGAAAGCTTGCAGTATTAAGTATGTTGAGGTGATCCACATTTTCCTCGAAAATGTTCTTACGTTTCAGAATAAAGTGGCACTTAGTCTGCGATGCCCTCTATGTGTTTATTTAAAGTAAATTTTGACAGAAAATATAACAAATGACTGGTTAATGAGAGAACATAATCATTAAGATTAATATACTCATAGGATAGTCGACTGGGTGTCTTTGATTCATGAAGAGGGCTGTTTTGATCTGAAAATTAAATGTACTAAAGATAATTAGTGATTACTTTTATCCCTAACAGGAACAAAATTGAGCTTGTTTGGCTCCTCCAAAAACGGGTTTGGGTTCAAACAGAGTGACCTTGACGTCTGCATGACAATTAATGGACTTGAAACTGCTGAGGTACCGTGACCACATAAACTTCATTTGCTATGGCACTGTGATTTGACAGTTTTGACTGACAGTACAGCTTCGTATTTTCCAAATTTATCAGGGCATATCGTATAGCGTATGCCATTTGGCACGATCTATCTGGCCAAATACAGTAACAAGTTTAAAGATGAATGTGAGGAATAGAAAGGTTTGTGCTTTCAACCTGTAGTACAAAGTGGATTTGAAAGTGACATTTGGGAATTCTAAAAAAGCAACACCAGCTTCTCCAGTGTCCCATTGGCATGGCCACAGGCTGACTTAGATGCATACACCCACATAAGGTTGTCTGAAAAGTTTGTTAGCAGGCAGGCAATATCATACAATGATAAGAGTGTAAAACTTGCGTCCAGAGACCTTAGATTCGAGACAGACTTAGTTTTATCAGTCTCTTCACATGTGGTCTTTGGTTGATAAAATGGAAATAATAATTCTGGTCCTCTTGCCTCAGGAGATAGTTATGCGTATCAGCTTGGATGTGTATGTGAAGAGTCAGCAAACAATGGCCACAGGCCAATTCAATCCACTGCCTGTTTTGTAAATACAGTTTTATTTGAACACAGTTACAACCCTTCCTTTACTGCCGCTTTGCTTTTACTCTGTAACTGTAGAATTCAGTAGTTGCAACAGGCCATATGGCCCTCAAAGTAGAAAAGGTTTGCCAGCCCTGAAGAATATGAAGGCATTTATAAAATACAAAATACTGTGGAAAGGTGGAAAGCCTGAGACGTACCGAATCCTTACTCTATTTAAACTTAACAACAGTCCAAATGCTGTATATCCAGATGAGTGATTCTGCTGTTGCTCAGCATATTTTTATGCCTTCCCTTAGTTTCAAGTCTTTTGAAGATGTATGTGATTTGGGGAAATAATCAAAAGTTATCTAGCCTGACTTTGGTGAATAAATTGGATAAGCAAGGTGGGGTCCGATATGTAGAATGACCTGACCTTATTGTACATCATCAAGATTGAATTTTTGTGAGACTTATAAGCTAGTTTTGAGGGCATTTCAAAAATACTCTGGGATGTAAATAACCATCAAAAAGGCTTATGTTGAAAAAGATAAGCCCAAGTGTTTTTAAGTAAGATCTATTTGAAACATTATTCATAGTTGCTGCATGACTTTCGTTTTGTACGTTATATTTTTAGCTAGTACTATGGAGAAATAATCTGAGCCTAATCTCTCTCCACAGCAGTTCATGCGCTCTTAATTAAACTATAATGAATGTCTACCCAGAATGAATTAGACGGGGCACAGAAGTGCCCTCTTACGTGTTTCCCTGAAAATAAGACCTAACTGGAAAATAAGCCCTAGCGTGATTTTTTCTGGATGACATCCCCTGAACATAAGCCCTAATGCATCTTTTGGAGCAAAACTTAATATAAGACCCTGTCTTATTTCAGGGAAACACAGTATTTATTCTGGCACATAGGGTACTTCTTAGTGACATAATTACCTAGAGGAAAAAAATTAAGATCCTTACTGGTTCAGAGACTTTTCTGGGGGCTCTGATTTCAGCCTTTGTTGAGCCTCCAAAAGCAATTAATAAATAGGGTGTATGGGGGTGGGGGGTTGTATCCTTAAGATATTTCCTATGAAAACCAATTAATGCTTGCCTAAAAGGGAAAAATGTGTATAAAATGAGTTGAAATTAATTGCATTATTTCTGAAGATAATGGAAACTATAACCAGGTTAGGAACCTGTTTTCCATTTTTGATTCAGTAGTTTGTGCCATTTCTGTTGCAGGGGTTGGACTGTGTAAGAACTATTGAAGAATTGGCAAGAGTCCTCAAAAAACATTCAGGTAACTCTAAACATTGTATAAAAATATTTTTGTCTTTTTATTAGTGTTTTCCATACTTAGAATGTAATGTCAATGAAAGTATAATGGCTTATTTTTAATAGCATATTTGCGTTATTGGTGTCTTTTTAAATACTTTAAAAAGTTCTGAGCAAAGAGTGGGAAGTTGTTGCGTAGGGGAGGTTCATGGAAGAGATGGGCTTGTTCTGATCTCAGATGATGATCGACATTTTTGGAAAAGACTAGGAAGAGACTTCATTCCTAAGACTGCATGGATGTGAACGTGAGAATTATGGTGTATGTTTTGGAGGACAGTGAGTAGATTGGTACATTTACCGAGGAGTTTTAAGTGGAAATTATTAGGAGATAAGGTAAAGTCTGTAGATTTTAGAAGCCACTGAGGTTTCTTCAGTAGAGAAGGAACCCAATAAAAGCAAAACTTAAGCTTTTTAGGCAGCTAATATAGTCTTTTAGGGAAGGTATTATATAATCTTAATAACGGCAGAAGAACCTTAATCAGGTGCCAGTGGTCTAAAAAGGAGAAGGATGTGAGAGATTCCAAAGGGAAATTTCCTAGATTTGGTATCTACAAGTAGGAAATAAGGGTTCAGACTGAAGTCTGGGTGCTTAAGAAATGGGAATGTTTACAGAGAACACCAGGATAGAGAGAGATGTTTAGTTTGCCATGAAGGTACAATCTTCAAGATAATTTTACTTAAGGGGCCGGCCCGGTGGCTCAGGCAGTTAGAGCTCCATGTTCCTAACTCCGAAGGCTGCGGGTTCGATTCCCACATAGGCCAGTGGGCTCTCAACCACAAAGTTGCCGGTTCAACTCCTCGAGTCCCGCAAGGGATGGTGGGCTCCACCCCCTGCAACTAAAATTGAACACGACACCTTGAGCTGAGCTGCCACCGGGAACACGGCACCTTGAGCTGAGCTGCTGCTGAGCTCCCCATGGCTCAGTTGGTTGGAATGCGTCCTCTCAACCACAAGGTTGCTGGTTCGCAAGGGATGGTGGGCTGTGTCTCCTGCAACTAGAAAAAAAACAGCAACGACCTGGAGCTGAGCTGCACCCTCCACAACTAAGATTGAAAGGACAACAACTTGACTTGGAAAAAAGTCCTGGAAGTACACACTGTTCCCCAGTAAAGTCCTGTTCCCCTTCCCCAATAAAATCTTTAAAAAATAATTTAAAAATTAAAAAAAAGATAATTTTACTTAACAGTAAGAACTAGAAAGAAGTAGTTGTCAATGAGGATTGAAGATTAAAATAAAAGTTTTGCATGAAAGCCTTGTAAAAAGAGAGAGCTATAGGCTAAGAATAAAACAGAATTCCCGGGGATCATTTGAGAGAAGTTGAAACTAAGGTTTGATTTCTGTGTGTAGAAATTAAGAAAGGACACTAACAAAGGAGCCATAGGAATGCCGAAGTAAGAAACACTGATGATGGATGTGCTGTAAATAAATCCTGGAGGATGGGCTCATAAGTGTCATAGTGGTTAACAGAGTCAGGATCTAGAATGGGAGCAAAGAAGTTGGTGGGGGTTCTGGGATCAGACTGTCTGGTTTTAAATCTTGGCTCCTCCACTTGCTGGCTGTGCGATCCCAGAAAGTCACTCAACTTCATTATAAGCACTCAGTTCCTCATCTGTAAAGTGCCAATAACGGTAAGAGCATTTAAGATTAAAAAAGGTAGTACGTTAAAGTACAGGGCCTAGCATACACTAAGTATTCAGTAAACATGAGCTTCCTTGCCCTTCCTCCCCATCAGTTGTAAGTTAGACTTCCTTTGTTGCCCACACAGACCTGTTTTGCTGAAATTTCTTCTGTCATCTACATACGTTTTCCCCCCAAGTTCCAGACCACTATGTATGTGCCCTCTTGATATCACCATTAAACTCTGAGAAGAAACTCAAACTCCAGCGTCTCAGAATGAACTCATCATCTTTACTACCTCCATTCTGAGTCCTCTTTCTTGGTTGTTGATATCAGCACCCCTGGAATCACCACAATGAATGAAGTGATAATTAGCCTGTCCTAGACTTGGTTCAGTAGCAGTCATACCTACCCACAGTCATACCTAGATTTGAATCCCAGCTCCACAATTTACCGGCTGCTATTCCTAAGCAAGTTCATTTCTCTGGGTCTGTGTTTCCTCATCTGTTAGATGAGCGTGAATAGTCTTAGGAGGTCATGTTTGTAAAGGATTCTAGGTACTCAGGAAATGGTAGCTCTTACTGGTACAGCCCTCCTTCTCCCTTAATCACCCTTCTCCACTCCCCCAACCCGTCCAGTTATAGATTCTCTCAGACATGTCTTGCTTCTTTTCTACATTCCTGTGTCACCATGCTAGTTCAGGCCCAGACCATTTTTCATAATGGTCACCCTGCCTCTATTCCAGGTGCCTCCAATCCATCCATTACCAGGGGTGTTTTCTAAATAGATGTGGTCAGTGATTCTCCTCAACTTATATCAGTGCATTGGCTTCTCTTTGCCTCTAAGGATAATTAGCAGGGTATATGTTCTCTATTTGGGCTCTTCCAGTTTCTGCCCCATCTCCTGTTACTCATTATTCCTTTCCCTAAAGTCCTATCTGTAGCCTGCACAATTCCATGGAAGTTCCCTGAATATGCTATTCTGTTTCAGACATCTACCCTTTCCATGTGCAGTTTTCCTTGCCTGGTAAATCCCCTCAGCTTCCTGTTTTTCATGTGTTCTCTTTGTTTTTTGGGTTTTTTTTCAAAGCCTAGCTCAGGCAATTCCCTCCTCTCCTGTTGAAGTTGATTCCTTCCTTTTACTGTCGTAACTTCTAGCTCCATGACAAGTAACTTTTGCTTTAAGAATTCAAATGATTTCCCCATGGGCTTTTCTCCATATTAGATATAGTCATATGAAGAGAATAGGCAGGGCCCATGTAGTCCAGACTTGACTAGTTTCTTGTTTTGGTGTTTATGAAATTGACAGCCCTACACATATGCAGATGACCCAGTGGATTCCTGGAGGACAGTTAGCTGCCTTATTGATGATTGTATTTCACATATAGATGTGTTTAACAAATACAAGCTTTGCCAGAGGAGTCTTCCCAGGTGTTTGTTAATAACAGCGAATTCTTTGACTATAGTAACTACAGTGAAGCAAGCCAGAGTTAGGTTTACATAATTTTATATTGGAACATTCACATAGGAGCAACTTACATATCCAGACGCTATATTTAGTGATACTATCTTATTTCCCAACCTAGGTCTGAGAAACATCTTACCTATTACAACAGCAAAGGTGCCAATTGTAAAGTTCTTCCATTTGAGAAGTGGTCTGGAAGTGGACATCAGTTTGTATAACACATTGGTAAGATTTTCTCCAGGCTTGTTCTTCAGGGAGATTCGAGGGGAATGAATGTCTCTTAATTTACAAAATCTCAAGTATAATTAAATCGTTCATTTCATCCTACTCATTCTTTCAATAGTTATATTTATGAGTGTTTGCTGTGTGCCTGGAAGTGTTCTGAGGCTGGGGATATAACAATTAAGTTAATATTAGTGTTCATTTAAAATGAGGTCAGGGGTAGCCGGATAACTCAGTTGATTAGAGCATGAACTCTGAATGACTGGGTTGCCGGTTCGATTCCCACACGGGCCAATGAGTTGCGCCCTCCACAACTAGATTAAAGACAACAAGCTGCCAGTGAACTTCCAGAGGGGCGGTTGGATGGCTCAGGGGCAGCTGGATGGCTCAGTCAGTTAGAGCGCGAACTCTCAACAACACAGTTGCCGGTTCAATTCCCATGTGGGATGGTGGGCTGTGCCCCCTGCAACTAAAGATTGAGGGCGGCAACTGGACTTGGAGCTGGGCTGCGTCCTCCACAGCTGGATTGAGGGACCGCAACTTGGAGCTGATGGGCCCTAGAGAAATACACTGTCCCCCAATATTCCCCAATAGAATTTAAAAAGACAAAAGCGAAAAAACAAAGTGTTATCTCTTAAAAAAATAAATAAATAAAATGAGGTCAGAGTGGCAGGCACTTTTTGTTTGGCTTGAACTTTTTTTTTTTAGTTTCACATGTACGAAACAATGAATAGACATTTACACCCCTCACGAAGCGATAACCTCCCTCCCCCAATCTACTGCCCCTCTGACATCATATATAGCTGTTACAGTTCCATTGGCTCTATTTCCTATGCTGTATTTCACATACTGTGACTATGTAAACAAATTATAGTTGACATTTGATATTTTTCAGCTTCAGGTGTACATTGTAGTGATGAGTCATCTACACCGTCCATGAAGTGGTCTCTCTAATAAGACAAGTGCCCATCTGACACCCTACAAAATCTACAACATTATTGATTATATTCCCCAAACAACTGTCTTGCATATCCCCGTGGTAATATTATGGCTACTAATTTGTACTTTCTTTTTTTTTATTGGAGAACATTGGGGAACAGTGCGTTTTACCAGGACCCATCAGCTCCAATTCAAGTCATTGTTTTCAAGCTAGTTGTGGAGGGTGCAGCTCACTGGCCCATGTGGGAACCAAACCGGTGATCTTGGTGTTATGAGCACCGCGCTCTAACCCCTGAGCCAACCGGCTACCCTAATTTGTACTTTCTAATACCTTTACCTTCTCCCCCGCGCCCATCTAGCAACCCTCAATTTTTTATATCTCTGAGACTATTTCTGAAATGTTTGCTCATGTATTCTGTTCTTTAGATTCCACATATAAGTGAGATCATATGGTATTTGTCTTTCTCCATCTGATTTATTTCACTTAACATAATGTTCTCTAGGTCCATCTGTATGTTTGGCTTGAACTTTGTTTTAAATTTGGATTGGGTGTATTTGCCCATCCTTTTTGTCTCACCTGATTTACTTTGGGGCTTTATGGGACCTCTCTGGCTCCTAAAGGCTTTTGATTTAAATAACGCCAAGGTGGGTTGGGGGAATCTTCCATCTATTTAAAGGGAACTGATTATTTTAATAGCCTTTATTTTCTAGGAATGTTCAAACTAAGGACATATTAATGTGATGGAAATCATGTCACTTACAATTCTTAACTATTATCTAGTAAGTTAATGAAGCTCGTCTCTGAAGGAAAATACTAATTTTGATCTAAATGTCTTCACCCTAAAATAAATTGTAGTGTAAACCTTTTCAGAATATTCCAGCTTAAAACTTTTCCTCTAATTGATATCCTTATAGTGTAATTTCCCTTTAAACAGGCCCTTCATAACACGAGGCTCTTATCTGCTTATTCAGCCATTGATCCCAGAGTGAAATATTTGTGTTATACCATGAAAGTATTTACAAAGGTGCGTATGCTTCCTGTTGTGGTTTATTAGGAAATTTCATTTCATCTTCAGACCTTGTTGAAAACATAAGTCTGTGTGTATGTGTGTGTGTGTATATATATATATATATATATATATATATATATATATATTTTTTTTTTTTTTTTTTTTTTTAAAAGAACCATAGCCATGTCAAATTCTTTTAACTATCTGGGAATCCCTACTCAGCAAGCTAAAATTTTGTTGTCTTAAATTTTATATAATAATATGATCTTGCTTGTGGCTGATAGTTCCACTGCTTTGTTGGGTTCTTTGTTTTGTTTTATTTTTGTGTTTTTTTTCTTTGGTTTATTTTCTTTTATTTTCTGATGTTCTTTTGATTGGTCTTGTTTGGTTTTGTTGCCATATTTCAGCTTTTGAAAACGTAATTTTTATATTAGTGCCCTATAGATGCCCTTACTTTCAGAGATAATAGAATAGCTGCAAACTTAGCAGAAAATATTGGTGATCTTTTCTTTGTTCCTCGTTTTCCTTCCCTCTAGATGTGCGATATTGGTGATGCATCTAGAGGCAGCTTATCGTCATATGCATACACGCTAATGGTGCTATATTTTCTCCAGCAGAGGAATCCACCAGTCATTCCTGTTCTTCAAGAGGTATTAGTAAAAGAAATTATGTTTCTCATCTTTAAAGCTGGGTGATTTTTGAGCCCTCTTCCTTCTCAAATATTCTGTGGTTTCTGTAGTTAAATTTTTAATAGTTTTCCTGCAAGTTTTTATATCAATGCATTAAGTTTGTAATCCATACTAATAGTTTAAAAATTAATTGCAGATATACAAAGGTGAAAAGAAACCTGAAATATTTGTTGATGGCTGGAATATTTATTTTTTTGATCAAATAAATGAACTGGTACGTATTTTAAGAGTAAAGATTTTTTTTACATCCTTGACTAAAAGTTAGCTATACTATGCTGTAGTGTAAGTGGTCAACAACTATATTATATTATCACTTGTTATATTTATTTATATTATGATACTAAATAAAACTAGCATATGCGAGTATAAATGTTTCCTTTGAAGTTGAAAACATTTTTACTAAGCCAGGTGAGTTTCTAGGGACAATATCCAGGATTTCTTTAATGCCTAATAAGTCAAATGGTTTGGTAACTTTATTCCAAATGAACAAATATTTGCTCTGTGGTTTTGTGCAGTGTTTGGAAAGATTTTAAGTTACCGCCAAGGCTCTTAAAGTTTATTTCCAGATTCTTCCACTAACATGCATTCTGAGGTTTGACATAAAACCCTGAGCTCTCCCTATCTCCAAGTCATAGGGTAGAGATTAATAAACACATGTAAGTGGTATTTTAAAATGTGAAAGAAAAGTTATATAATTATACTTTTTATGTATTTAAACTCTAGTTAATTAGAAATAAGTCCATATTTACTCCGTAAGATACAAGTGAATATTGGTATTAGCACTTTACTATAGAGCATGATATCCCTTGTTCCCTTCTATTTCTAGCCCACCTATTGGCCAGAATATGGAAAAAATACAGAATCTGTTGGGCACCTCTGGCTGGGACTTCTTCGTTTCTACACAGAGGAATTTGATTTTAAAGAATATGTTATTAGCATCAGAAGAAAGAGTCTCCTTACAACTTTTAAGAAACAGTGGACCTCAAAATACATTGTTATTGAAGGTACAAATAAAATCAAAAACTAAAATTGAGTAGAATATAGAGTTTGAACTATGAGGGCATTGTTCTTCATCCTTCCAGAACTCTTCCAGGGCAGCCGTTACCACTGATGGGGCCGTGCAGCGTAGCTGTCCCGTCACTGTCTGCATCAGATTGAGGTGTCTGCTTCCAGCCTAAAGAGTTACTTTTAAATGACTAATGCCCTCATGTGGGGCCTCTCACAAATCTGAAAGTCTTTGGTCTTCGTGACAGATCATTCACTATTGTTGAACACTTACTGGAGAATAAAGAATGTCACAGTAGAGATATACCAGCTTCAAGATAAGTGGGACTTTAAAAACCTTCCCAATTGAGGGTTTGAAGAGTGCCACTAAGAGTGAATTTCAAGATCTTTATTTGCTATTGATGGAGGATTTTACCTGCTATAATTATATATAAATTTTGACATTTGGTTTGGCCATGCTAAGCCCTTTTCTTGCCATTGAATGCAAGGATCCATGGACGATTATTGTTTATAATTGATTACTTATTTTCATTTGGTGGGATTTTAATTTAAAAAGGAGTTTAAGTGCTTATAATGAACTAAGAAATGACTTAAATATTTTATTGATTTTAATCATGTTTTTTATTCTTTTGTTTTTTTAATGTAGTCATATCACCTAAATAATGTGTGTTATTCTTTGTTACATTTTCATCATTACTTCTGCCTATTGACAGTTTTATAATATTGTGAACACTTGTAAATGAAATTCAGGTTACAATGGGTTATAGATAACCCATTAACTTTTTAGGGTCTCATATGTCCAATACATAGAACTTTGTTTTAGCCTTTTCCGTTGTCATAGTGGGTTCTCATGATCTTCCAATTATTAGTGTTTTGTTTTTAATTTTGGAAGCCTCATTACCTTACCTTTTAGATGAGCCATAAGAGTAGACTAAACCAGAAAGAAGACTTTTAACTAGCTGTTCTAGAGTTGAGAAATTTTAGTGGGGGCAGTAGTAGTGTTTGTAACTATAACAATAGCTAAGGTTATAGCGTCTCTACTACCCCAAGCAACCAACCAAAAATATGTCCACATGGACACAGGCACAGATCACCGGAAGAAAGCATGAGCAAACCTACTAGGAAGGAACCTTCTCTTGGTAATTATTAGGGTTAGGGTTAAGTTGAGGGAAGGGTGCTATGTTCCAGCAGTTAGTCTAAATCCCAATATGAGATATCCTGGTCATCGTACATTGGAATCATGACCGACAACCAGAAGGGTGCCTCTTTTTACTACTTTATTCTTTTGGTGTACGTGAAATTGTCTATTTTTTCAATGAGATGATCACCAAAAAGATTTTTGAATTTCTTTGCTTTGCTTTCTTGAATATGTTTTTAGGTATTCATAGGAAATAATTAAATATCTATATATGTTGTTTAAATTATGAATTATTTTAAGTCATTTATAAAATAGTATTTTGATTTAGAAAGAGTGCTTCACCCCCTCCGTTTTATGAACCAGTTTATTTAGATCTCACATATATCTTTGACATTGGCATGTTTTTCATTATTCCTAACACTTTCTGGGTCATCTAACACATAATGTTCCAGAACACAACATATATCCCTTCATCTAAGATGTTTGAGTGCAAATATTAATGATCATGTGGGAGTTCTTACATGAAGCTTTTACTGGAACTTGAGATCCAAGTAGCCATTGTCTGTGTGTGTTTTAATTTATTTTGTAAGTGAATTTTGTGATACCCATGATGAATTACTTTTTAACGTGATCTTTAAAAGTCTTGTTGGTTGGCAGGAACATTGAGTGCTAAAATGTTTTAAATATGTTTGTGACTTCTATATGCATCCAAAACTTGTATCAAGTAATATCAGGCTAACATTAGTCTTCTACAAACAGTATTTTAGTGTTCAAAATAAAACAACTCCTTATAATATAAAGGACTTTATATGTTTTCAAATACAAAGCAATACTTTCTGATGGACACTTTTGTGAAAAACTTGCTTATACTTGGGAATATATATTACTTTAGCTTAGCTGTGTAAAAGATTTAAAACTCATTAAAAAGGCAGTCATTTAATACTTTTATTAATGGTAAATTATGTAACACTTTCTTCTCATTATATAGACTTATTGTATGAATAGTGGAATTTTCTGTTTGGTTATTTTATTTGTTCTCTTTTTCTTTTTTACTTAGATCCCTTTGATTTGAATCATAATCTTGGAGCTGGACTATCAAGGAAAAGTAAGTTAACTTTGTAAATATTAATGTGATCTCCTTTTCTTTTAATCCATCCAACTGAGCACCTGTTCTTTTCTTCTTAGTGACAAATTTTATAATGAAAGCATTTATTAATGGTAGAAGAGTATTTGGTATTCCAGTCAAAGGATTTCCGAAGGACTACCCCTCAAAAATGGTAAGTGTCTATTGGAAATACCAAAAAAATAAAATAAAATGTTTGAAAGCCCTTGTTAAGCACCTAATTTGTGCACATTACTTCAGTAGTAACTTAAATACTCTGGAAGTCTGGAGAGTCTAGCCAAGGTAAATAATTACAACACAAATGCCTAAAAACCTTTTTTAAAACATCCCTGTTTTGAGGCAATTCGTCAAAATGGGAAAATAGGCAGAAGTGGATTTTGGGTGGAAAAATTAATGATTTTGGTGCTGCTGCTTTTCCTTGCTAGCACATATACCGTGTTTCCCCAAAAATAAAACCTACCCTGAAAATAAGCCCCAGTTAAGATCGTCAGCCTGATGGATGCATTTAGTATGTTACGACGATGTTCCAGAAGATGACATGACTATATTTGAATAAATGTAGATTGTTGTACATGAAAAAATAAGACATTCCCCTGAAAATATGCTCTAATGTGTCCTTTGGAGCAAAATTAATATAAGACCCGGTCTTATTTTCTGGGAAATACGGTATAAGACCCAGTTTTATTTTGGGGGAAACATGGTAGGTGGCATTGCTGTGCCACCAGCATTCAGCTCCATGCCAGCCTCTGCCAAGCCAGTTTTACACATATCTAAGGACATCCTCCACTCTCATAAGAAGGCTAGATTTTTTCCATCTGCTTGCAAAGAGTGATAAGTCCCTTAATGGGACTAGGAGAGAAACATTGGCTGCTTGTGCTGGAGAACCATCTGTTCTCATATAACTTGGTACTCAAGTTTCTGTGAAACCACACTCATTGAAAACAAATTGCATTATAAACATTTATTTCAGTGAGAGAAAAGAGGAGGTTAGGAGCTAGAGGGTATTATGTTTAGAATAGCTATTTTTTTCCTGCATTAATTTTCTGAATAAAAACACTTTTAGTGAACCTTAAGTATATGGGTATATAGCCATACTCAGCATTCGATTACATCTGTACATCTAGTTTTTGCTAGATATTGCTATGGCAGTCTTCCAATGCTTCTGAAACTTGTTAATGTATCACCTGGGAATTTTGTTAAATGCAGGTTCTAATTCAGGAAGTCTGGAGGGTGGCCCAAGACTGCATTTCTTACAAATTCCCAGATGATGCTGATGCTGCTGGTCCCCACCTTAATTACAGTGGCAAGGAAGCTAGAGTCCAGACCATTGTCTTTTCTTTCTTCTGATATTTTTTTTCAAAAGCTACAACAAAACAAAGTAACATCACGTAGCTTCTTTCCTTTTCTCTATAATCTGTGTAACGCAAATCATGTTCCTCAGTTCATTAGGTTTTATCCTTTTCATTTTTTGAGAAAAACGAGGCTTTTGTACCTGGCCTCAGCTCCTGCCATGTCCTGGGCAGCTAACTCATGGGGGTGTATAATGCTCTTATTTAGAAATATGCTAGGAAAGAAAAGCTACCTTTCTGATGGTTCAGGTTAAACAGAGTTCTGCTGGATGAAAATAAACAAAAATGGAATTTAGGTAAAACTCTCCTGAATTAAACCTCTTAATGGGTTTAGATTTTGAAATTAAATAGTATAAATAATATGTCTTAAAATAATGATACATTGATGTTGAGATACAAAATCCCTGATTGCTATTGGGTTAGTTTTTGTGTTTTCATCTCACGTTAATAGTCCAGATTTATGTTTTGCTAGGAGTACTTTTTTGATCCAGATGTGCTAACTGAAGGAGAGCTGGCCCCAAATGATAGATGTTGCCGAATTTGTGGGAAAATTGGACACTTTATGAAGGACTGTCCTATGAGAAGAAAGTAAGTAAATGTTCAAAAGGGGTGGTTTTGTTTTTATGTTCTTATTGTACCAGTTTTAAAATGAGGTTCTATTGTAACAGAAAATAAACTTGTAGGAAATTCAGCAGTTCTCAGATAAGATTTTTACAATGAAAATGACATTATTTAAAATAGGGCCTTAAATGCAGATGACGAGGAGTGACTCTGTACAGGTCAGTCTCCCAGGCCTTGTCCCCTTTCCGAATTTTGGTCATGGCCCTAATCATTACTCAGTCATTCGGTCATCAGCCTCTCCAGCTGTGATGGAAAAAGAATGGAGGAAACTGAAATTCTTCCCCTTTTACAGCACTGGGAAGTTCAGAACCATTTTGGTCAATGAAAAGTAAAATCGGTTCCTTCAGGATGTCAGTTACACTTCTGATGTGCAATAACTGAAGTGTAACGTGTGCGTGTGGACTCACTGACAGTTTACTGGACTATAGGGCCCTTCACTTGTATTCAGTTTAACCCTTAATAATTGCTAAAGTGGCCTACTCAGTTTGGTCACCATGCTTTCTTCTGGTGATATTTGCAGAAGGGCAGGGTAACATGGTTTTGGTTGCTTACTTGGAACTTTATTGTTTTGGGGGAGATGGTGTTTTTAACTGGACAATAATATGCTCATTTAAAAACATGCTACTAAAATAAGTCACCATCTGAAATTTGAGGCTCTTATTTAGTACTTTGGTTTTTATTCATATAATAGTCGCTGATGATGTTGGGCAAGGAAGAACTGATTTTAACATTTTAAGAACATAAATCTCTTTATAAATCATCATTCCCTTGTGAACTTAGAGTTTCACGTCTCAAATTTCCAATGCCTAGTAAAGAGTGCTGATAGGCCAAAAAGTTTCAAGGAATCACTCCAATGCTAAATTGAATTTCATTACATCAATATCAAGGTAGGTATTGAACCAAGGATTTCCATTAATTGCAAAAAGTGGTTGTACTGGAGTAATTGCAGCACTGGAATAATTGTGAAAATGAAAAACACCCTTAAGCCCTGAGGTTGCCTCTTAATAGAGAATAATGACTTAAGTTTGTTAAATTCTTGTTTTACCCTCTGATAATCACCTTCTATTTCTGGTTATTGCCTAAATCTGAAGTAGTCTTAATATTTTGTTAGATTTCTGTTTAGATTTTTCTTACCAGTATTGTATTTCCTTCTATAGAGTGAGGCGACGGCGAGATCAGGAAGATACCCTGAACCAAAGATACCCTGAGAACAAAGAGAAAAGAAGCAAAGAGGACAAAGAAACTCAAAACAAGTACACAGAGAGGGAGGTCTCAGCAAAAGAAGATAAGCCCGTGCAGTGCACACCTCAAAAAGCCAAGCCAGCGAGGGCAGCTGTTGACCTGGGGAGAGAAAAAATGCTCAGGCCACCAGTGGAAAAATGGAAGAGACAGGATGACAAAGACTTAAGAGAAAAACGTTGTTTCATTTGTGGCAGAGAAGGGCACATTAAAAAGGAATGCCCGCAATTTAAAGGCTCTCCAGGTACGGACACCAATCGCACCTTAATGTTTGCACTCATATCTCGAGGGAAATCTCTTCTGTGGAGTTCTTCACTATTTTGGTTTATTTATTTCTTTAACAAATCTAATTACTCAGAAAGATTTTGTTTTTAAGAAAGTGAAATCTCTCCCCCTCGCCCATTCATTTCTGATCTTCTATAAGTCTTAAACATTTATTCCTGGTTTTACTTAGAGGCTTATGAAAGTTATTTGGTTGACTTTTTAAATAAGATTATCAATGAAATGAAAACCTGGTCATCCCCAGTACCTAAAAAATGTAGCCTCAGTGACCATAAAACCAGCTATAACTTGAGTTTCATTACTTGGTCTGTGCACTTTTGAAATCAAAGCACTGCCCAGCCATGAAGGAGACATAAAGTTACCTCATGAAACCAGCTGTGTACATTGACCGACATGTATTTCTATTTAAATACATTCATGCAGATGCCTAGAAGGAAATATCTTACACAGTTAACAGTGGTCCTAACTGCAAAGGAGAATTATGGAGGATTGTATCTTTTAAATATTTTTCTGCAGTAAGCATGGTTATTTCTATGAGGAGGAAAAATATATGATCAGTCAGTAGTTCAAAATCGTCCATAAATCTTGCCCCTTTAAGTTGCTGGATCTGAACTGGCCTACTGTATGAAATGTGTCAAATGTCAGTTGAGGGCACCTTTTTAACAGACTGTTAAGAATAAGGGTATCTTGTGTATGTATAACAACTTATGATTTACAAGAAATTTATACACTCTCACTTCATTTCTCAAACAAACCTGCAAAAGTGGATGAGATTTGATTAGCTTAGAAAGGAAACTCTGAGACATAATTTTTTGGATTAAAGTAGTAACCCTATTCCTGTCCTCAATTGTATGTTTGTGGACTTGATAAAGAAAAAAAAGTCAGCAATGCTGACAGTTTCCTTAAAATGTTCACTCTAGTGTTTATTGTTCCTGGAACACCAACCAATACCTCTCTCCCATTTTATTGTATCATATCAGCAAAATGGTGGCTCTTTTTTTTAAGACAGAAAATTTTAGATCACCTATACTTTTTTTTTTAAACTTTATATGGAAAGAAGTATATTTTTAAATTATTTAATTGTTGATTTTAAAATAGGACTTGAGTGTTTGTGAAAGATATAGCTTGCCCTACTTCTAAGGAACTCAGACAAATTCAAATTCAAAGTTTTTTGCCCTGATATGGAACGTATATCAGAATAAAATGATATTGTTTTATGATTATAAGAGGTGAATATATTTAAAAGAAATTAAAATAATAGCAAAGCTAACATGTATTGAGTGCTTACTATGGGTCAGGCACTATTTTAAGTACTTTACCTGGGTGATCATGTCCATTAAATGTGGCATTGATATCCCCAGTTTACAGATGAGGAAACTATGAACAGTATAGATAAGATGTAATAAAATTTGACCAAAATTGTTTTTATAGGCTGCCCTTGAGAGGAACTCGAGGTCTGTGTTACTAACAGCTTGAAGCACATTGTCGTTGTGTTCCTCTTTGGTACAACGAAGTGGGGAAGGCATAGCCCTGCATCCCCCGCGTCGGAGACTTTTTCCTTCTAGCTAGGAGCAAGGTTTAAGTCGTCTGCTAGTCAAGCTCTCGAAGTAGTTAGAGCAGAGATTCTGGCAGGCTGGGGAGGCAGCAGCAAATCAAAGAGAGGGGAAGCCTGGGGCGGAGGTAGGGTATTATCCAACCTAAGGAAAGGCACTAGAATCTTGGTTTCTTCAGAATGCAATATTTACACCTTAAATCAATTAGTCACACTATAAAAGTAAAATAAGAAGAGAGTAGTGGGGCTAGAATGTGGTGAATTTCCTCCAGTAGCAATTAAAATTAATCAGCTGCTTCTTCCTTTCTGAAAATTATGCTGCTCCTTCTTGTTTCTTCAAATACATTATTTGTCCACACAATATGCTTAGTGGAGCTTCGGTTATATCAACAGAAAATCTTTCTGTGAAAGTTTGAAAATAGGCTACTGCTCTCAATTTAAAGTAGGAACAAAAAGTGCTGATTTCTTTCTCAGGTATGTCTAAATCAGATTGTGTATTTGGATCCCCTTCTTCACCTAGCCCTTTGAGACCAACTGGCACGTTTGTTCAGGTAAACCTAGCTCAGACCTGAGCAAGAAGCCCTTCCGTCATCTGTCTGTTCAGCAAACACTTAAACTGAGTGCTAGCAGCTCTGTGCCGGTCTGGACTGTGGGGTGCTGGGCAGGCAGGCCCTGCCTCCTTCCTTCTGGCTAACCCCCTGGCTCTCTTAACTCGGCCTTCAGCTCAGTATGAGGAAGAGGCTTGCTGTGTATGCAGGGCGTGCTGTAAGGATTCCTGCATCTGTGTCTTGCTTTTCAATTCACTTGCAAAGTTCTGCCACCCACATGCCTAATTTCAGCTCTCCTTGGATATGGTTACAATTTTAAGGCTGTTTCAGATACTATTCCTTTCGATTTTGTAAACCAGTCTATTTCATTTTTTAGGCAGTGCTTTTACATGAAGACAAAAAGAAACAAAAAACAACTATATTTTTGAGTCCCCAGTCAGGTATGTGGGTTTGAAAAACAAACAAATGTGTGTTATTTTATTGACTGCATAGTTTACCACATGCCTTTTGAGACGCTTCCTTTGAATAAGTGGTTTTGACAGGGATTGGACATCAGAATCACTTCAGGAACTTTTAAAAGTGCTGTTGCCCTGTCCCCATCTTCGTTTCCTAAATCAGATTCTTCAAGGGTTAGGCTTGGGCTTTGTATTTTTTAAATGTTCTAGGTGATTCTTATACCATCCCTGAGTAGGAACCATGATAGTGTTCAATTAATTTGTTCCTCTCTCACGCTTTTTGTTTCTGCTTTGAAATTGCCACTGTGTCGTCAGCATTGTAATCTCCTCATGGAAATTATTCACTACGCACCAAAGTAAGGAAAGGAAGTAATTGTTGGCTTGAACTCTACACACTCTCTCAGCTAAGTCTTTTGTTCATTCCTTCGACAAATATTTATTAAGCCCCCCACCCACCCACCTGCTAAGTGCGGGGTATGGGCCTAAACATTGAGGATACAGGAGTGAACCAGCAAAGCCACTTCCCTCATTTACTCTGCATTCTTGTCAGAAGAGATACATAAATATTTCAGGTGATGACAAGTGCTAAGAAATATAAAGCAGGAAAAGGGGAAAAGAGAATGTTGGATAATGGGTGGCCTCTGATAAAGTAACATTTAAATTCAAGCAAAGAATCAACTGAAAGGGAGGGGCATGTCAAGGGGAAATTGGAGTTAGACTGGTATAGCCGAACTAAAAGCAGTTTTTGTCCTCCAGCCTCGCTGAGTGAAAGGGGCAGGAGGGAGGGTGGTGGGAGGGGAGGCCAGGGAGGTGGGTCTGGATTACATAGCACCTACAGCAATGATACAAATGGATTTTTGTTTTTATTTTTTTCCTCTAAATGAGATGTGCATCTATTTGGAGGGTTTTGAGCAAAGGAATATTATTATCTGAATTCTGTTTTAAAAGATTCACCTCCTGCTGTTAGGTAGTGAGGGTGGAAGCAAATCAACGAGGACGTCCTGAAGTAGTGCAGGGGAGAGTTGGTGACACCCTAGACTTGGGTGGAAATGGTGGCATAAGTGAGGGCTGGTCGTGTTCTAGATACAGCAGGTACTTGAATAATGTCATTTTGTTAAAACTTTCATGAGGTGCCATAGGAACCTTGTGTATATCAATTGGCCAATGGTCATATTACATTATATGTGATTTCATTATACATTGTTTCACTTAAAGTGGCAGAACCTATCGACGACATTAAATGAGGACTTACAGTATTTGAAGGTAGCACCAGTGTGACTTGTTGATACATTGGATGACAAAGTATGACAGAAAATGAATCAGAGATGACACTGATATTTGGCCCGAACAACTAGAAGAATGCAGGTTGAATTTCCTGTGCTGGTGAACACTCAGGAAGAGTGGATTGCGGGGGAGAAAGAGTTTAGTTTTAGACATGGAAGTTCAAGAGGCCTGTTAGATATCCTGGTAGAGATGCCGAGTAGCCAGTTGGATATATGAGCCTGGTGTCTAGAGCAGAGGTCCTGGCTAAAGATATGAATTGGAATATTATCAGTGGTAGTTAAAGGACTGGGTCTGAGATCACCTAGGAAGTAGATGTATATAGACAAGAGAAAAGCATTTAGAGACTCAGAAAATAAAGGAGACGGGAAAAAAATGGTCAGTGACGAAGCAGAAGCACAAGAAAGGTAGGTCCTGTAGTCCAAATGCAGAAAATGCCTGAAGAGAAGAGATTGACCGTTTGTGCGAATTGCTGCTCATAGGTTTGATGAGGTGGTACACTGAGAATTAAGTGTTGTGTTTGGCAATGCAGAAGTCACTGGTGACTTTGAAAAGAGTCATTTCTTTGAAGTGGAGGGGAGAAAAACCTGATTGCAGGAGTTGTGGTGAGAAATGCTGGACGAGGAATGGTAGGCAACATAACTTTGGCTGTGGGTGCAAAGCCACTTTTTTCTAGTTGCAGGGGCCACAGCCCACCATCCCTTGCGGGAGTCGAACCGGCAACCTTGTGGTTGAGAGCGCACTGGCCCATGTGGGAATCGAACCGGCAGCCTTCGGAGTTAGGAGCATGGAGCTCCTAACCACCTGAGCCACCAGGCCGGCCCTCTAGAGTGCTTTTGAATCCTAAAAGGGAAGAGAGAAAATTGAGGGGGAATAGAAAAACAAAGAAACTTTAACATACTGAGTAACTTTTTCAGCTTTTTTTAGTAAAAAAGAATGAAACTAAACTTGATGCAAACATTCTGAGTTCTGGCCTGCAGGATACCCTTAGTAACTTTGCTTAATCAATCAGTCAATCTCTCCCTCTCGCTCTCCCCCTACTCTCTCTCCCCCTCTCACTCCGTCTCTTTCTCATCTTGTTCAATAAGTGGGGTTAAAGGAAGGAAATGAAATAAACAAATAGAGCATTGTAATCTTTTTAACTTGGTTGTATAATTTATGAGAAAAGTTAAGTTTTTGAAATTTTAAAACTTCACTGATATAACCTGACATTTTTGTATGTCATGTAGAACAACCCACATCTTTTATGCTCAGCTTTTACATATTATATATTATTGCTAATGTACACACAACTGTTTGTTTTTAGATTGTAAGGTTGCTGTGTTAGTGACAAACTGTGAAGAGTCTAAACTGTCTCTACCATCATGTGTCAGATATTGAGAAATAGCATTCTCATGTTCTCAGCAGCTTCCTAATCCTGCAGTAAAGAGAGCTCTTCCCTGCTTCCACCAGCCCAGTGTGAAATAAGCCAGGGTGCAGCCATCTCACCCTGTTAGGGCTAAGAAAGCTCCCAGTGAGGAATATTTGATTGTCTCTACCATGTTTCCCTGAAAATAAGACCTAGCCAGACAATTAGCTCTAATGCGTCTTTCGGAGCAAAAATTAATATAAGACCCGGTCTTACTGTAATATAACATAAGACCAGGTAATATAATATAGTATAATAAAATATAATGTATAATATAATATATAATACTGGATCTTATATTAATTTTTACTCCAAAGATACATTAGAGCCAATGGTCCGGCTAGGTCTTATTTTCAGGGAAACACGGTACTTTGAATGTTCTTACCAAGAGAAAAATAAATGGAATTATTAAGTTACTTAACTACTTGTGTTTCTCTCAGTACCAAGGTAAATTATCTCAAACGTATAAAATAATCTAAAAAGAAATAGGCATTTTAATGGTATATGAATTTTACTTTTTTTTTTAAATAGTGGGAGAAAACATTTGAAGTGGCATCAAATCTTTTTGCAATCAAAATTTAAAAGGCATGGGAATTGAGGTTGGCAGACAGAGTGAGGTCAGATGATTTAAAGAGAAACAAATCTTCAAAGAATTGCCACCCTAACTCAAAAGGGGAATGTTGTACATGAAAAGTAAAGACACGGGAGGCTCAGTGAGAAAATTAAGAGCAGCCCTTCTCTGGGAATGTTTTGTAATTGTTGTGAGTAGAATGCATGGACTTAAAAACAAAAGTTCTACTGGGAAAGCTCCCCAAAATCAAATAGAAGTGAAATGAGAATGGGATCTATTGTGAGATGATTTGATGGACAATGCGAGCAGCCATGAAAGATGGATGAGGAGATTGACAGGTTACCCCTGGAAACAAGTTCCAACAGATGAATATGTATGGGAAATAGACTCCACTGCTGTTTATGGGATTGTTTCCCATAAGGTCCTCTGAGAGTTTGAGGGTCAAATAGTTAGCATATGTAAACAAGCCAAAAGAGTGTTGATTTTTATAAGCTTCAGCCTTGAACAGATATGTCAGAACATTTTACATAGGAAAAATACTGATCCTTGCTTAGTTGAGATGTTTGTTTTGCCAAGGATAAATATTTAGGAAGATCGGCTGTACAGTCAGATTGCATGGTATGATTTCCAGCTTTGTGATCTTGAAAAACCTACTTAGCCTCCACTTGCCTCAGTTTCCTCATCTGTTACATTAATAATACCTGACTCATAGGGGTGTTGAGAAATCCATGTAAAAGCACTTAGAACACCTGAATGTAGTGAGAACAAAGCAGAGATTTGTGGGCGTAGTGATTGCGTTGGTATTCCTGCTGGGCATGTGTCAGCATTGCTCCTGCTAAACGTTTTCCACGTCTTACAATTAGAATGTTATAATCATTGGGTAAAATTTTTTAATGGTGGAGGAATACAGACATTAATTGTTATATCTAGAAGTGGCATTTCCAGTTGACATTAAGATTTTTGTAATTCTCTTCCGAGTAAGAGACTTACATATTTATAAATCTTTTGAGCAACTGTAAAACTTAAATTTATTACAGGAAAAAAGTTATTAAAATACCAGGGGGAAAAAAGAATAAATAAACATAGGTAAGGTTAAAATTTATCCTTTCCAATAAATTAAACTCTTCAAGTAAGTATATGACAGCTGAGAAGACTGTCAAATTTATTCATGTTAAATTTATCCAAATTATCTGTGTTGTTATAAATGTGAAATATGTCTCAACTGCAAGTAGCATTAAGTTTCCCCAAAGCTCTTCCTGACTTTAGGCAAGAGATTACCTTCTCTGAGCTATAGATGTCTCATCTATAAAATTGTAATTAGCACCACCTATCTCATTGGGTGCTGAGAAGATGCACCCAGTCTGCAATAAGCATTCAGCCAAGTTCTCTTTTCTCTCCTGATACCTGCCTCCATTCTTTTCCAGTAGCCTAGATATAGTTCTTAACTCCTAAACAAGATAGTAGTGAACAGAAAATTTCATGAATTTTCTTGATCTTCATTGTTACCTCCCTCCCCCACATACAAACGGCTAACACAGTGCCTTAGATGTTCATTAAGTTTTATTCATCAGAGGTGTACTCATTTGGAAGGAATAATGAAAACTAAGGGGGGGGGAAAGGTTAAGAACAGGAGCTTTTAAAGTCAAGACATACTTGAGTTTGAAATCCAGCCCATCCGTTTACTGGCTGTGCCACCTGGGCACGTTCTCGTTCTCGAACCTCTCTGTGCCTCAATTTCCTTATCAATAAGTTAGGGCTAACACCTCACAGGGCAATAAGGATTAATTTCACATATGTAAAGCCCTTAACACAGTACCTGGCACATACCACTCAATAAATTATCACTACTCTTGTTACTGTAGTTAACAGAGAGTCTCCAACCTTGCTGTAATTTATCTCTTCTAACTTACAGGGAAGTATAAAACGGAGATTCTTAACAAAAAAGTGCTTCTTTAAATAGTCTGGCAGATTTAATTATCAGTAAATATAGAGATCATCCTTTATGATACTCTTCTTGACATTCCAGTATATGAACATACTGTTATTTATTTAATCATTCCTTAATAATAGCCTAGCTATTTTCAGATATATCAGTATCTTCAAAGCTCTTTTGCTTGCATACTCTTCCTCTTCCCCCCAAATATTGAAAGCCCATATATCTCCTTGTATATTTTTAAATTGACATCTAAATTTTTTATCATAGTTACAAAGCATGTAATTTCAGCGGTTGTAAATATTGGCATTTTAAAATACAACTTTTAAATCAACCTTAAGTGTATCAAATGAAATACAAATATCATTGTAGAAATTTTACATTATTGCCTTTTTCTTTGTTTTACTTCCACAGAATTTTATCTTAAGATGATATATTTTAATCATATATATATATATATATATAAAGCATTTTATTGATCAGCCTATCATACTTAATCTGCAACAAAAATATTTATATAAATGGGATTTTTAAGCTTTTAATTAAGACTCAAAGCAAGAGATTCTTCTGAATTGTTTTTACAATTATTAGACTAATATAATTGATCAAAACAAACATTACAAATTTTGATAAAAAATTTGTACAATTTTTTCCCCCATGCATTTATGTAACTTTGGATCAGTGCTACTTATTGCAGCTGTATAATAAGAATGATCTGTAACCTGCTTTTTCATACCCATTTAGCAAAATGATTTTGAAATTTATATATCTTGCTGCATATAGATTTAGGGGTTTTTTACAGTATTTTGTATTTATATGAATATGGAATGTTTTACATGTCTGTTCCCTAGTACACGATCATTTAAATGCATCTGATTTTTTGCTGTTATAAACAGTGTTGTGGACATTCTTGTATGAGTCTCCTTGACCATAGATAAGAGATTCTATAGGGCTTGTGTACCTAGAAGTTAAATTGTTAGATCATAGCATCTTTGCATTTTGTGTTTAAGTAGATGCTGTCAAATTACCCTCATTGGTTGAAACAATTGCCACTCCTGCCAGCAATGTTTATTTTTGCATATCTGATGAGAAAAATACTTTGGTGGTGTTCTAATGTATATTTTCTTGACTCTGGTAATCCTCACTACCTTTTTATATGTTACTGGCCAGTTGGAGTTCTTCTTCTAAATTACCTGTTCAAATCATTTACCTATTTTCCTGTTGTATTATGGTTTCCTTATTAACTTGTAAAGGTTCTTCATTTATTCTGAATACTGCTCCATTATTATTTTATACATTCCAAGTATCTTCTCCACTATATCTTGTCTTCCGATTTGTATCTATTGCCACTCCAGAGTTTTTCGGTTTTTATTTTTAAGATTTTTTTTTTTAATTATTGGGCAAGGGGTACAGGATTTTATTGGGGAACAGTGTGTACTTCCAGGCCTTTTTTCCAAGTCAAGTTGTTGTCCTTTCACTCTTAGTTGTGGAGGGCGCAGCTCAGCTCCAGGTCCAGTTGCTGTTGCTAGTTGCAGGGGGCACAGCCCACCATCCCTTGTGGGAGTCGCACCGGCAACCTTGTGGTGGAGAGGATGCACTCCAACCAACTGAGCCATCGGGGAGGCAGCTCAGCTCAAGGTGCCGTGTTCAATCTTAGTTGCAGGGGGCAGAGCCCACCATCCCTTGCAGGACTTGAGGAGTTGAACTGGCAACCTTGTGGTTGAGTTCCCACCTGCCCATGTGGGAATCGAACCTGCAGCCTTCGGAGTTAGGAGCATGGAGCCCTAACCTCCTGAGCCACCTGTCCGGCCCCCAGAGTTTTTAGTTTTGAGATAATCAAATGATTGGTTTTCATGAGTAGTTTTCATATTCATGTGGTTCATGATTTAGGGTCATCTATGAGAAATTCTTCCGTAACCTGAGGTCATAGAGATAACCATCTATATTTTCTTCCAATATCCTTTAAACTTTACTTTTCCTATTTAAGCCGTTAATCCATCTGGATTGTGTATAAAGAATGAGGTAGTGATCTGACCTTTTCCCCTTGAGTGGAATACTGGAATATCAAGAAGAGTACCAAAAAGGATGATTTCTGTATTCACTGATAATTAAATTGAGTGAAAAGCCTATCCTCAATACTTTGAATATCAAAGTTCAGAATATCAAAGGTGTATGCCTAGAGACGGATAGATACTGTGTATAAATACTACAGTAGAGTGTTTTGTCTCTTCCTGATTAGTATTACTCATGTGTCGCTGTGAGTTGACTGTCTAGATAGCCTGCTTTGAAAACTTTGCTTTTGGGGGGGCATAAGTTTTTATTTGCATACTTAATATGTTTGCTTTAGAAAATTTACAAAGTATAGTTAAGCAAAATGAAAAGAAAGGCCATTTATACTTGATCCAGTCTAGAACATTACTATTTAGATTTTGGAGGTAAAGTCTTTCCATCTTTTTACAGTATAATAATAATTTAATGTTTATCGAGTACTTTCTATGTGCCAGGTATGATTCCAGTTTCTTTACATGTATCAATTCACTTAATCTTCACACTAACTCCAAAGGGGTAGGTATTATTGCCCTGATTTTACAGATAAGGAAAATTCGGCATCAAATTTATATGATTGGTGGGGTTTTCATATGTATGTAATACTATTTGTGTGGTTTTATAACCTACTTTTTTCTTGTTATTATTTATCCTATGCATACCTAGTACTGTGTTCATAATATGCTTAGTCATATCACGAATTTGGGACATACTTAAATTATTATATGGTTTATATGAATATTCATTTAGCAAAATTTCTACCCACCTCCCTATCCTTCAGATCTTCCTTTAAACAATTTGTTGATCAGAAATTGGTATCTTGTTTTAATTTGCATTTCTTTGATTACCCATTGATACTGAATATTTTTTCATATACTCATGCTATTTTTTGTCTTTCATATTTTGCTTGTTCTTTCTCCAGCTATCTATTGTTCATCTTTTCTGTATTAATTTGTTCTTTATGCTAAATTCTTTATGCCAAGCATAGCAGGCCTTTTTCATAAGTAAAGCATGTGGTGGTGTGCTAAGGAAACTCTTCCCCACCCCAAGATTGTATAAATGTTCACTGCTCTTATACTTTGACTCTTATATTTAATACTATAATTCATTTGGAATTGGGTGGGGAGGAAGACTATGATGTGAGAAAGGAAACTAACGCCCCGTACCCCCCAAAATTGCTTATTTGACACTATACCAGTTATTGAACAATGCATACTTTCCCCTATTGGTTTGAAATGCAGTTTTTGTTATATTCCATGTTCTTATACATAATCACTTAAGAATTTCTCAATTTTCTTATTTCATTGATCTGTTTGTTTAGACTCCAGAACAAAAATTATTAATTGCTCTGTGGTTTGGTTTTAATGAGTAATCCTCATTTCTGTCCTTCACCTGTAAATACAATAAATTTACTTTTTTCTTTTTATATCAGTGTTATTACTTACAGTGTCATCATTCACACCTTCATGTCTGCAGAGTAATGAGGAAAGATATTTATTTCTGACCAAAGAATTCTCTGCAGTCTGTTATGTTTGGTTGCAAATGAAGACATTGATCTATAAAAGTAGATAGAGCCTTTGAAAAGTTCACCTGCACTAATATGGAAATAATGGACATGCAAATGTATATCTAGCCTAATTACTTAATTCAAAACAAGTGACCCATTCCAGTGTGAAAAGTTTCTGTGAATAATTAACAAGAAGAAGTAATTTTATGGTTTTTGCAATGAAATGAGTCTTGTTTTATTTATGTAGTGTTTTGTTTTCTCCCCTCCTCTAGGTAGCCTTTCCAGTAAATACATGACTCAGGGAAAAGCCTCAGTGAAGAGGACCCAGCAGGAATCATGAGGAAGGAAATTGCAGCGCTCTAAATGGCCACTCAGGCGTTTCTATTCACTTTGAAAATTAGGTTCATTTCACTGGACACAGCACCATAGATCAGGCTTCGACTTAACATTTACGGGAAATGTCAGATTTTTTAACTGAATGAAATTGTTAATGAGGAAAAAGAATTTTAATATAATCTTACCTATCACAAATCCCCATAGATTTAAGGATTTTAATAAAAAGCCATGGTGTGTGCATTTAAGCCAGGTTTTTAAAAAATGTAACTATGGGCCAGTATTCAGTGAATACAATGATATGCTTTTTAATTTTCAAAGCACACTAAAAATGGTGTGCTGATAAACCCCAAGTAAATTAATCTTTTCTTTCCTGTAAGTCCCTTTTTTGTTTCGAAGAGGGGAAATTATATTTATTGTTGTTTACCGAATCCTTGTGTGAAAGCGTGTCAAATACGTGTGAACTGCTACTACTGTATTTACGATTTACAAACCTTATTTTATTGATATTTGTAGAAGAAGTGATAAAATGAACATGAGTACCTATTTATGTGAGTCTTCCATAGATGAGCAATGCCACTGAGGGCCTTTTTGTTTTTTCCCCCTCTCTAATTTTAAGTAAGTTGACATATAACTACTTTGCTTATAAAAATGAAGTAAGGAAAACAAGTAGTCCTGTTTGCTTCTGAAAACGTTTTCAAAGGAAAAATGACAAAAGTGCTTTTTACTTTTTATAACATTCAAAAATTAGGGTGGAGAACTTCAAAAAATCCCTGAAGATTAGAGACCGTCTCTGCCAATCACAGATTTTGGTTGGTGTCATTTTAGGTCTGACTGGACCCCTCATGAAACTGTTTCTCTAACTTCACAAGCCCTTCAGAAGTAGCACATGGTTAGAACTATTCCTTGGTTTATTTATCATTTTGAAATAAAATCAAAATTTTGACCTGTAATTTTAGCCACACGCTTTCTAGTGAGAATCCTAAATTTCATGAGGAAACTCGGTCAAGGAAAAGGGCAGTACAGGTCCACTCCTCTTCATCCCGTGCTCCCTTAGCTTGAACTCATGCAGCCTGGTGCTCATTGACACCCACCGTGTGCCAAGCTGGGGATGTGCAAGTAAGAGGCACAGACTTTGGGTGATGAGCTCCTAGAGAGGGATGCAGAAGGTGCTGACTGAACAAGCATTCCCAGATAGAAGAGGACTCAAAAATTACACACCTGTGTGCCCTTCTTTTAAACAAATTACTTGAGGACATTGCAGCTATAGAAGAATCATACCAAAATTTACTTTAGAATTGGAAGTTATGGTAGAATTAGTGATCATTCCTTATTCTCATTGAATGAACACAAACTCGTGGATTAAGTGAATTATGAAACCAAGGCTGAAATTCTGCCCTACTTTCCTCAGCTGCTGCTCTTCTGAGTTCTCTTGCCTTCGGAAATGAAAGTCAACTTGAACAGGCATACAATTCTTGTCATACTTGGGAAGCATGTTGATGCTGTTGTCTTCTGTCATAGCAGACATCCGAGGCCAGCCTAATTTTTGTCCCCTTGTAGGTTGTATTTTTCTGCTTGGATGCTTCTGTTTATCCCTGTAACGTTTGTGTCAGTAACTTGTGTGTGAAACAAAATTGAATCCAATTATCTCCCCACCCAAGTTTTCAATTTGAGAAAGTATATTAATTTTTTTCTCAAAAATACTTTTGTCTTAATATTTTTCTATCATCTTTTTCTTTCATGCGAGGAAAACTTCTCAAGTTTAATCTTCACATGACTGGCTTGATTTTTAGTGTCATTCTGCTGTTTTCTGTTTCTAACATGAATTTTGTCATTTCAATTCTAATTTTCTTGAACTTAACCTTACCCACCTTTTCCTCTAATTCTTTTAGTTTATTTTTATCTTTTCATAAAAAGCATGTTTTCTTACGCCTTTTTAAGGATGTTCAAAATTTCCCTGCATTCTATTCTGATTCCTATAGTAGATTCTACCCAGTGTATAGGGCTTTTTTTTTTTTTTCTTTTGATCCCTCCACTGGATCAATGGGACAGTGACCAGTATTTACCAGTAGACCTGAAAAATTGACTGCCCTTGGTTGTTTGCTCCCTTTATTTGGATGCTGGTCACAGCCCCTTCTTCGCGCCCCAGCGGGGTGACAGACATATCTGCTCCATGACATGTCTTGTTTGCAGGGCATAGCTATCTTTCAAATGCAGCTGGCTGGCTCATAACAAGCTCCACAAATGCACCGCTACTGGGATTCTCCTTTCCTCTCAAAAACAAACAAAAATATGAAATCCATTTTGTATAGTCCCAATCAATACTTTTTAATCTCTTGCTCAGTGTGTAGAGTATCAACAATGTGGATCTTAGTGGAAAAAATTGTGGGTAGATTGGTCAATAGCATTCATAGTGTTACAGACAAAAAGTTGAAAAGCAAATACAGAATTTAACAAACACCCATAGAACCGTAAAGATGTGCTCTGCTTTTTTCTTTGAAAGCAGGTGTGTTTGGACAGCAGTCAAGAATTTAGCAAGCTTCAATGTGGAATTCTAGACTTCACTGGAGTCTGGCTTTGCCAGTTTTCCATCTGAGTGTAGCACTGTCCCCTAACTTCTTGGCAGTTCCGTTTCCTTGCCTATGAAATGGAAATCATATCTGTCCTTCCACAGAGTAATGAGGATCAAGTGAGGTCTTACTAGAAGAGACTTTTTAAAATGGCTGGAAACCTGCAACTAAATCCTGAAGTGCAGTACTGAATATTTCCCCATTGAAAGTTTTGAACCTGTTAGTGGAAATCCAAAAGTGTTTACAGCTTGCAAAACTCCCAACAGTTCGCAAACCCTTCTCATTTTAACACCGCAGGACGGCTGCTGCTCTGAGATAAAGGAGCACACATATTTCTTACATAGTCATGAAAACTCTTCTAATGACACACCAATTGAAGGGATCTGCACCAGTTTCAAATAACATTAGGTATCAGTGATCCACTGACAAGTAGATTTTGTGACCTAGCAGTTACATGCAAAACAACTAACCCAAGTTAAGAACAATAGTGTGTATTAAATAAAGGAAAGATGGTTTTTAAACATACACAGGATCCTGAACTAAGAAAAAGAACTAAATTTTTAAGTGTCGAATGTACTATACTAAACCGCCTTAAGCATCGTTTGTAAAAAAGCCAACACGTCTTTCCTACAGCTCAAAGTTGTGAGGCTACTGCAAGTGCTCAGGGTTCTCTTGAAAGCTGTCAAGTGCTACACGACCTGTATAATACTTCAATAATTGATAAAATGATAATGGCATTTTCCCCATTTTTATTAACTATTTTTTAGAGCAGTTTTGGGTTTACAGCAAAATTGAGCGGAAAGTACAGAGTTCCCATATTCCTCCACAAGCCAACCTCCCCCACTATCCACATGCTGCACCAGGGTGGGACATTTGTTATATATAATCCATGAAGCAACAGGGACACACTATTATCACCCAAAGTCCATAGTTTAGGACTCATACTTGGTGTGGTACATTCTGTGGGTTTAGACAAATGTATAATGGCATGTATCCACCACTGGTAATGTCATATGGCATCTTTAGATATCCATTAATAATTAGCAATGTTTATTGAGTGCTGTCGTGTGCCTTGCACTCTTCTAAGGGCTTTTCATTTAATCTTCACAATATCTGGAGGAGGAAAGACATCAGAAATAAATTACCTTGTCCCTAATCATCCAATTTATCAGATGAAGCCAAGTGACCAGCCGACCCCACTACTGCTTCTTAGTTCCAGTTTCTTCTATGTGCTTTGGGATTTAGGGGGGGGGCGAAATAACCATCTTTTTATTGTCGATGCAGTTGCATTTCCCTAGCAGGGAGGCTGAACTACTTAATGGAATTTTGAATTATCCAATCCTGTAGGCTCTAGGAGATTAAAGATAAACTGAGCTCTAAAACACACAGCACTGATTAGTTCTTCCCACATCAAAACACTGAGCAAGAACCTATCTTCCCCAGCACTACTCCACGGAACCTCCTTTTTCCCTTTACCTCTAGCACTTCCGCGAGAAATGCTGCCTATCCTGATGTTCTCCCATCTGCTAACCCTGCTGCATTTCTGTCCTAACATGATCTCTAATTCTTCCCTGGACCCTCCGTTTATCAGGTTTCCTGTGTATGTTCAGGTAAGGTACAGTGTCTGGTGCTCAGGAATATATGGTAAATTAACAGGCAGGATTAAAAGGCGGAGCCACGACAAGGTCTAACCAACAACAGTTCGATCAAGTTTAGTGATTGGGTCTCGCTAGAAATGATTTTTCACAGAGCTGCCCAGTCACATCTTAGAGTGGGGATGAGTTCCAAAATCAGTACCTAAAGCGAAAATTGCATTAACACCATCCTTCAACATCCCAGGCAGTACAGCACGCTTGTTGGGGGCTCTTTATTTATTGTATGACTCCGCAGTAACTCTACGTTCTTAAGAACTGCCAGCTGGACCAAAAAAAACTGAAATGTCTGCAGCTGTCCAGGCCTTGGAACCATCCTGCCTTTGAGAGCTCCAGCTCCCGAGATGGGGTGACTCCTCAGCGTTCTTAAGCGGTGGCGCCACACCTTGTCCAGCAGTCAGATCCCGGAGCGACGGAGTTGCCTCCGGAGTCCAGATGTCGGAGGTCATTCTGCGCGCTCCAGCCCCGCTCCCGACAACGCGCTGAGATCGCCCTAGTGGTGGTGACCTTCCTGGGCCCCAGCGACTCCGCGTCACCACGCCCCGCCCTCCGCCCGTCACTCATGAAGCCCGCCCAATGGTGGAAGCGGGGCGGACCCGCGCGGGGCGGAGCCTGGGGAGCCTTGCGCCGGAGCTTGTGGCGTCAATGCGCCCGCGGTGTCCATGGAGAGAGGTTGAGGCAGCCCAGCTCCGGCCCGAGGTACCCGGGCGCCTGGACGGTGAGGATGTCGGCTTCGTTAGTCCGGGCCACTGTCCGGGCTGTGAGCAAGAGGAAGCTGCAGCCCACCCGGGCCGCCCTCACCCTGGTGAGTGGCCGGGGAGTGCGGCCGGACCCGTGACATTGGTTCACCTCCGTCCCGCAAGGGGCGGTTACGGCTGCAGCGCGCGGCACGGCCGAGCGACGGCCTGGGCCCGCTCCGCAGCCGCCGCCCATCCCCCACCGCGGGATGGGAAGATAAACAAATCCGGGAGGGGCTGCTTTGCGGTAGCGGGCGCTCGGAGGACTACGTTTCCCATCAGGCCGCGCGCCGCCGCGTGCTGGGGAGGGGACGGTGTACGTGCGCGACCCCCGGCGGTCCGCGGCGTCCTGAAGAGCCCAGGACACCCTCTCGGGGTCTTCGTGGCTGCAGTGCTTGAAGCCGGAGGTTGTTTAGAGGTCAGATGTGGCATGCGCTTGGGAGACTGAGTGAGTAAACCAGGATACCTTCCCTTGAGGTGCCTGGGGAGGACGGCAGATCGCCGAAGGCCCACAGTGAAGTGCGGTGATTGGCAGTGAGAGCACGGCCCCCACAGAGCCCACCCCCTTGCTGAGATCAAGCTTCTGCGCATCAAGGGTTACTTCCTGGTGCTGGGGGTGGAGGAGGCTTTTTAAAACACCCTTTGTGCCTCGGGAAATCTTAGGCACAGAGAACAAAGGATAAAGATTTCTACCGAGTTTGTTTACAGCGTTTTCTGGGTGAAAAGTCTAACACAGTCAAAGGGCACCAGAGTACATACGCAGATTCTTAAAGCATTTGCCGCGCATACTGGATCCCCAAGGTACCATGCAGTTTTTTGTGTTTTTTTTAACGGAGGGAAACCTCACGTAAAATTAACCATTTTAAAGTGTTCAATTCAGTGACATGTAGTACATTAATGTTGTGCAACCATCACCTCTATTTAGTTCTAAAACATTTCATCACAAAAGAAAACCCTGTATCCATTAAACACCTACTTGTATTTGCAGTTTTGAAAGCTTATGAGCAGTTTAAAATTTTCACACCTATCCCTTCTTGGTTAAGACTTCACAAACATCATCTAGAGACTGGCAAAATGATTGAATCATCGATTCCACTCAATGTAATACCATAAGAAGGTCCTTTGCCAAAAAATTAGTTGTAGCAAAATAGAAGAAAGTTGTGATCAGGTGTTTAGAATTCATTTTTACAATAGATTGAGGTTTTAGGCCCATAAGGTTATCCTGATTATATAGGGTACTGTATTCTATATTTTTTCAGTATCACCGAGCCTGTTTTCATGTTTGAAAGATACACCATCGATTCTTCGAATTTTCTAAAGTCTTGAGATCACAAGAACTAGAGAGTATAATTCATAGTTTGCGTCTCCTTTCAATCGCCGTAAAAACTACTTAGCATTCAAAAGAATTGTACCACTAGTAATGGTAGAGACAGGAAGTGCGGAGACACTTTTTTGCCTTTTCTATCTCTACCATTTGGCATGTAACCTGTTACTTCAAAATTTCTGAGTCACCCCCTTCCTCTGCATTCTGCAAACATTTAAGACCTGTGTTTCTGGATGAGAAATAAATATTACACAGTTTCCACCCCCCATGGACAGTCATGGGCCAGGCCTTTGCCACTGCTAGGAATAACTAAGCGTGATACAGCCCACATTCTCAGACTGGGGCTCTCTCCCATGCTTACTCCTTACGCTTTATTAGATTTTACCACTTACCAGGTCAGTTCTACCCGCATTGCTTTATTGTGATCAGTTCTCAGTTCACAAGGGCTCTGTGTTGACTTTGATAAACTGTTCTGATTAAGTTGCAGGACAGTTATCTGAACTTCCACTTAACTGTCTGGCTGACATTAGGAGTTCTTTTCTCTGATCTTCATAGAAGCTGGTGCCAGAGGAAAAGCACATCAGTGCTGCTTTCCACAACAGTGTAAGGACTTGCAATCATTTTAATCCTAGTATATGGTTCCTAGTCTTAAAACACGTGGCACGCATGTATTGCTGTTTGTGTTTAGTTTTCAAATGTTTCTGCAAACATTTTTAACTCCAGCATGTTCTGTGAAGTACAAAAGTAGTGGAGTTATCAAAGGGTAGAGAGTGGTGACAGATGAGAGCACATGAAATGAGAGAGAACTCGATAAAAATTGGGAAGAAGAGATAAATGTTAACTAGATATAAATTTTGGCATCAAGAATTTGACATGTTGCAACCTCTGAGAAGTGCTGTAGCTGTGGGGTCTACCAGTGAGAAGGCAAGGAAAAGGAACCGATGAAATGAAAACATGGTTCCATGTTGTCAGCACCAACTATCTCCATTAAGTGATGTTAGTCCAGGAGAGGATTGGTGATTTGCTGGAGAAAAAGACTTAAAAGACTGGCAACAGGCTGCCCATGACACTTACTATGCAAACCAGAGTTGGTTCCTTGATTAAATGCTTTAATACTTCAACCCACCACATCAAAGTGAGAACCCTTGAACACCTGCAGAGAACATCTAAGGGGATGAGGCCCCTCCCCCTACTTCCCTACATACCCAGGAACTGACAAATGGAGTTGAACTTGTAGGAGCCAGAGTAAAATATGATTAAAGTACCCAAAGAGTTAACACTCCCCTGATGGTAGAGGCCTTTATTTCCTGTTTGTACAAATCAGAATTAGTGGAAGCTTAATTTAGGATTAGGGATACCCACAGCCTTGCATAAAACTCAGCCAACACTGTGAGAGAATGATGGTACATAGCCAGCCAGCATCATTCTTGATGTACAGGACACTAACTAGTTAATTCATCCTGCGCAGTGGGTGCCTTAGGGCTTAACTTTCTAGTGGCACCTTACTGAGAAGGTCTGGGAAATAATAGATGTTAAATACACACTGGGGCTTAATTGGGAGCTGTTAGTTCCTGGAAGGACTAGCCTTTGGAACAGTGACCAAGCAGTAAGACATGTATATGTAGGCAATTGAAAGGGTATTACACATGAAACAAATGGAAGTCACCTGACTGTCTTAACAATCAGAGATTGGTTAGTAAATTAGCATAGATGGTGTTAGTAAAGTATTAATCATTGTAAATGATTTTTTAAAAAATTTTGGGAACATAACTCTTCATTCTTTGACTTACTAGCTCTGTGCAAATTATTTAACCTTTAATACCTAACTCACAGAACTATAAGAATAAAAAGATGGGCATACAAACCATTAAGAACCTAGAAGTTACTCAGTGGTGAATGTGTTTATTACTATGTCTCAAATGAGAAGCATGTTAAGCTTTAAAAACTTAGGCTACAGAATTATTTATATATACTATTATTACACACACACAGGAATAGGAAAAGCCAAAAGGGAAACAGCATCATAATGCCAGCCATACCTGTCAGACAGTGCGTTAAAATAGACTGTAATTTGGTCATTGGGTGCTATTTCCCTACCATCTTTTAAACCTTAAAATGCCAGATTTATAATGAAATAGGTTGTAATTGTTAGCATGTGTTTAGTTTACATAATCATGGAGTTAACTTTGGGTTTTAATTCTATTTTTATTTATTTTTATTTTTTTAACAGGACTTTATTGGGGAACAGTGTTACTTCCAGGACTTTTTTCCAAGTCAAGTCGTTGTCCTTTCAATCTTAGTTGTGGAGGGTGCCGTTCAGCTTCAAGTTGTTGTACTTTCAGTCTTAGTTGTGGAGGGTGCAGCTCAGCTCAAGATGCTGTGTTCAATCTTAGTTGCAGGGGGCACAGCCCACCATCCCTTGCGGGAGTCGAACTGACAACCTTGTGGTTGAGAGGGTGCGCTCCAACCAACTGAGCCATCCGGAGGCAGCTCAGCTCAAGGTGCCGTGTTCAATTTTAGTTGCCGGGGGCAGAGCCCACCATCCCTTGCGGGACTCGAGGAGTTGAACCAGCAACCTTGTGGTTGAGAGCCAACTGGCCCATGTGGGAATTGAACCGGCAGCCTTTGGAGTTAGGAGCATGGAGCTCTAACCTCCTGAGCCACCGGGCTGGCCCAATTTTATATTTTTTTAAAAAAGGGAAAATTGGGGAATTACTTAAGGAAACACAGTAGTGAGGATGAAAAGTTTCTACTACAAGGAATAGAAACCATATAGCATTGGATAAAAGTATGTTGCTATGAAATAGTTTTTTAAAATGCAGCGTCTATAGTGCCTTTTCTCATAATTTTAACCCCAAAAACAGACTGGAATTTTCTTTTTTTTTAAAGGCTGAAATATCTCACTCAAAGATGTTCTTTTCATTTGAAAGAATGTCTTGTTCTATGATAATACATATGAGTAGATTAAAAACCATCATTACATTGAGTTTCAGGAATCTCTTAAGTTTCAAATCACGGGCCAAATCTCAGGTGATTTAGTCATTAATTATGCATAAATTTCTTAGAAAACTATGAGTGGTTTCTTAATTGTTTGAGGGAATGCATTGAAATGAGAAGGCTGCTAGACTTGCAGCATGTTTAGTTGAAGTTTTTATACTATTTCCCAGATTGATTTTACTTAAGTAGAAAGTTGCCAGAGTATGCAAATAGACGTAGAACAAAGTAGGCACCTTAGCTTTCTGCCTGGTGCTGAGATACAAAAAGTACATTTTATAGCCAGAAGTTTTCTTTTAGTCTCAAATGTTTAGTCATTCTGACTTGTTCTGAAAATCAGATCCATCACTTGGAAAGTTAAAAGAACTGTATCTTTCCTCTTAAATGAGTGCTCAACTGGTTTATCCATCGTTAGTAACACTCCTTGCAACAGTGTGTTTTGGTTTTTGCCCGACATGGGAAAATTAAGACATGTCAGGGTTCCTGTTTTCTTTCTTTTTTTTGTTTTCCCCTTCTTTCCACCCCCCTGCCCCCCACTCCGGTTCAAGCCGTTGTTTCTCAGCCTAGTTGTGTAGGACACAGCTCCCTGGCCCATGCTGGTATTGTGAACCTTGAGCTCCACCCGGCTGAGACAGTCGGTCAGCAGCTCAGGGCAGCTCTCGCCGGCCACTCACACTGGCCACCGGCCACTCATGGCAGCACACGGTAGCTGGTGGCAGCACACAGCAGCCCACGCCGACCTCCGGCTGCTCACGGCAGCCCAGCTCCAGAGAGAGCTGTTGTTCACAATCTTAGCTGTCAAGGGCGCAGCTCACTGGCCCCTGTGGCATTCGAACTGGCGACCTTGCCGCTCCAACCACTTGAGTGACCGGGATGGCCTGGATTCCTGTGTTTTCTACTAAGAGTTGAGAAAAGAAGAAAATATTTTGTAAAACCAAATTAGATCACTTAGAAAATCACTTGGAGATAAAAACTGGAGGACCAGCACAGTACTGCCAGCCAGAGGAGCTAATAAAGCAGAAAGTAGGAAGGACGTGATCTCTTTGTTTGTCACGATACACTCATCGTAACAATAGCTGGCTTATGTTGAGCTCTTTGTGCCTGGCACTGTTCAGAATGCTCTTCCTGAATTCATTTGGTTAATGCCCTGAGGAGGAGGGACATTGAAGCCAAGTAACAGGCTGGGGGCACAGCTAGGAGGTGGACCAGGAATGCCCTGGAACAGACTTTGTCCCTAACAGCACCTGTCTCAAGAAAATGGGGTGGGTGATACTGACATATACACGTGTGATATGTTGTGACGTTTATTTTGAGGACAACGGCTAGGTTAAACAGCATTTCTCCTGAAAAATTCCTCCCTGGTTTTGTTTTTATTACGGACTAGCTTCCATACCCTGAAATACTGATTTAAGCCAACTTTATAGAATCTGAACATTTGGTAGGACTGGTACGAGCAGCACACTCCGGGTTATTTGATGCTGGTGAGCCCTTTCCTCTAGGTGTGCATTTTGATGGATTTGAAGTAGATCTTGGGTAAGCAAGCAGAGCAGTGGAGTTAATAACAGGAAAGCATGCCTGACGGTTGGCTTTCCCAAGGAGGTACTCGATTCATTCATTGGCTGCTGAGCGCCTTATGTCAGGCAGTGTGCTTGTGGCGGGCTTACAGCAGGAGCACAGGAGATGCTGCCCAAAATACAACAATTGTGATGTGAGTAGGTAGTGCCCTGGAGATCGTGACAGGGAGCTGATCTTCACTGTGGGCAGCAAGATGAAAGGATGTTGCTAGGAGATATTTTTAAAATATAGAGAATGCTTTTAATTGAGTAGAGTTCATATGTTTGTATATAAAATCCACAAGGTACTCTAGTGAGAATTGAACATAAATTCATTACATAAATTTGGTAAAGATAAATTTGAGTAGTCTTAAAGACTAGGAAGTAATAAGGTTTGAAGAACGCTATTTATTTTTGTTGTTGTTTAATTGGGGAAGGGAAACAGGACTTTATTGGGGAACAGTGTGTACTTCCAAGACTTTTTCCAAGTCAAGTTGTTGTCCCTTCAATCTTAGTTGTGGAGGGTGCCGTTCAGCTTCAAGTTGTTGTCCTTTCCGTCTTAGTTGTGGAGTGTGCAGCTCAGCTCCAGGTCCAGTTGCCGTTTCTAGTTGCAGGGGTCGCAGCCCACCATCCCTTGCGGGAGTCGAACTGACAACCTTGTGGTTGAGAGCCCACTGGCCCATGTGGGAATCGAACCAGCAGCCTTCAGCGTTAGGAGCATGGAGCTCTAACTGCCTGAGCCACTGGGCTGGGCCCAAGCATGCAAATTTTGTAGCTAAAAAATAACATTTTCTTTTTCAGACACCTTCAGCAGTAAACAAGATAAAACAACTTCTTAAAGATAAGCCTGAACATGTAAGTGAAATCAAATGTTTAGTTTAAAAATGAAGTTTTATTCTCACAATGAATTTATCTTGTGATAAGCATTATGAGTTCATTAATTAGGGGTTTTTATTTAAAAAGTAAAATATGCTCATGATTTTAAATTCAAATAGTACAACAGGGCACTCAATGAAAGGAAGTCACTCTCTCATTCCAGACACTTAGTCATCATTTTCCCTTTCAAGAGGCAACTTCTTAGTGTCCTTCCAGAATAATCTGTACATATTTACCTAGACCAGGGTTTCTCGGCATCAGCACTGTTGAGGGCTGGATAATTCTTGGCTGGGAGTGGATTGCAGGATATTTAGTGTCCTCTCTGGCCTCTGCCAGTGGCAGTGCTTTGTGCCTCAGTTGTGACAACCAAAAACATTTCCCTGAGGGGAACCACTAGCCTCAACTATACTTGTTACAGTTGTGCGTGTATCTCTTTTCCTACTTATCTGAGAGCATACAGCACATGTTGTAGTTATGCTTTGCTTTTTGCCCCTAATAAAACAGCTTGAAGATCTTTTCATATCATTACATAAAGATCCACCTCATTCTTTTTCATGGCTGCATATAATAGCATATTGCATTAAACAAGCTTGATTTATTTAACCAATCCCCCATAAGGTCTTTTGGGTTGTTTTCATTCATCTTAGTGCATTAATTGCCTAAGGAATACTGTAAATTACTTCCAAGACTATTAACGTTTAGTGATTAGACTACAGAATGGTTTTAGGTTCCGTTGTATAACCTGCATTATAATGTAATGGGAATTCTAGCACTGTCCTAAGAATTATTAAATGCTGAAGTATGTCATGACTGGAGTATAAATTAACCAAATGAAACAAGAATTTAGCTTCGTAGATTTGAGGGATGAAAAGGATTGACATGAAAAGGATTGAGCAAACACTTCATCAGGTGTCATTTATAGCACAAGCAACCCCTTTTGCAACTCCAGTTACTAAAGCTGTATTTTCATATAGTAAGTGTCTAGATCCATTCCGATAGTTGGACTTTCTGCTTGCTAGAGTCTTCCTATTTACAAAGATAAAAACTAAGTGAAACAAATACTTATGACATGCGCTCCAGAATTTCAGCTAGGTAGTTTATTGTTTGTTTATTGTATGGAATGTGTAAAATCCCCTCCCGCACAGCAAGGAGACAGAGTATGGTTTTATTTGTCTTTAGATAAGTTCTTACTCTAAAGGTAAATAAAACCATACTCTGTCTCCTTGCTGTTGGTTAAGGACAGAAGACACTACTCTGAATGCTTCAGCTCATCAGAACTCCCAGGAAGCTTAACACTGACTCATGCTCTTCACCACGTAGCTTCCTACTTCATGATTGTTTTGCTGAAGCAAGCATACATTGCTGCTTTTCAGAGGTTCAGGATCTGCTTGGTGAAATAATACTTTTTATGATGATACTTTTGCTGTATACGTAAATGAAAAAACAGATAGGGTCTAACAGTGCTGTTTGCTCACTTTTTCATGTCTTATATCTGTGTTGGCATCAGTCTTCTGCTTTCTGGTGTCTGAGAATGTTCACACAGGTCTGCCCTGGAAGTAAGGCCCTGTGCAGAGGCAGCATGACTGCCAGGCCTATGAGCCTTGGCAAACCTGACCATAGGGAAAGTTCCTGAGGACGTCGCCCATGATGGCGGGGCAAAACTGTTAGTGAGCAAGTTCGATTTCTTAGGTTGTCATCTCTGCTGTCAGATACTTTTCTTTTTCCTTAAAAACAAACAAACAAAAAACAGTGATCTATTTTTTGAATTGAAACTCTTTCCTTAAAAATGTTATTCCCAGCCTAAAAGGGTGGTAGTTGGTTAGGTTAAATAATACACATGCATTGGTATAGTGGGATATTATGTAGGCATTACTTGAAATTACATGGACAGATGATGTCTTAAGTGAAAAAAGGCAGAGAAAAAATTTTTTCTGCTATAATAAAAACTATGTTTACATGTGTGTGTGACAAGGGCTGGAAGAAAATAGGAAAAAAATATAAGCTGTTTTTCAAGAGTGGTAGTGACTGTAGTTTGGGGGCTTTTTTCCCTCTGTATTGTTTGCTTTGTGTATAGTTAGTTTTTACTCTTTTTTGTTCCCCACTAATGTCATAATGATGTTTGTATAATAGGTAAATTTTTTTAATGCTTGTTTTCCATTCCATTTACACTTCCTAAAGGGATATTTTATAGCCAGGAATCTAATATTTGCCTTTCAGCTTATGAAGAAATGAATAATATAGCTAGGACTTTTATAACATGTTTGTTTAATCTGTACTATTTTAAAACTAAGTTTATATTTACAATTATTTTTCAGGTAGGTGTGAAAGTTGGTGTCCGAACCAGGGGTTGTAATGGCCTTTCTTATACTCTAGAATATACGAAAACAAAAGGAGATTCTGATGAAGAAGTTGTTCAAGATGGTGAGATTTAAACAAACTTTTTCTGGGCCCTTTGTTTTGCCTAAAATGTTTAACCTTATGTAGCATGAATAGTAATGAGAATAGTAAGGTTACCATGTACAGGAAGGTTTTAAGATAAAAGTTCAGGATGAACCAACTACTTTTGTGTGAAGTAGCAGTTTTATATATATGTCAAATAAGTAATGTCATCTGATGCTTTTGAGGACTCTGTATTTCCAATTTTAATCTCCAAATTAATATTTTCCATTTTTAATTATATTTTGCCCCCACTTCCTGCCCCTATGCAATAATCTGATAAAGCCTATTTAAAACAAAATAGATAATGGTACAACTTTGGGGGAACGTCACTGTACATGGGTTTTGCAGTGGTGGCTTTGTACATCAGAGGTGTGCTGTTGGCTAGCTTTCATGGGTTTCTCATGTGGGTTCATTTTATTAAATTGAAGTTACTAATCAAAAAGATACTTGTTAAATTTTATTTTTTAAATCAATACATAAATTTAAACCTTAAATTTCTGTCTTGAAGAGGAGAGCTAACAAATATGTATAGTTTATATTTGTAATGACTTGATTTCTTATAAGGGAGATGCCAACCTCTGCCCACATAATAACTAGGGAGTTGTGTTATTACCAGTTTTCCAGCCTATAAGCAGAACAGAACTGCTATGTTACACTGATTGGTCTTATTAGACCAGCCCACTGTACCACAGTCCTTTGTGTGTCTTTAGGTGTGGTAGTGTGTCATGTGTATACAGATGTCATTGCAGGGTTTTCATAAACGTTATTGACTCCATCTTGACAAAACTCTCACTGAGAATATATCCATTTTCTTTATGTTGCAAATAGTAAAAATGGGTGAAATATAGTGAAAGACAAATTCTAGTTTTACATAGAATTGTCATGAAATTGACCTGTGAACAACTTTCTAACCTAATGTAATTGTTTTTGACATAGGTTATTGTGTGGAAAGAGGGGACAGACAGGTAACTGAGTACTGAATCCCTTAAAGGAAATAGTGAGACAGATTCAAAAGCTTCCTGTTTGATTTTTGTGAGGGGTTACTATTTAAAGTTCACTTTGCTTTCAGTCAGCAGGTTCTGTTAGCATACTGTAGGCTTTATATGACATGTGTTTTTTTCTCCCCAAGGAGTCAGAGTGTTCATCGAAAAGAAAGCACAGCTAACACTTTTAGGAACAGAAATGGACTATGTTGAAGACAAATTATCCAGTGAGTTTGTGTTCAATAACCCAAACATCAAAGGAACCTGTGGCTGTGGAGAAAGCTTTAATATTTGACCCTTCAGGACTACTGTGGCTGTAAGCTCCAGAAAGCCTGCAGAAGCCCTGGGCTTACTGATGAAATCATGACTGTCACGTGCTTAAGGTTTATAATGCATGGCTGCCTTATGAGGAAAATAAAGTGATGCATCTTGAAAATGAAACCAGTGTGTTAGATTCCAGAAAGAAGTGATATTTGTATTTTTAGGGGACAGAAAATGAGAGGCCACCACTCTCTTTGGGTCATTTTCTGATCTGTGAAGAAAAAAAAAATCCTACCCTGCATTTAATTCTCTTGCGTACTTTCTGTTAGAACCAGTTTCATGGAAGGTGCCTGCCTGGGAGGATTTCGGGAAACCCGTTCTTCATAGGTGTGCTGCACTCCACAGATACCTGTTGAATGGCTTGAATGTGCATCTCCAGGCCAAATTGATGGTTCTTAAAATTCAGAGGCAGCAAGTCCCAACGGCTGATGTTTTTCTTTCCAAACATAGAAAGGCTTTTATGTATACATTTTTATCTAAAATTTCATTGTTAGATGCCTCATTTGCTTATCCTTTAGTAGCACCAGCCATTAGATGAAAGTATCAAACAAAGATTTCCTTGAACTACAGTACAGAATGGTTCTGAGTGATGGCATCAAAAGGTAAGAAATACTTCACCCACCAGTTTTCATCCATTTCTTTTGCCATCTGAAACATTTGCTCAAGGTGGGATCTCAAGATGATTTAGATCTTTTTATTTGCAAGGTCTCTTATAAGCCATCTAGCCCACCTCCTCAATTATATACCTGAGGAAGCAAAACCCCAGGGAAGCGGAAGCGCTTGTTTCCACCTGCATACTGCAGAGCGGGGACTACCCACATCTCCCCTTCTAGGCAGGTGCCACACCAGCCCGGTGCTCTGAGGCAGGCAGTGAAGGTAAATGGGCAGTTTGGCTTCTGTATCTCGTTGACATTTCAGTAAGATTTCTATGTAATTTGATGGAGATCATACTTTTGTTTTGAGTGAGAAGAATCTTATTTTTAAACCCATTTATGTAAATTACCATGTTGTTTCTTCTGAACTATGAAGCAGGGAAGTAGCAGGGAAGACATTGTAGCAACCCAGAGATACCCATTTGGAACATAGTAATTATGAAGCAGACCTAGAGGTCTTTTCCTAAAATTCCCAATATGCATATACTTTCTGGATCCTAAGTCCAATTGCCAAAATTTTTAAACCTAGTATTTTAACCTAACATTTTTATCACCAATTTTTCTTTAACAGTGTTCCTTCTTTTGTCATTTAGAGTTTTTATTTTTCTGGGTTTGACATACTGTTTTATGAGATGACATCCAGGCTGTTTTTGAAAGCTGATCTTTATGAAGTAGCTGAGTTCCTTGACGTTTGTCATATTTACTAAAATGTGTGGTACAAAACACCAAAACCTAGAGCAGTAGCTTTATGCTCATGAGTTTGTATTAATATAATTGTGAATCCACTTATAATTTGTGCAATAATGAATGTATGTAGAGATTGAGTTGTCAATAAAAAAGATGTGGCCACTTTGTGATTCTAAAATTGCCTTTTCTATTTAAGGAAGAAGGGTTTGGGAATAGTAGCTGTTATAGCTATTTACAAGTGCCGTATTTTTCTAACCAGCCTCCCTGCTCCAGAATTTTCTCCTGAGTCCATTGCATCCAGTGTGTCAGTTGCTGCATTCTCCATGGGGCCCTTTGACAGAACCATTTCCGATTGCTCTTGGCTCCAGAGTCCACATCCCTCCCTTCTTCAGCCTTCTGCTCCCCGTTTCACTATAAGGGTCATCATTTCATCCAAGCTGCTTTTCACGCCTCCCACACAGATTTCTTTCTTACATTCTCATGTGTCATCATCCCTATCGGGAATGCTTTTCTCAAATCTGTCATTCAGGCTTTATGTTCATCTCTGGAAAGTGTCTTAGCTGTTCACTTCAGGCATATTTGTAGCATGTGCTCTCCACTTGCCCTGAGATTTTACAGATGACCAGAGACAGTCCCTGACCTCAAAGATCTTAGAGTTGACAAATGAGAGAGACACCACTGAAGAGAACATGGTAAGCATTGCTAATAGCCAACATTTACTGCGGACTTGGTCCATGCCAGGAACTGTCCTAATTAACTCGTAACAACCCACTGAGGTAGGTCTGACTATTGTCTTTTTCATAGATGAGAAACTAAAGCAGCATGAATAAAATAGTTGACTAAGGTAACACAGCATGTGGCCAGGTCAGAGTAACAACCTGCACTGTCTGGCTCCCGGCCCTATTCGGAGCAGTTAGGCCACACTGCATGTCACAGTGAGAACCAAGACAAGAAAGCACTTCTAAAAAGGTATTTGATGAGATGTCATGACACGTGAGCCGAGTCTTAAAAGCCATGAGAGATTTGGAGAAGAGGGAAGCAAGTGAACAAAAGGACTGAAAGGTGAACACTCGGATGTCAGGCACACATGGGGCAGCAGACGGCGGGGGCGGGGGGGGGGGCACAGGCCTGGAACATGGTGGGGCGTTCTCTCGGTGATGCAGGTATTGGGAGCCACTCAGGTTTCCATAAGGGAGTCATCAAAACGAGTGCATGTAGCAGTGAGCCAGGCTGCTCAGAGGACAATGCTGTGGAAACTCAAGTGGGACCCGAGGGAGAGGCCAGTGTGAGGAAGGCTTGGTGGAATCAGCAAGACTCCATTAACAGACCACCCTCCACAGAACCTTGATTTTGTGGCTCTTCGCTAATCACACGAGCAACACTTGCACTGGTGTTTGGTTTTGGTTTGTCCCTTGCACAATATGGAAAGGTTCCTGAACACAGGCACTCTGTTATTTTCTTTGACAATCATTTAACACCAGGCACATCATAAGGATTTTTGGCAAAATGACTCCTACAGCCATCATCAGCCATATTGTGTTTTGTCCGTTCTGCGTCCTGTTCATCCAAGCTCTACTCCAGACCCCAGCTGTCCTGTGAGAGGTCACTTTGTAGTGCCCCCGTGTGACATGTAGACTGACAGCTGCTGTGGAGGGGGCTCCCCGCAGAGGCAGAGCTGATGGATTATCGTGATTAGAAGCCCTGTCTTCAATATCAAGATGCTAACTAGATGGCTCAGGCCCCAAGAAGAATTTGGGGAGCACGGGGGCAAGATGCTGCTCGGCGGCACTGCTAGCGGGTCTCCCTGCTCTGTCTCGACCCACAGGAGTGATTTTATTTCTCAACGAGGAAAGGGTGGAGTGGGGTTGGAAAACTCCCTACCAGATCAGATGTCCCTAAGATTTCCAGTACTTCCTAGGTTTCACCTAGTAAGAAACACCTTTTCAACAACAGACTTTCTTGTCCTGTTTTGAAGCCTGAGAGATCAGGAAATGCAAAAGCCTCTGTTAAGCTACCTGGCGTTCCCATGCCATCTAACAGCTGTAAGGACTCTCACAGCCTGCAAAACCTGTAACTGTCAGGGTCCCATTTGTGCCTCAGAGCCCACGTGACCTGGGCCAAGTAGGTGGCATCAACCTGGAGTAATTAGAAATGCAGCTTGCTGGCCTGATGCAGTTCCGGGATGCTGGCGTGCAAAGGTATAGGTCTGGGGTGAGCTACACCTGGATTTGAGCCACAGGTTCTGTCATTTTGTAGCCAGATGACCTGGCACAGGTTAGGTGACTTCTGAGCCTGCTTCCCTTCTGCAGAACAATCTCCGAATTGGGGGAAATTTGATGGGTTAACTGCACATAAACGTTAAACTGAGATACAGTGTACTTCTGATCCTTTTTGCTCGTGGATTATCAAACTACGAAATAAGCTTCCACACAATTACAGGATTTACTGTACTGTATGAAAATCTGGGGGAAGTTGGCTGTATTTCTTTCAAATGACCACAGTAATTTGGAAAAGAACTACAAATATAATCATACGGAGGAACTGTATTCTCTTAACTGATTAGCTCTTAACACTTTGCGTACAGCGGGGTTTAAATCCCTCATACCCCTCTGTTCCGGCAGGTTTTTAAAAGAAACTGCTTTAAAATGCACTCTTCTCTTTAAAGCGTAAATGCTTCTATGTCATTTATTATTTTTCTATGGAATTTTTTAGGATTTACTCACCTATGATGTTAGTAATCCCTCCTGGTGTGATACTGCAGAAAGCAGCTTCCTTTGTTGTTAACGAAACACAAATAATTCAATAAAATGTGCAAAGTAAAAAGTCAACAGTAAAAACGAGAATTCTCGTTATCCGTCCTTAACGCATGGCTCAGGAAAAAAACGAAGATTCTCGTGATCCGTACTCAATGTGTTAAGAGAATTCCTGTGTAGAGAGAAACCTGCCTTAATCTGCAGAGTAACAGCTGAATCCCTGGGTGCACACCAGACTTCAGAGGGAGAGGTGGCGGGGCTAGAGGTCCACCCTACGCTCAGTCTCCTTTGAGATGCACAGACCATGTGGGGGGGGGTTAAGTCACTGTGGGGGGTGTGATGTCAACTTCCTCGCTGGCTCTCCTGCCAAATCTTCATTGAAGGCTATGATTCTCAGGATTTTCATTATGGTGGCGTTGAATTCAACCTTCCTGGATGCAAGGGCTCTGTATCAGTAATAATCCCCCTGCTTACAACTCTCGGATTTCTTTGATAGTCTTAGTGGGTTACTTCATGTTTTACTTTCATAAATGAGTAATTCCCAAGCTGTTCACTGTAAAGTGCCTTCTTACTGTTCTCCAATAGATTCCTCTTCTTGAAGCAGTTCTTAAGCTTTAAGGCGTAAAGAAGTCACTGGGGATCTGGTTAAAACAGACCTGATTCCAGAGGTCTGGGGTGGGGCCTGGGCTCTGTCCCTCCAGCCTAGGCCCACGTGAGGCCCACTCTGCTGCTCTACAGACCACCTTGGAGTAGCAAGGTTGTAAAGTATTTCTTTCTGGAAGAACCTGGTTGTTTCAAATGATAATTTGTGCCCTCACTTGGAGGTATTTTACTAAATACCCTCCATGGTGTCAGGATTTCTGATCAGCAGGAGATAACCCCCCTGCCACCCTGAGATGACAGAACTGGAAGGCCAGGACAGTTTGCCTGGCGATTGTAATTCTAAGTGCTGTTTATGTTTTCCTTTAGGTATTCTGAAATACTGAAAATACCTTGGGGACTCCCAGCCACTGACCTGTACACTTAAAAATAGTTAAAATGATAAACTTTATGTGTATTTTACCACAAAACAAAACATCTCTCTTGAGAAAGGCAGGGCCCTGTGCCACCTTAGATGGCCATTCGAAGGAGGAAGTGTCATCCAAGACGTTTCCCCTCCTTTTGTCTCCCTGAGATGTCCAACTGGGTCTTCCTATTTGACAAGACTCTGGTTCAAAGGCATTAGGATAAAAGGGACTTGTGGACCCTCCGGGTCCTCTGGTTCTAACTAAAGCAGTGGTGGCCGAGCGAGGGGCTCCCGCTACCCTGGAAGTTACTTAGTGACTTGACTAATAACACCAATAGATTCCATGCTGGTAAAATGATTGTTTTGGCAAAGCTGTTTTTTGGTGTGTTTTTTTTTAGGAGGAGGGCACAGGCCACAGTGGCCCATGTGGGGACCGAACTGGCAACCCTGGTGCAATCAGCACCACGTTCCAACCAACTGAGCCAACCGGCCGCCCCTTGGCAAAGTTTTTAATGATTACCACAAGACCCTCCCGAGGGCAGTCCAGAGCGTGGCGGCGTGGCTCACGTGGAGAGCTGGCATGGACATGCAGCCCCTCCTTCACTTCCAACTGAATCATCTGGGCAGATGTAGGGAGCGCAGGTCTGTCTCCTATTTATTTAACTGCCTTGATTTCTGCTTTGCACGTTGTCCATATCTATAAAAGGGAAAACCTATCTGATGAGAAGTTACAGTCACAATTCAGCTAGTTAATGTTCACTTTTTAAAAATACGTATCTTTTCATCCTCTACCCTCCACCAATTTACCCCCATGTGGGAAGATAATCCTGACAAATAGTGTCACATAGCCGTTTCTGTGACCTTGAGGATGTCCGTATGTCACAATGCACAGGTACTCATTTACTCAACACTTACTAAGCATTAGCATATGTTGGGTGCCGGTTGAGGCCATGGGGCTCCTGGATAAATGGGACCCAAACTCTGCCCCCAGGCACACAGATTCATCAAAAGAAATGGCCACATAAATCATTGTAAAGCAAACGGTAAGTGCAGTGATAGATATACTCAAGGGCATAATAAGAGCACAGAAAAGTGAAAATGAAACCTGTGTGGGCTTGTGAGCAGTGGAGAGAGAGACAGAAAAGGCCAGAGCTGAGAGATGAGAAGGTGGCTGGGAGACTCATCTCCTTCCAGCAGGTCACAGGAAGCCGGACCCAGCTGTCATGACTGAGCCTGGACAATCTCCCCCTTCCCTTGGGGCCTCCACTAACAGCCCTGCCTTCTCCCTCTATTTCTGTGCCTTTTTCCTTCCCCACAATGTTCCCACTGACGCTTGGCCCTAGCGTCCTTTCTCCTCCCTCTCCCCACATATAGCCTTAAGAGTGTACAACCTAATAGAGGTGAGAATCTAAATGCAGAGGAGATCAAAGAATTGTCGAGTTTCCTCCCTTTTTCCAGAACCAGCGCACAGGGACACGTTGTGTCTCTTGGGCGCAAACTGAAGGGTGGAAATGAACCGGTCAAACTGGCTTCCATCCTGTGCTGCCACTTGTTACCTCCCCTCCCTGCCCAGCAGGCCTGTCCATCCTCAAGGCCATCACTAAGCCACCATCCATCCAATCAGTGAAGGCCCTGAGCAGGTACAGTTGCTGGGGGCTGTCCACAGAGCTCGGAACAGGAAACCAGGCAGCTTTCCAGGCAGCTCCGACGGATGGAATCGTACTGTTTCTGACTCTCCCACGCAGCCTCGTCTTCCTTCTCTCCTTGCGTGTGTGCCGCCTTGTGTTTCAGGTGCAGGCACCACTGATATTGTGGATGGCACACAGGCGAAGGCTGGTGACTCCGGCCAGCGCCTCCACACTGGCCTAGAGTTTCATTAAGCACCTCGCCAGGTGGGTGGGGGAAGCAGCCTGCACTGCAGCTGCAGGGCTTTAGTTAGGTACCAAAGGAAGGAGAGCAGAAATGGTTGTGGGTGCAGAGATAGTGGGCACAGTTGGAATTACAATAAACACCAAGGAAATCAGTCCTTCCTCCTTTAGGTTGCTGAGTGGAACAGTGTCCCCCTTCTCTGGGATTCCATCTTTGGGAGTCTGGCTCCTTCACTTTGGGATTCCATCCTCTAGGCCAAGTGCTGCTGTTTCCACCAAGCCAACCACAAGCAAGCACAGGCATGCATTCCTACTGCTGAAAATACAGTGGTCCCCTTATCCCTAGGGGACACGTTCCCAGTGGGGGCCAGGAACTGGAGATCGTATGGAACCCTACATATGCTGTTTTTGCCTATACTCACACACCTTTCACTCAAAGGAAGCACTCTCTATGGCTTCCCTTTGGCATATCCCAATTGCCAGCATCACCCCCCGTTTTAGTGCTTTGGAGCCATTATTAAGTAAAATAAGGGTTATTTGAACACAAGCACTACGATACTATGACAGTTCTCGTATCCGGACAGGACAGAGCGCGACAGCGCAAGATTTCATCACACTACTCAGAACGGCATGCAATTTAAAACTTAGGAATTGTTTCTGGAATTTTCTATTTAATATTTTTGGACTGCTGTTGACTATAGGTAACAAACTGGAAAGTGAAATCGGGATAAGGGCAGGTGGCAGTAGCGGCAGTAAACAGCTAACGCTTATGAGAGCACTTCCTAGGGGCCAGGCCATCTTGTAAACACTCTACAGGAATTCGCTCATTTAATCCTCACACAACTCTCGGCATTTCACGCCATACTTATCATCCCCATGTTACATACAACATGTAAATGCATGGTGGAAAGTTCACGACCTTAATTGTCCGACCTTGTCTGTGTATACTGAAGACTGAGGTCAAAGGTTAGCAAGAAACGCTAGAAGTCCAGAGTGTATTCTCTTATCTACTATGCTCAACTGGGAAGATAAAAGACAAGTACAACTAAACAAGATGGAAAATGATAAATGCCATTGAAGAGACACAGGGACACTGTCAGGGAGGCTCAGAGAAGCAGATGAGCACCATGAGGAAACAGAATGCCCTGGAAATGGCTCCTGAGATGGGCTCTGAACAAGACACTGCAGACCTGAGGAGAAGGGCACCAGAGGCCTTCCTGGTGCGAGAAGGGCATAAACAGGCAGGGAACTGGGAAAGCAAGAGGTGTGCGTGCGCAATGTCAGAAAACACACTGGCAGGAGCAGAACCACCTGAAAGGGAAGGAGTAGGGGATACAGGTGGAGTTACAGCCTCGGCTGGACTCTGAGGAGCCCATACTAGGTTAATGAGCTTGTACTTTGTGGGCCAGGGGAAGCCACAGCCAGTTTTAAGCAAGAGCAAATCTTGATGAGAATGCTCTTTTAAGAAGGGTAACCCAATGAGGTTTATGGAAAATAAAGTGGAGCCCAGGGGATTATTACGCTGTTCCCCTGAAAAGAAGACCTAGCCAGACCATCAGCTCTAACGCGTCTTTTGGAGCAAAAATTAATATAAGACCCAGCCTTATTTTATTATAAGTAAAATAAAGACCTTATCTAACATAAGACCGGGTCTTATATTAATTTTTGCTCCAAAAGACACATTAGAGCTGATGGTCTGGCTTGGTCTTATTTTCGGGGAAACACAGCAGAGCACTGAAACTGTTCTGTATGGTATGTATTGGTGAATATACAAGTTATTATACGTTTTTCAACACTCACAGAGTATATAACACAAAGACTGAAACCTAATGGAAACTATGGACTGTAAGTATTAATAATGTATCCATGTTGGTTCATCAATTATAACAAAGGTATCACGGCAACTCCATGTTAGTAATGGGGAGCTGTGTGTATGATGGTGGGCATGTGTGAACCCTGTACTTTTCAACCAATTTTTTGTAAACCTGAAACTACTCAAAAAAACAAAGCCTAGTAGTTATATAAAAAGAGAAGTCTTGTATTAAACTAGCAATTCAATTGGATAGTTGCATTCTTAAAAAAAACTCAGGTTTTTAAACATTGCATTGTAAAAGCAGTTATTTCAAAGAGGAAACTGAGTTTCATATACTGTAGTATAATATTCATTTTTTCCTACAAAAATTTCAATAGTGAGGGCTGGCCCAGTGGCTCAGGCGGTTGGAGCTCCATGCTCCTAACTCCAAAGGCTGCCGGTTCGATTCCCACATGGGCCAGTGGGCTCTCAACCACAAGGTTGCTGGTTCAACTCCTGGAGTGCTGCAAGGGATGGTGGGCTGCGCCCCCTGCAACTAGCAATGGCAACTGGACCTGGAGCTGAGCTGCGCCCTCCCCAAGTAAGGCTGAAAGGACAACAACTTGACTGGAAAAAAGTCCTGGAAGTACACACTGTTCCCCAATAAAGTCCTGTTCCCCTTCCCCAATTAAAAAAAAATTTCAATAGTGAAGGTCATTTTTAATAGTTACAGGTGTATAGCCATAAAATCCACACATCAGAAAGCAAGCTGGCCTAGCGTCTAATATCTGCTCCTGACTGATGAGTTCCCGCGGTGCACAAGCCCCTGCAGGAAGGTGGAGCTGCCCTCCACCACCCACCCCGAGGCAATGTCGTCACCTTCCTCATCCATGGAGTTGGTAAACAGCCGCGGACTGATCTCTTGGAAAGCGCCACAGATTTCTCTACTTCTCAGAGGTGCTGAATCTTATTGATCCATGCTCCCAATTCTGACCATGTTATAACACATAGTAAAGTATATTCCCTAAACAATCGTGTTATATTCAACTTCTGACAACCCGAACACAAGGACTATAATAACTAAGTCACTACTTTGTGACAGCGGCTATGCCAGGCAGATGGATCCTACGGGCAGACAGACAGACAGACTCCAAGACTAAGGAATCCAGAGAAATTGGCCAGGAAAGCCCGCGAGGCATTTTGGTGATTGACCAGGCAAGAGCTAATGGAGTCTAGACAAATCCTCAGGTCCCTGGGGCGTCTCACCTGCTTCCTGAGGCTGCAGACTGAAATAGGTAACCAGGTGTCCATACTGAATGAACACCTGGAGAGGAGCAAGGAGAAAGCCTTTTGCTCTAGAAATAAAAGAACCGTCTCTGAATGTCTGTCCACACATGTCTCCCCAGGAAGAGAGAGAGGAAGAAATGAGGAAGAGGTGGGGGGAGAAAGCTTTGTTAGGGAAAATGTCATGGAAATTATCAGATGAGCGCCACCTGGTGGGACAACAGTACAGTCAGGATACCCGGGCAAAAGAGAAAGGATTTAACCGTATAACATAAAGCAATACTGTTAAAACCACACCTTAGCATGGCCATTATAAATGGATTGAGTGTGACTATTACTCTTTTGCAGTGGGTAAGCTCCTTGAGGACAGGCATGGAAAAGTGCATCCTTGGAGACCTGCTCCAAATATTCAATAGTGACAAGTATTTAAATGCCTATTTAGATAAAACTAACTGTCCGTGAAGTCCCTGCCAAAATGTTAGAAACACAGTGGCCATGCTGTATTATATTGCTTTTTTGGTCCTATATATTGATACACTGGACTCAGTAGTGACAATAATATATTTGGATATAAATATGTATCAAATAATAAATAGATAGACAGACAAAGTATCACAGAATAAATATATACTCAAATATATAGATATTCATTCTGGGTTTTTCTACTTTGCTTGGGAAGGAGGAAGAACCTAATTGTTTTTACTTCACCCCAAACATCAAATGAGTGTTTTTGGCTCATCTCTGAGAATGCAGGGGTACTCAGGAAGATATTTCCCTCAGACATTCCACTACCTACCAACAGAGGTTTCACTGGAATAAACTAAACCAAGAATGTGAAGTATTGTGGGGTTTATCTATTATTTATTGCTATATAACAATCCATTCAAAACTTAGTGTCTTAAAACAACTATAATTCATTATTTGCCATAATTTTTGAGTTGGCTGGCTCAGCTGGGTTGTTCTTCTCCATTTAGAATTATCTGGGGTTGCTCGTAGTCGTCTGGAGGCTCAGATGAGGCTGGGTGAATCAAATGGCCTCATTTACATGTCAGGTGGTTGGTGCTGGCTCTGGACTCCACACTGTCTCTCCAGAAGGGTATAGCTGGGTCTCTTTACATGGTGGCTCAGGCTTCCAAGAGTGTGAAGTGAAGCTGCAAAGCTTCTCAATGCCTAGGCTCTGGCACTCACACAATGTGACTTATACTTCATGCTGTAAGTCAAAGCCACGTATAATGCCAGCCCAGAGTCAAATGCGGGAGTAGACTTAGCTGCCACTTATTGATGAGGTCAAGTGTATAAATTCTGTGGCCATTTTTAATCGCCTGAAAGAGGATGAAACAAAATTCCATCTGTAAAATGTCTATTAGCCCAAAGCAAATAACTTCAACAAGTTAATTGTTGTTAGCCTTTTTCTTCTGAATAAAAACTACTTTTCCTGGGTAAGAAGGTAGGCGAGTCTTTCTTTAGATGAACTGAAAGATAATCAAAATATTTAAGACAAAAAAAATCCACATAGGAGTCTTTGAACTGGTAGTAAATGCCTGACCATACATGTCATATAAGAATCTGAGGTGTTTCAGAGAAAATGTTTGGTTGAAACATGATTAATTTGACAGACCTAGAGTATGGAGAAAACAAAACTTTAAATGGCATAAAATTTAAAAAGTGTCCCATTTACAAAGTTGAGATTTAAAAAGTGTTACCCCCTCCCCTTTGTATTTTATCTGACTTTTGAGCTTTCATTTCATATCCCCTTATGTTGACTTTTTAGGAATTAGAGAATAAAATCCCAGCACAATGCTCTTCCACAGAGACACCAACCCAAGTCCAGATGACACGGCCACCGAGGCTCCCAGGTTTTCGGTATGTCTGTAACATTGTACACAGGAAACTGTACGTTCAAGACTTGTAAAAATTCAAACTCTTGAGTACCCAGTGGCACACGGGGGGGGGGGGGGGGGAAGAAGCGCATAGCGAATACAAACATTTCACTTCCCTGACTACCCCTTTTTTGGCACAACAAAATGCAGCCCTTCTGCGGGCAGGGGAGCCTGAGTGCTAAGTTGTTTTCAGAATAATTGTAATGTGTGTGAAAGAGCCATTGACAATCTTAGCCCACTTCCGACTTGGTGCGCTTGCAATAGAACTGACTAGAATTGAAGGGAAGCTGCACTGGGCCAAATGACTCAACTCAGGGCTCTCACTTTGGCCTCTTTGGCCTTCCAATTTAATGACCTAAGAAGCTTCTTAAAAATAATGGGATTAGTAGGCAGAATGCTCTAGAAAAATAAGATTTTATTCCGTCAGTACAGGGTTTTAGATAGAGAAAGGGACTCTGAGGAAGCACTGCCTTGTCTGCCAACTGTTCCCCAACACTCCACAAATGTAACCGTTTGCTTCGGTAAAACAGTCCAGGGAATAAGGACGATTAGAGCTTCCTTTGTACTGTGTTCCTGAATGTTTCAATGCCTTTGGATACCATGATAAACCTTTGATATCTAGATTATCTGGCTCCCTTTCTTCCTTAAAAGGAACGTAGCCTTACTCAAAACAAACATTGCAAACCTCCACAGCCATCTCTCTCCATGGTAACTCACAGATTTTATAGTTAGAAAGATCTTAAAGACTTTAGAATCCAAGTTGAACAGGCTCGTTTTATAATGCAGGCTTTACAGGATGTGTGGCTCATTTTATAATGCAGGCTTTAAGGGATGTGTCTAAATAATATCTCTTTTGGGGAATGAATCTGATACTTGACCATCTGGTCTCTGTTCCATTTTGCCACTATTGACTTGGGTTAGTCAGGCAACAGTATCTTTCAAAGATAGGTGCTTCTGTTTGCACAGTTATTTGTTATCCTATTTGTTTTAGGGTTTGTGGGTTTCATCAATCTCTTGACTTCTCATTTTTTCCCCATAGCTGCCAGAATTATATGCATTTGTTGACAATTTTAATAAGGAGAGCAAGAAATCGAATCTCCTAAAAATTTACAGTATTTCACCTAGTGAAGCACAGAAAATCCTCAGTCAAAAACTGAATGCCATGCCAGTCACCAGCGGACTTAACGTGAGAGAAGATCCTCAGCCTCTTTTCACGTGCAAGGTGGTTAGAAAAGAGCAGGAGAGTCCAGAAGTTATGACTGAATCCCTACACTGCAGCTTACTGACTGGCTCAAGTCTTCCTGGAGACAGACTCTCCAAATCCCAGCAGAGACTAACGAAGTATGGGATCCCTCCTCCCTCATACACTTTTCCGTCTGAGATTCTCACTGATCCCTCCAGCTCTTTGGCCACCACAAAGAAGATTCAAGACACCAAGCTGGGCATTTCCCATGTCAAGCCAGAAAAGTTCATCTTTGAAGATAGAGTTTCTGGATATATATTAGCTGATCCAGGTAATCTAAACAGATGAAGCCATGTGGGAGAAAAACAAGTAGAAATCTTACTGCAAAATTTACCTAGATTTTTATAGCTGAAATAGTCCAATATTGACCCATAGGAATTTTGCAGTTCTGGGGTTTATGTCTGACATTCTTGTTGCCTGTAATGGCAATGGGAAATAGAGAACAAGGAAATCAAATATTCCAGGGTCAAATCTCAAACCCATTCCCAAAAAGGTGTATTACTTATACACGGCATTTAAACTTTGATAAAATGAGCCAGTTAAACTTGGACTTTAAAGTACCCATAACTATTTGTTTCTTGTTTCTTGAAGTTACTCAAGTGTTTACTGAATAATGGCTTATCTTAAGTATCTTGACTTTTCTTTAATTGAGGGGTTTTTTAGGTACTTTTTCCATGAACTTTTACCTTTACCTTATTATTACATCTGTACAAACAGGAGGAAACTCTCTCTTCATTTTTGATACTTTAATAGGGAGGTACCCATAAAAGGCCAAACACCATACAGAGAAAGTTGAAAATATGTAAAACATACGATGGTAAATTTTAGTGAGAAGGAGTGTCTTATTCCTAAGGTTTCCATTTTTCTTATGTAATTTGTGGGAAGTATTATTTTGTAATTCTATGTAGCTATAAAAAATAGATTAAATCAGTAACATATTTGAACCCCTCTGAAGTAGGTTCTTGACTCAAGATTAAGACCATCTGCACAGCAAATATTTTGACACCACCATTTTAATATTAAAAGTAATAAGAGAAATGGAAAGAACAAATTTAAAAGAATAGATTGATTACTCTGATCGTATTTGGTCTAAGAAGCTGGAAGAATCTTTGCCATAACTCCCTACATTGATGTCTTTTCTGAGCCTACTACAGGTTTCAAATTCCTTTGATAAAATCATAGGTTATGTGTTCTGGAACCCACGCAGAATTAGAAATTAAGGCAACTGAGAAATGGCCTACATAATCCACAAAAGTACACAGGTAAAGTCTAGGACAAGAGAGGAAAACGCGTGCAAGGTGTTGAGGAGCAATAAGAACTGGCAAAAAGTCTACTGAAGAAGTGCTGAAGGCTCTGCATGTTTGATAGGTTTTGAATATACATAGCTTCACTACCCACAGGGGCCAAATTATCCTTTCTTCCTAATGCATGGATTGTCTGCTGTCTACCTAACCCCTGGAGGTGTCGCATGTGCCCTCCCAGACTCTGTGTTGACATCTCTTCTCTGCCTTCATGACTTCATTTTTTGAGATCCTGGAGGTAGAATTTCTGGGACATGTCCTGTCTATTCAAGGAATATGCATGAAGTCGGGTAAGCATCCATATGAGGATTATCCCGTAATTCCTCAGGTTTAATTGATATTGCAACAATTTATCTTTTATTGTCCTATATTGCCCAGTATTACTATCGTTTTATCAGCCAGCCAGTCTCTAAAGGAGTCTCAGTCCAGGAGAACTGTAGGACTCCTGGTAGCACCAAGCACTAGGAAAGGAAAAGGGAGTGGGTGCTGCCATTTTGTTCTCCTACCTTACGAGATCCTCTTGCTCAGGTTAAATCCTGGAGGACCATGTAAGTTAGGAATGTGCTGGACCTAAAATAACAGAAAAACCAAATGGGGATTATTTTTCTTACATAATTCCAAGTCTGCAGGTGGGCAGACAAGGGCTGCAGCCGTGTCTTTCAGATCGTTCAGGATTGAGGCTCCACCATCATTTCATGGATGGCTTTTGTCTTCATGGCCAAAAGATGTTTCCTTCACCTCCAGGCACTATGGCAACATTCCAGGCAGGAAGAGGGGGACAGGATAAAGGGCCACGGTGGCTAGTTTGGTCCTCTTTTAATAGGAAGCAAAGCTTCCTCAAAATACACCTCCTAAGGTGATCGACTGCTCCCTACATCTCACTGGCCAAAACTGGGTCCAATATCCACCCCTTACTGTAAGGCAGGCTAGTGAACAGAGTTCTGAGCTTTCTGTCCTCTATAGTAGAGGAAGGCAGAAGAGGATTGTAATGGGTATGGAGGGAGCCAACCTACAGTATCTACCACAGATCACAACCTAAAAGCTGTTTAGTAATCAAAATCATCAGTTGTATGGCCTTCTTTTGCCAAATATCCCTTTCCTTCCTTCTTCTATCACCAGTTCTTGCTATGACAGCCCTGCCAAGACCTTGTCAAACTTGTTGAAACTTGGCAATTGACCCTAGGGACAGACTGTTGAACACCGTGGCCAAGTATGAACTCAAGGAACAGGCCCTGGCCCCAGTTCCTACTTCAGGCATATACAGAATATATATAAAGACTTTCCACCAGGTAGGTGCCAGGAAAACCCAGGCCTTTCCCAGGGATGGAGGCTTGGCTGGGGCAGGAGCAGTATCTGGGCCATACGTGACCTGCTCAAATATCACCAAATAGGAAGGTTGGTGAAGTTGCCCTGGAGAAATAGGCCAGCCCTCCTGCTTGTTTGCCGTACTCATTATTCTCCATGTATTCCTTACATTCACCTTGACTGTTTGGCCTCTGGTCTTATACTCAAGCCCCTGCCTTAGGCCTTGTATATTTTGTTTTTAGATATATGTGTGTGTGTGTGTGTGTGTGTGTGTGTGTGTGTGTGTGTGTGTGTGTGTGTATTTTCCAGGACCTATCAGCTCCAAGTCAAGTAGTTGTTTCAATCTAGTTGTGGAGGGTGCAGCTCACAGTGGCCCATGTGGAGATCAAACGGGCAACCTTGTTGTTAAGAGCACTGCACTCTAAGCAACTGAGCTATCTGGCCATCCCAGGTTTATAATTTTTTCAGTCGTGAAAAGAAATGAAAGGAAGGGAAAGGGAAATGGCTGCTGAGTAGGGGAATGTGCAGCATATCATGTCTGTGGTTCATTGGTTCCTTGAAGGAATTGCAACTATTAATGACACTCCACACTGGTAGGTCCTGAAGGAGGAGGGAAAAACAGCCAGACTCAGGACTTAACAGCAGCACCTTGGAAGAAATCTACATACTTCTGATCAATCTTCCTCCTTGTTTTAACCAGTCATTCGGATCCTTTTGTTCTGTCTCTCTGCAGGTCTCTCATTTGCACATTCTTAGTATCAAAGCACCACATGAGACACTATCTCTACCTGCTATGGCCCTGCAGGGTCCACTCCAGCCCAGTTAGCGAGACCCACGCAATATTTAGAGGAGGGCTTTAGATGAAGTGGACACCATAGGTTCCCCCTTAGTTTATAACGCTTCAGAAACAGCTTTCTACTAGAAGGGAGGAGACCCAAGCTCATCAAAGCTGTATTCTATCATAAAGCATCTCTGAATAACTAACTGAAGGTTAAATGACACCACCATGTGATTCTTTGAAAATATGATTCTTTGCAGATAAACAATTCATGGATCTAAGGGATCTGGAATGGAGATATTATAAGGGGATTGCAAAGTGGAAGCACAACACTGCAGATTCATTTATAAATATACAATACAACAGTGAGAAGCGGTTTGTAGAAAGCCAGGAGATGCCTGATGTTATTTTCCCCCCTCTAGTTCATAGATCTTTGGTCATTTATCCTCAAATTGATTATCCAAAAAACATAATTCCTTCTTCTTAAATGGACTATGCAGTTCATTAGAATATTGTGGATGTGGATTTTGCTTTTGAGAACATTGAATTCATACACAAAAAGTAAAGAAGCAGAGGCATCATGGAACATAGGAAGTGAGTCTATACAATATGCATGTGAGGTCCAAAATCAAACCATTATATGCAGTAAAGGTTCCAATTGATCTGCTAATGGAAGACCTGGTTTGGTCCTGTGAAACCCATCTGGGCCAAGGCTGAGGAAAATAAAGATCATATGAAAAGAAAGGGTGTATCTGAAGGAGAACTCCAAGCAAGAACAGCTCTTAAAAATATTTTAAACCCATGAAAAAGTCCAGTATCATAAAAAAAAGTTGGTAAATTTAACAAATGGAAGAATTAATAATTGAAGATATAGAGATCAATTTCTGAGAACTTATAAATATTATAAGCTCAAAGACGTGAGGAAGGAAATAACATCTATGAAACAAGAACAGGAAGATTTGAAAAGGAACAAATTAGCAATCTTGGAAGTGAAAAATACAGTCATTTAAAATAAAACAATAATAATAAACCTCAATAAATTACCTCAATGGTATAATACTGGATATATTAGAAGAGAGAGGATTAATGAGTTGGAAGACAGCACTGAGAGTGAAGCTTCTAGATCACAGCACAGTGAGATAAAGGAGGAAACTATGAAAGAAATAAAGGTAAGGGAGAGTAGAATGAGAAGTTCAGAAATATATCCAATTGAAGCTACAGAAGACAATAGGGAGAATGGAGAAAAGATGATGTTTGAAAATAAAATGACTGATACATTTCCAGAAATGAAGAAACACATGAAACCTTTAATTGAAAAATCTCACTGAGTGATTAGCAAGAAAATAAATCTATACCTAGAAATGCTGTAGCAAAACTGCCAAGCAATAAGTAAGAAAGGAAAATATAATCTACTAAAGAGAGAAATGGATTACATTCAAATGACAGAATGACAGTGGATCTTTCATTATTAATAGATGTCAGAAGGTGATGGTGTAATATACTGAAAATGCTGAGGGAAAACAACTGTCAATCTGGAATTCACTAACCAGCCAAACTCTCTCTAAAGAGTAAGGGTAAAATAAATACATTTTAAAACACAGAAGAGTCAAAATTATTACTCACAATCCCTTACTGAAAAAAACTACTAACAAAGTATGTACTTCAGCAAGAACCCAGAGGGAGTGCAAGAAATAGTGGTGAACAATTAAATTATTAATAATATACAAGTATGTGTATGATTGTGTAGATATTAAAATTTATTTCTAGATTCTACTTCCTAATATTTTACTTAGAAAATCTGTCTTGATATAAGTGAAATTATTCTGTAATTTTCATTTTTTGCACTACTTTTTAAAATCAGAGTTTGGCTTCAGCATAGTGGATATCTTCAGCAGAAGATACAGTCTAGAAATGGGCACAAGAGAGGTTTCCGGGGCGTTCATAATATTGTTTTTTTTTTTAATCTGTGTGCCTGTGTGTGTTCAATATGCAAAATTTTTCAAGCTACACATTTAACAGCTAAACTTTTCTTCATGTATATTATACTTCACAAAAAAAGTTTTAAAAGTTATGCTACCTCCATAAAATGAATTGGGGAGTTTTCATCTTTTTATGGGCCATAGCTATTTAAAGTTATCAGAAGTATTTATTCTTCAACATTTAGGAAAAGGGTCTTCCGTAGAGTCTCCAGAAAGGAATGCGGCTCAGTGAGATTTCTGACCTATAGAACTGTTGTTTTGAACTCATTAGGTTTTTGACAAATTGTTGGGCAGCAAATAGAAAAGTAATACAAAGTCAACCCCCTTGAGCGGGAGAGGACATCACTTTGATTGGCAGTCCTACCAAGGCTGTATCCTTTGGAGATAGGACGGAGGTTCCTGTTTGAGAAGCCCGTGCCATTGGGAAGTGAGGGAAAAGGATAGCGAACAGGCAAACAGGGGTGCCCACTGCCACCAACCACTACAGCTCATTGTACATCATTTAATCAAAATTGGTCCAGTTGAATTTTTAGGGCCAGTAAGGTATTAGGCTAAATGTTCTGGGTGAGAAGACTTGAGGAAGAAGAAAACTTTATCATTATAAGGAATGTAAATCCAATATTTATATATGCAATAATATATTTCATCGTAAAAGTTCTCATGAAACTTGAAAAGGACTGATTCCTCCTCAGTGAAGATGTAGTTAATTCAGCCAGCTGCCTAGTACCTATACATACAGATCTGTCCCATAAAAAGAATCACTAATGAGTTGCTGATAAATGAGAGGCACTAATGGACACCTACTTAGAGGCAAATGAGATGGAAGATACGGTCCACCAATTTAAGAAGGCTAAAAACATAACCAGGAGAGCCAAAAGGGAGCAATAAAGGGCATTTACTGTATCTGTCCCCAAACCTGGATGTGATCACTTAAGGTCACTAGAAGATCAAAGTGATGCAAGTCAAGTCATCAGAAAAGCCAGGGCTAATGTCCAACACACTCTCAGCTTCTGAACTGACCAGATGGCCGTCTAACAGTGGGTAATGAAAATATCACTCTGGAATATAACAGAATATGACTCTAAAGGGATCATTATTGTCATCTTCTAATTCAGTTAGAAGATTTTGGCTCATAAAGATATTTTCTGGCATGTAAGGAGACCCATGCTCAGGCAGTAGTTAAGATATCTTGGTCACCTTTTTCAAGGTGAGTCTTTGTTCAGGTCAAAAACAATTTTGGCTGTATTTTCTTAGGAATTTGTGTATGTCCGTTTGTTTTTTGTTGTTGGGATTTGGGAGAGTGGAGAAGAAGGGTTTCCTTTCCCATCTAGGTAGGTTCCAAAAATGATGATTCTAGGAAAACTGTTCTCAGTCCTGGCCATGTGTTAGAATTATCTGGGAAGCTTTAAAACAAACACACAAACAAACAAACAAAAATAACAATATGTGGACTCAGGTGGGGCCCTTGGCACCTGAATATTCTAAAAGCTCCCAGGTAATTCCAAACCTCTGGTCAGTGCAACCAGGATTAAAAGCCTTTGTTTTAGAATTTCCTACTATGGGAACCCTGTGGGTCATTAGTTTTGTGGCATCCTCTCAGGGAGGTATGACAGAACAGTGGTTCTCAACCTTCCGTGCACCCAGGAGCCACGTGGGCTGTTTAAAAATTCAGATTCTCAGGCTTCAATAAGAAAGTACTAGAAAATCCCGCTTGCTCACCACCCAGGAATCTTCGTTTCATCTGTTGCCAAGTAGTTAGAGGGTCACAGCTCAAAAAATTAAGGCTTGAAGAACAGTCGCGGGTAGATTATGGCCAACAGGGAAGGGATGTGTAAGTTCAAAAAGGACAATTTTGTGAGTATAGGCCACTCTCCCCCCGCCCCCATACCTGTTTTTCGTGGGCTCCTCTACTCTGGGCGGTTTGGGCTGGGACCACTGAAGGAGACGTGAGTACGGCAAGACGTGTGGCACTGGGTGTGGTTGGCTCTGTGTTCCGGAAAATTCCTTGGGGGATGGGGGATAATTGTCCATTTGCTCCGCCGCTGCTTCCCACCTACACGTTTCCTTAGGAAGGGTGGGGACCGCCCTATTTCTCCTTTCGGAGCCGCGTCCTGCACGAGCGCCCTGGTGGCCTCGGCCGAGGAGGGGCAGTGGCCCGGCGGCCGGGCGGCGGGGAGGCGGTGCTGCACTAGTTACCCGGCTCCCGCCGAGGGGCAGCCGCGGGCCGCGGCGCGCGCACCGTGTGGCCGGCGTCCGGGCGCGGCCCCGGCCTTTCCTCCTGGCGCTCGCGGCGCCGCCTCCTCCCCGCGCTGCCAGCGCTGCCGGGGGGCGGGGACTCGCCGCTGCGGAGGCCGGAGACGCCGCGGCGCTGGATGCTGCGCGGGGCGCACGGCGGGGAGCCGGCGGGAGCGCGAGGCCGGCGGCGGCAGCGGCGGGAGAGCGGCAGGGTGGTCCGAGAGCCAGCCGTGCAGCGCGCAGCGGCCACCGGAGCCGCGGCAGGAGGTGAGTGAGTGGCGCGAGTCCCCAGGCGTGCCCTGTCGCCGCCCTGCGCCCTGGCCGCTTTCCCTCTCCTCGTCCCTTCTCGGCTCGGGGTTCGCGCCCAGAAACCCCGCGCCGGTCCCCGGAGACGCCGCCCAGCTTGCGCCCCGGCTGCAGCCTCCTTCCAGAGTCGGCTCGGGACCGGCCCCTCACCTCCTCGCGCCGGAGCCTTTGTACCCGGGCCGCCTGGACCTGCTGGGCTCAGTTCCCCGGCGCCGAGGGGTGGTGCGAGGATTCCCTGCCCCTGCGGAGGCCAGTCTGGGGCGATGCGGAGCCATTCTTTTTGTTCTTCGCTTGGTCACGCGGGTCGGCATCTAAAGTCAAAAGCTTGCGTCCCCAAATTCGCACCAGTGCCAGTCCTGAGGGCGTGATGGGCATGAGGGCAGGGAGGGAGGGCTGGCCGCGCCGCTCGCCTCACCTCTTCTTCCTCCCTCCACCCCCGATGCGCGCTCGGGCCGTCGCGGGTGCCCACGTTGGCAGCGGTCGCGTCCTGGCAGGTGACCTGGAGCTGGCCGCGGGGTGCTTGGACTGCACCGCCGGAACCCTTGTGGAGCCCATCTCGAGGATGCTCCAGGCCCCCTCCTGTAGTTCTCCACCTTTGGCAGTGTGGAGGATCCATGAAACTTTTGATCGGCTGTAAAAATAGTCTCCTGGGTTTATATGCTCTTTATATTTCACAACCTGTTTAATATTTTTAATGATTTTTTTTTTTGTAAAACAAAATAGGAAAATTAATTATTTTGATGAACGTTCTTTTTAGCGGAATTTAAGAATCATTATTATACTCAGAATGCCAGATATGATGCTAGTCATTTTCAGATGCCCCATTTCCAAATTTGCATAAATAAACTTGTGTGGCTTTCACCATTTTGAGATTTCCTTTGGTTGGGGTCTCCATGGCCCTACAGACAGAAATTATGCAAATGTTGAGGGACATTACTAGGGGCAGGTTATTAAGATGTCCAGCAGCCCGATGAAATGTTTAACAGCTCTAGAGTGACTGTGTTTGGCTTATGGCCATCAGATTGACTCAAATTTAGGCAGTTTGTAGTATTTATGAATTTTTTGGAGCTTGAGACCTGGGAGCAATAGAATCTCTTGGAGGTCCTTGGATCTCCTGGAGCATTCTAGCTCTTCCTTCTTGTGTCATAAAAGATTAAGATAAGCTCATGCTATTGGGAAGAATAATTTTACTTTACGTATTTGTAAATAGAACCCAGTAACTAGCTAACACTATCTTTAGGCCAGAACTCAATTTTTAAGGTGTCAGTGGTCAAAAAGACATCGAATTCTCAGGATGTTTAAAAGGTTAGCTCTCCAAGATGTGTTTTGTTCTCCTATGGAGAGGTTATAGTATTTTTTTCATTGGTTTTGCTCAAAAATGAAAGACCAAGGATGAGAGGAACCAGTGTGTGTGTGTGTGGGGGGGCAGATTGCAGTGAGACTGCTATTAGGCGCTAAGGATTCCAACTGCTTTCTAACTGCTGGCCATAGGTCCAGTTATGATGGGGGATGCCAAGATTTTTCATTTACATATCTTTTTAAGGGCTGGGGCAGAAACAGCAGTGAGGGTTATTGACCATGTTGGACACGGGGCTACGTTCAGTCCATTTATGTGGCCACCTTCCCCAGCAGGGAGGGCACTGCTGACCTTACTGACAATCCTGTGCAAGTGCAGGCGGGGTTTTGGCATCTGAAGCATGCAGGGTAGATGGGCAGAGCCTGGGGAAACTGCCTCTGCAGGGCAAAGTTGGAAGGGTGGAGTGTCACCAAGCAGGCTGTGATAAGCAGGGAAGCAGGGTCCCTTGACAGGCACTTTAGTCAACGGGAACTTGAAGGCAGCATGGTCCCTGAAGGCCATCCCCCCTTCTAAAAAGGCTTGGCGTGGCCAAAAGGGAGGAGGGGAGGGAGGCTGGGATGAGGGATGAGAGCCCCTGTGCTCTGGGCTTTAATTCAGTTGTACCATTGTTGTTATTTTGTTTATCTTGAAAAAAAAATAAGTTGCCTCAGGAAAAGATTCATTTCTTTTCAGTGACCTAATGGTTGAGAAATAACATCCATAACTGGGATTAAAAAAAAAGCGCACTTTTTTATTTTTCAACAACAACAAAAAGCTCAAAAGCTTTGTTAATTTTTTCTAAACATTTGTAAAAGTAGAAAGAATGATCTTTATATGCTTTTGCTCTCACCTTAGGAAAGAGTTTGTGGCATTTCATCTGCTTCCGAAAAACACATTCTTAGATTGTGGTTTTCTTTTCTAGACTTCAAGTTACTAATGAGATTACATTAAAAGAGAGACTTGACTTGACGTTTAAGAAGTGCTTCCTAAATTCCCAGAGAGTCTGCTTTGATTCACACAGAAATTTCCTACACTTTCAGGAAAAAAAAAATGCCTTCTCAGATTTTCTACAACATTTTGATCTTATTTTTCTTTAAAACCCTTCAGGGCTGTATTATAATACTTCCCTTATTAAACTGAGACCAAAAAAAAATCAAGTAATATCATGACAGCCCCTTTTACTTGGTAACAAGTAAATGCTCTCATTTAATTTTCCAGCATTAGGAGACAGACACCAAGGTTATCCCTTTCTAGGTGAGCCCAGGGGCTTGGGAGATGAGTAACTTCCCATCACCCAGTTAGAAACACGTTCTCACACTGCATTACATCTCGATGACCTGCCCAAGGCTCGTGATGGGGACCATGTCTTCTTTGTGTCACTTGAAGACAGATTGTTCTTGCCACCTTGGAATCCTCAGTGGTGGGTTCCAGCACAGAAGTGAGCCTTGGAGTCTGAATGAGTTCAGTTTTGTTTTGTTTTTCTACTTCATGATGCATGTATATGGTAGAATCATTTTGTTTTAGGGGAAACTGTAAAGTACTGTGATTTAATCTGGGAATGCTAGAAATCAGTTTTAGAACTTGCTAATGTTATTAATATACATCTTCTTAATTTTTTATGTTATTGTTTGGTTTCTGTATTAAAAATATGCTCCTTGAGGAGAAAAAGATTTTATAAATTTGTGGGGACAGAGTCCCAGGGAGCAGTTTCCAGGCTCTCGGCCTCAAGTGGAAAGGTTCTGGCTCGGGTTATCAGATGTAACTAGTTGGCCATCAGCTGTAACCAGTTAGCCATTGGCCACTGATATAACTGCCGTGGCTAAGCTAGCAAGAGCAGATTGCAGTTAGCAAGGGGTTGTTGGTTGGTTGGCAGAGAAGCGGATGGCGGATCGAGTGGATCCTGCTTCCTGTATTTCCAACCCAGCGGCCAGTGAGAGACTATAGTGGTATGACTCCCCTATCTATGGCTCCGTGGGTGCTCCTTTTTGGCCTCACCATATCCTGTGTTCTTATGCGGGGAGCTGGAGCTGAGTCCCTGCGTGACAAAAGTAAAAAATGAAAACTTCATGTCTTCCTCTCCTCTATACATTCTTTCACTGCAGCTTGTATGTATCCTTCCTCATAAACATTTGCTGTTTTTTGTGGATATAAAAATATGTTCATTTATTACGTTTTTTTAAATTTTTGAACAAAAATGGGATCATGTGATAATTACTATTTTGGAACTTTTTCACTTGACAAATTGTATTTTGATTATCTATGGCTCTCTAACAAATCACCTCCAAACTTAAAACCATCATTTATTATTGCTCATGAGTCTGTGGGTTGCCTGGGCGCAGCTGAGTGGTTCTTTTACTCTATATGATATTGGCCAGGGCTGCAGTCTTTTGAGGCTCAGTGGGCTGGAACTTCAAGGTGACTCATTGGCTAATTATCACCTTTTAAAAGTATCACCTTGGTGAATTCTTAGAAGAGGCAAAATGATAACATACTAATGAGTGATTTAGAAAAAAAAAATTTAACTATGGTTCTGATTTCAGCTCTATTAGAAATGGAGGGCCTAACCCATCACATCTGGTCTCTGTCATTATAGCTGATGGATTATTCCTTTTCTTTTCCCATTTTTTTCTATATCAAAACAGGCTGACTGCCGCCTGTGGATCTTGGTTTGCTGACCTCATTTGGAGATATTCTTAGAACAGGGTAGAATATTTCTAACTAAAAAATGTTAGAGACCAAGCACCTCACAGCCCCTGGCACTGAGCTGGGGCTGCTCAGGTCTGTTTGCTCACGTAGTGACTTCTGAATTTCCTGCTCTGCACCTCGGCTCTCCAAGATCCAGGTGAGGCCATTTCCTGAGAAGGAATAAAGGTGCAGATCCCCCACTGCTTAGAGAAGCTGCATTGTCTCTCGATGTTGACATTGGTCCAACAAGCTAATCTGATTTGATTGCTCATATATATGTGTTTTTGCCCATATGATTGAAAACCCCAATGTGAAAATAAGGAAATGGAAAGAAAAAGTATTTTAACTCGAAGGTTCAAAGGGCTCATGCATTTGACAGGTTGCCCATTTTCATATGCTTCTTTCTTTTCAATAGAAGTAATTAGAGGTCTCTGCTCTCTTATAAAAATTTTTGTCTTATAGGCGAACGATTTTAAACAGTAGGTCAAATTCTTAAAATTAATTAAGCCAGCAGGAAGTAACCTGCAGTTTTTTCATAATTTTTCAAATTTACCAAGACACTTTTAATGAGAAACACACGGCTTTCATTGCAGGGAAGTCGGGTTTCAAAGAGTTTAGCTGATTTAGGTTAATTATTTTTCACCATGTCAGATGCCTATCATCAAATACAAGAGAAAACACATTCTGAAGCCTAATTTATAGTGAATATTAATGTATCAAACATAGTATATCTCCCACCCACTTCCATCACCCCCTCAAGTCCACATAAATTCTACGGTGGGGAAAGGAGAGTGTTTATAGTATAATATTTGCCAATTGTAAACTGTGGCTCTGAGTTGCTGCCCACACTCTTCATCAGTCTTTGTCATTTGTCACCTGTATCCGTCCCTTTATTTTCAGCAGCAGTGGTTTCTACAGTCCCGTAAGTCAGTGGTGGAACACCTTGCAAACCTGAAGACAGAGCGTTGGCACGTCCTTCCCCGTGGTCACCTTCTTACCTGGACAGCCCTATGTCCATCTGGAGCCCAGGGCTCTCCTAACGGTCCCCTCTGGACAGCTGGGCAGCTGAGTTCTGGGTCACAGTGAGGGGCTCCTGAGACTACTCGTGTTCAGCTTCCTCTCTTTTTCATTGTATTGTCCTGGTCTGTGTTGTCTACTGCTGCAGCGACATCTGTGAGTCAGCCCCACGTGATGGCAGTTACTGCTGCTACAATTGACAGAAGGCTCAATAGGAGGATTGCAGATGGCTGGTTCCTATAAAGTAGGATGATCGTGGAAGGAAAACATCACCTTTTCCTTATAAAATAGGAATAGACTGGATCTAGAAATAATTTGTTATTTACTTTTCCATCTCTAATAACGTTTATCGAGCAATTACTATGTGCTAGATGTGGTTCTAAAGTGCTTCTAATGTCTTACTTAACTCATTTAATCCTCAGTAACCAAGGAGGAGAGTGAGGCATGGGGGAGGAGGTCCTTTGGCTCCTAAAAGTTGGAACCAGGATCTGACCCTGGCAGTTGGTTTTCAGTGTTCTCTAAACACTGCCCTAAGCTGCCTGGTGCTAGCATAATACCTGACTCGTGGTGGCTGCTCAGTAAATTTTTGATTGAGTGGCTAGAGGAAGGAGAATATTAAACAATCATTTATACAGTTCTCTTGAAGTGAAAATTGAGTTTATATTCTGTTTTCAAACTTATACTACACCCACCCACTGACCTATAACTGCTGGAAAAACAAAAGGTCATGCAGGGATCCCATCTTAAAGTATATTGTTAGGGAATTAAGTATATGACCAAAATAGCCTTTCAAGACACTAGATATAAAAATAGATCATTCAGTAAGGGTGCTGAAGGAACTGGCTAGCCATTACCAAAAAAAAAAAGGTCGTATTCTTTTTTTTTTTTTTGAGTAGGGTGCAGCTCACAGTGGCCCATGTGGGGGTCAAACCGGTAACCTTGGTGTTATTAGCACCATGCTATAACCAGCTGAGCTAATGAATCACCCCCAAGGTCGTATTCTTTGTATTGCCTTTCTCCTTACATTAAAAAGGAATTCCAAGTGGATGAACGATTTAAACAAATATGAAACCATAAATATGTTGAGAAGAGATATGGGTAAATGTATTTCTTTTTTTAAAGATTTTATTGGGGAAGGGGAACAGGACTTTATTGGGGGAACAGTGTGTATGTACTTCAGGACTTTTTTCCAAGTCAAGTTGTTGTCCTTTCAATCTTAGTTGTGGAGGGTGCCGTTCAGCTTCAAGTTGTTGTCCTTTCAGTCTTAGTTGTGGAGGGCGCAGCTCAGCTCCAGGTCCAGTTACCGTTTTCTAGTTGCAGGGGGCACAGCCCACCATCCCTTGCGGGAGTCGAACCGGCAACCTTGTGATTGAGAGAACGCACTCCAACCAACTGAGCCATCCGGGAGCTCAGCGTCGGCTCAGCTCAAGGTGCCGTGTTCAATCTTAGTTGCAGGGGGCAGAGCCCAACCATCCCTTGCGGGACTCGAGGAATTGAACTGGCAACCTTGTGGTTGAGAGCCCACTGGCCCATGTGGGAATCAAACCGGCAGCCTTCAGAGTTAGGAGCACGGAGCTCTAACCGCCTGAGCCACCGGGCCGGCCCCGGTAAATGTATTTCTAAAATTAGAGTAGGAAATGTCTTTCTAAGTCTAAACAAAATCCAGAAGTAATAAAAGATTGACAAGATGAAGTTATTTTAAAAACACCACCGACAACCAAAAACTATGGGCGAAAAATTGCATAGAGAAAGTGTCATGCTGGGTGGCATGCAGGGTCTCTGGTCCCGCTCCCCACATAAGAGTGCAGGACATGATGAGGCCAAAAAGGAACACCCACGGAGCCATAGATAGGGGAGTCACACCACTATAGTCTCGCTGGCAGCTGGGTTGGAGACACAGGAAGCAGGAGCCACACTGTCTGCAACCTGCCGTCCACTTCTTTCTCTGCCAGCCAACCTCACTTGCTAACTACAATCCGCGCTTGCTAGCTCAGCCACCATCTTCTTGCTACACCCCATTTGCTGCTAGCGTGGCCACAGCAGTTATATTAGTGGCCGATGGCTCACTGGTTACAGCTGACAGCCAACTAGCCACAGCTGATGGCCATCCAATCACAGTTGATGGCCATTTACTACCCGAGTGAGCACCTTTCCATGTGAGGCTGAGAGCCTGGAAACTGCACTCCTGGCTCTGTCCCCACAGAAAGTCAAAGGACAAATGAAAAATTGAGAAAAATAACCCATGAAAGACCAAACAGTTTATCTTTAATATGCAAAGAGTAATATGCAAATCAATAAGATGAAGACCCCAATTTAAAATGGGCAAAGAATATAAAAATGTATTTCACCAAATGAACATACATATGGCCAGTGATTGAAAAGATGATCATTTAGGCTTATAACTAAAGAAATATATTTTAAATGTCGTTACTAATGAGATTGCCAGACATTAAAAAGTTTGTGTGTTATGTGTTATTGTGTGAGAATACAGATAATTCTCATACAGCTTGTGGGAGGGTAAATTACTGGAAATGCTTTGGAATCCAGGATGGTAAGATCTATCAAAAGTTTATTAGAAATTTAATTTATGAAAGGAGAAAAGTGACAAGGTGTATTACTAAATGATTCACAACATGTGTAGAACAATGTGAATGATCTTGTTTAGATTAAAAAATACATATTGATGCTTGTAAATGCATCAAGATTGACATCAAGAAGAGTGGCTGCATATTATAGACTCTCCTGGGGAGATTAAAAATACCTACACGTGGGCCCTGCTCTCAGTCCGTTGAATTAGAAGTGGAGGAGTGGGGTCCACATCTTGGTACAGGCATACCTCAGAGATTTTGCGGGTTCAGTTCCAGGCATCCACTTACAAGAAAGCGAGTCATGATGTTTTTGCTGGTGGAGGGCCTTGCCTTCCATTTATTAAGAACACTACACCTGTGAACTTCAGTAAACTGAAGAACAGTAAAACGAGGTGCACCTGTATTAAGAAAGAGTCTGTCTCTCCCAGTGACACACGTAGAAATACCATAGGGTGAGAGCTGGCTTTCAACTTTCCAGTGTTCACACTCATAAGAGCTTTACCGCAAAGGTGAGTCCCTGGTGGTATTTCCTCCCCTTCCACCCCTTTCCCCATTCACCCCTCCTCCCTCTTTCTCCGCTGCCTGCCCAACCTGGCATAAAAGCCTCAGAAACAGCCTTTATTGCTTGCGTTGCCCTCTCTCTGATAAGGTCCTGTTTTACTTGGCTCAGCAAAAGCCTGTTGGCAAAATCAACTTTCCTCTTCTTTGGTGACTAAGGCTGGGATCCAGCCAGACCTGATATTGAGTTGAAGCCCATGAACAAAATTGATGGCTCTTTCCTTGTAAGCTCTATGCATATGTGTGTTTCTTTTAAGAAGCTCTGTGCTCTCTGCAGCTCTCAAAGTCTCTCGGTGACTCGGATGTGCTGTGCGGCTCCCCAAGCTGTGGTCGCACAGATCAGGGCTCTGACAGGAAGCCAGGTGGAGGCCTCCTTTCTGTGTGTCCCTGTGACTTAACACACAGTGCGAATTCACTGTAACTCCCTAGGATTGCTGTCAGAACTCCTCCAGGACGCTTTCCTGCTTTGCTCAAGAAACGCTTCGGGGGTAGCCGGTTAGCTCAGTTGGTTAGACGCGGTGCGGATAACACCAAGGTGGCGGCAGGTTCGATCCCCGCCTGGGCCACTGTGCGCTGCGCCTTCCTTAAAACAAGAACAACAAAAAACCCTTTAATCGGATGTCATTAGTAATTCTGTCAAAGAGTTTTAAAAAAAACAAACCCTCTTAGGAATCAAATCAAAAAGGCCTCTTTGGTGCTCAATGAGAAGCAGATGCTTTCTAGTTGGATGTGGAAACTCCTAATATTCGCTGTTGCTGTTTATAGAGATGATTCATTTTCAAACTCTACCAGGGAAGTAGGTGCTATAATTATCCCCATTTTACAGATGAGGAAACGGAAGTGAAAGAGAAATTACTTGCCCGAGGTCTCCAAGCCGACAGGGAGCCAGCCCGATGCCCAGGACGCACACACTGGCTGCTGGATAGGCTGACAGTACCTGTTCTCCATCGCCAGCTTCGTGTTTCAAGGAGACGCCAGTCATGCTACAGGGCAGGGTGCCTTCCTGTTGGTTGAGACGATGGACGCGGACTAGTACTGAGCTCCTGTTTGTTTTTTTTGGCAGATTCTCAGCCTGGCCTTTGAGATGATGGGACTAGGAAACGGGCGTCGGACCATGAAGTCGCCGCCCCTTGTGCTGGCTGCCCTGGTGGCCTGTGTCATTGTCTTGGGCTTCAACTACTGGATCGCGAGCTCCCGGAGCGTGGATCTCCAGGTGTTTTGCTTGTCTGCACGTCACAGAGTATTTAATATTGCTGGGTAGTGGGGTGCGAGGGCGTGTTTATCGCCACCTGAGGCATTGCGCTCGGTGGTGTGCACTCGCTGAAACGTGAGTTCGGGCTCAGCATGTGCCCCTCCCAGCCTGGGGCCTGACTCCACACCAGCTCTGCTCTTGAGTGGGAGAGGACTTCTTAGGATTGCTGTCAGAACACACCTCTGCTTTTTCCATGCAGTAACAACTTTCAGTTGAGCCGTTTGGGCTGGTCCTGGGAAGACAGCTTGCTGAAGTGTGCACTGACCACAACCCATTGCTGTCCTCCTGGCCACACTCGGTATCAAAGGGTGGTGGTGGAAGTGTAGTGGGATAATGGCAGTGAGAAATGGAGTTTGGGGGGGACCAGTCTTCATCACCCTCATTTGATGGTGATGATCATTTTAGCTTTCCTGTTTATTGTGGCCCATGGTGGGTAAGGCAGAGCTGAGTCATGATAAACAGTCTCCTTGACCAGAGTTCAGTTGGGCTCCTCGGGGCCCTCTTTTCAACAAGGCCTCCATCTTCGCCCCTCCCCCTCATCCTGGTTTTGGCCTTCCCAGCCCAGGCTTAGCAGAGACTCCTGCTAAGTCATCCCCCACCCCTGACATCTGATCAAGCTCCTCATTCTCATGCTGATGTGTAAGCCCTCGGCCTGCCATTAGCAGGAATCCTGTTAGCCCAGATAAGCAAAAGTCCCCCTCCCTCGATGTCTCCTCTTAATACTTTTCCACCCATTTGCCACCTCCGTCTGCTCATTGCCTGTAGAAATCCTCTGCTGTCTTTGCTGTATTCAGAGTGAAGCACGGTTTCTCTCCCCTCCTGCCGTAGTCATGACCCGAGTTGTGATAGTCTTGAATAAAGTTTTCCTTACCATTTTAACAAGCATCAGAATAATTTTTCTTTAACAGTACATTACATACGTCATCATGTTTTGTACACGAACTCTGTAAGGTAGGGACTTTATTTTCCCCATCTCATAGGTGGGCAAACTGAGGCACCGAGAGGTAAAGTACTGGGGAAGCTGGGATTCCAACCCAGTCTTTGTGATGGCAGAGCTTGGGCTCTTAGCCATGGAACTTCATCCCACTCGAGTATTTTTCCTCCTTCCATGTTTTCCTACCCAGGGTTGTGGTGCCCTTGTCTCAGCTTCCACCAGAGCTGTGTTCTCTGGGCAGATGTGGTCTTGTTGCCCAGTATTGGAGAACTGAATCTGTTTTTAGAAATTTTGTCTGATAAAGCATGATTAAGTGCTCTGTCAGTGGGGAAAAGGAACTAAATATTTGAGTACCAGCTCACACCAGGTAAAGCATGAGGCATTTTATGTACTTATTTAAACCTCACAAAATTCCTGTGAGGGGTGTGGTGGTGTTTCCATGGAAACATGCAGTGGAGACACAGAAGCTCAGAGAAGTGAATTCCTCACTTCTAGAACCGTTTCTCTAGAAAAACCTGTAGTGTCTACACAGTCGACTTAAAAGTTTGAGCCTTGGGAATGCTGTTTCCCTTAAAATAAGACCTAGCCGGACAGTAAGCTCTAATGTGTCTTTTGGAGCAAAAATTAATATAAGACCTGGTCTTATATTACATTATATTGTATTACATTGTATTATGTTTATATTACATTATATTATATTATATTATATTATATTATATTATATTATATTATATTATATTATAAGACCCGGTTTTATTTTACTGTAATATCGGGTCTTATATTAATTTTTGCTCCAGAAGGCACATTAGAGCTGATGGTCCTCTAGGTCTCATTTTCGGGGAGACACGGTACACCGTGTGTAAGGCTTGCTGCTGACTTTGGGCTCCAGTGTTGTCTTTGCTGAGAGAGCTCAGATAGTCTGGTATCTCCAGGTGGCTTGACCTTTGCCCTTACACTGTGGTATCCTTGTAGACTCGAATCATGGAGCTGGAAGGCAGGGTCCGCAGGGCGGCTGCCGAGAGAGGCGCTGTGGAGCTGAAGAAGAATGAGTTTCAGGGAGAGCTGGAGAAGCAACGGGAACAGCTCGACAAAATCCAGTCCAGCCACAACTTTCAGATGGAGAGTGTCAACAAGCTACACCAGGATGAAAAGGCAAGACTTGCTTTGTTTTCCTTTCAATCTGTTCTAAATACCAGTTTATATGCTGTCAGGTTCTTCTCGATGGGAGGATAAATGGCTGTGTCTATATTTATGGAATTATATGGAATTGGCCTCTTGGTCAAGCTTTGGGTATCTCCCCCCCATCTGCCCATTAGTCCGTGGGTGGGCTTGTTGTAAAACCTTTTGCAATGGTGATAAATGGGAGAAATGCAAAAGAACTTTCTGTAAACACATATTAAGTCCCTACTGTGTGCCAGGCCTGTGTTGGATGCTTGTGTCTCAAAGAGGAATAACATTTGTGCTCATGGATTAGAAGAGTTGCAGACCTCGAAATAAGTATTAATAATGAAAGTAGACTCAAGAGTGCTGGATTTTAAGTTACAAAAATAAAATCAGATCCAACACAGATTAAAAAGGGGCTTCCTGTTAATTAACGTATCTAAGCTTTATATGGCTTGCGTTTTCTGTTTTCCTTAGGAATGGATGACTGTTTCTCCTACTTTCTTATTTATTGTGTAAAGGTGTGAGGTACGAATATCTTCTTTTCTGAAGTGCATCAGACTCGTGACCATTTATTACCTAGAAGGGTTTGGCTTTTCCATGTACTTTTCTCTCTGAAATACTTGATTTATTGGGAGGAGGTCGTATTCTGAGATCCATTATCTTGAAGGTAGACTTGGCTTCAGTATGAACTAGTGGCAAGCACTTCACCAGAAAAGAAACCATTTCTAGGTAGGGCCTCAGATTTTTCTTATGTACCTTGTTTAAAATGTGAGAAATACATTTTCTTTCATTTGCAGAGTACTTTCCCATATTCACAAACGTATATTTCATCCCTGGGAATTATTCCAGTTTTAATGCTATTATAGTAAAATGCTTCCTACTTGCTATATACTTTTCTCATATGTGGGTGGCTCTATTTGTGTCCCTGATTTCTGCTTTAACTGAATAGAGTAAGAACGAGACATTTCTCAGAGAACGTACACAGACCGAACCCCTAAAAGCACATTTTTGGGAGGAAATTTATTCTCAAGCAATAGAGTTTGCAGAGATTCCACCCAGGATTTGCAGGATGTGCAGGGGATGCTTCTGGAACCCTGGTCTCTGCCTGGTTGGGAAGGAGGAGTGTGATGGGACTCATTAGTGAGCTGTGCATTTATTGGGCTATGACCCACATTAAAACTATTGTACATGTTATTGTCCATGTTTAGTATTGTTGTGTGAAACCATTATGTCAGCTTCTATTAAAAATATATAGGTGTGAATGTCTGTATGTACTGAATTATAAGAGAAAATTTGTCACTTTGTGTCATGGTTAAAAGTTTGGAAGACATAGGGATAAATAGAAATGCTGAATTGCTGGATCATAAGTTATACATGTTTTTTTTTAAATTGAAATTTAATTGACATATAACATTATATTAGTTTCAAGTATACAACATAATGATTCAATATTTGTGTATATTGCAAAATGATCACCACAGTAAATCTAGGTAACATCCATCACCACACATAGGTTCAGAATTTTCTTATGATGAGAAATTTTAAGATCTGCTCTCTTGGCAACTTTCAAATATGTGATACAATATTATTAACTATAGTCATTATGTTGTACATTAAATTCGCAGAACTTATTTACTTTATAACTGGAAGTTTGTACCTTTTGTTCCCCTTCACCCATTTCATCTACCATCCCTCCTCCACTCCCTGCCTCTGACAAACACCTGTGTGTTCTTTGTATCTTTGAGCTTGGTTTTGTTTTTTTGTTTTTTAAGTTTCCACATATAAGTGAGATCATATGGTGTTTTCTTTCTTTGTCTAAATTGCCTCACTTACATAATATCCTCTATGTCCATCCATGCTGTCGCAAATGGCTAGATTGCCTTTTTTATGGCAGAATATTTCATTCTGTCTGTGTGTGGGGGGTGTATGTATACGCACCCACATGTACACCACATTATTCATCTGTCAGTGGACACTTAGGTTGTTTTCATGTCTTGGTTATTGTAAATAATGCAGCAATGAACGTGAGGCACATTTTCATTTTTAGTACTGTGTTTCCCAGAAAATAAGACCTAGCCGAACCATCAGCTGTAATGTGTCTTTTGGAGCAAAAATTAATATAAAACCTGGTCTTGTTTTACTATAAGACTGGGTATAATATAATACTAAGTCTTATATAATATAACATAAGACCGGGTCTTATATTAAGTTTTGCTCTAAAAGACGCATTAGAGCTGATGGTCTGGCTAGGTCTCATTTTCGGGGAAACACGGTAGTATGAGTTTCCCAGGACTGCCGTAACAAATGACCATAAACTGGGTGGCTTAAAGCAACAAAAATCGATTCTTCCATGGTCTGGAGGCTTGGAAGTACAAAGTCGGCGTCAGCAGGACCTCAAAGAGGACTCTTCACGGCCTCTTGTGGCTTCTGCTGTTTGCCGGCAGTCTGTGACATGCCTTGACCAGCTGATGTATCACTCTGGTCTCTGCCCCCGTCCTCACAGGGCCGTCGTCTCTCTGCATCTCTGGACCTTGGCCGCTTCACGTTAGTCATGTTGTTTTAGCACCTGCCCTTGTGACTTCCATTTTAACTGAATTACGTCTGCATAGACCCTGTTTCTAAATAGATTTTTCATAGGTTCACTTACAGGTTCCGGGTGGACATGAATTTTGGGGTACCACCCATGACACCTTTTATTGTAGTCAGGGTCACTTCCTCTGCAGTAGTTAGAAGTGAGTCCAGCCCCAATTGCAGGCAAGGGAATTAAGACTCCATCTTTGGGAACAGAGTCAAAGAACTGGAGGTCGCATTTTGAAACCACATTTGCGTGAGTATAAATAATCTTCAGACAACCACCAGTGAAATACTGTTTTCTTTTTAGGCATATATGTGTGTATATATAAAACAGGGTTTTAAGGCACCTAAGTAGAAAGAGACCTTCAGGTTTTAGTTTTTGGCAAAAGCTAATAGAGGTTCACTTGGAAAGGTGTGCGTTATCTCCTAAGGATGGCACAGAGTGGGTTTAATTCATTCTTTTATTGTGTTATCAGAAGGCTGATCCGTATTTTTGGGTCTGAAGACTTACCAAGTTCTTGGGGACTCTCCTGGGTGGTGGCTGCTCCATAGCCACACATGGGAGGGACAGATGACCTGACATCTGAAATGCTCGGGGGAAGAATCAAGACCCTGTCTTACTTAGTAGCACTTCGTCCAGGGAATATCAAACTTTCTGCCATTGTGTTCATTTTTGCTTGCCACAACTTAGAGTCAGACGTAGCTTCATTTTCCATGTTTGTGTTTGTGACTTTCTTGCTAGGCTGGTTTCTTGCACTTATCTGATGTTGACATTTAGACTTTTCATTTGTTGTTAAATGGGTAAATTAATAATGCAGTAAAGAAAATTGTTTAACAACTCATTTGTAATGGAAATACAGTTCCTGTATCATTCCTGAAGGGAAGCACCTGACCCAAAAAAGAAAAATTGCCGACTGGAAGAATGGAAGAGGGGATGTTGGTGACTTGTCAACTGTTTTGTGTCCAGAAAGAGAAAAGCTTATAGGTAGAGGCAGCTGGGAAGGTGGGGGGAGGACAGGCCACCCATTCATCTTGCCTCCGCCCACCTTTGTCACTCACCTGTGGAACCTGTGCCCACATTGGGTGGCTTCAGTGAGCTTCCAGGTTTCTCCTCTCTGCATGGTAACTTGGGACACGAGTAGACTCTGTCAAGCATTATTTGAGACATGCGGCATGAAACTGTCATGTTTTAGAGGGCCTTTCTGTTGCAAATGACCCCTTAGTGGAGTTTCCATGGTTGTTGGGCAGTGAGAGCCAGGAGAACTGAAATGGTTTATCATCATTGGTTCTCTGTGGCCTTGGACCTGGGATGGGGGCTGCTCCCCCCAGTTGCAGCAGTGTTGGTTTCTGTGAGTGACTTCCTCTGTAAGATTCTGTCTCTTATAAAGGAAATGGCTAATGTTAGGAAGTCTGGACATTTGTCCTACTTTACAGTTTTCAACGTGCTTTCCACACATAAGAACACATTTAATTTCTCAAAGTGCCCGCCTGGGAAACAGGTGTTGTGACTTCTGAGATGGAGGTGAAGACTGTACCCTGAGGTCATTTGCGGCCTCTAGGACTTGCAGAGGAGCTGGTAGGGGCTGGGCCTGGGCTGGTGGCTCTTTCCCTCTGGCTCCAGGACACAGAATTCTTGTATGGCAAGACACAGTTCTCTGAGTGTTACAGTTCCTTCTCTCTGGTCCAGCTGTTTCTGTGCATCTGAGAACATGGTTTTCTTCTGGAGGGGTGGTTTTCTTGGCCAGAGTGGACTTGTGAAGATAAATGTAGTTTCTTTGATTTTTATCACCTTTTATCCTTGCGATTCATTGAAGAATCAAGGGTTCTAGAATAGCTTTTCTGTTTTTAATTCTCATTAATTTTCCATGTTCAGCTCTGTCCATCCGTTTAGTATGCGCAGGTGCTGGGCTTGTGCCCAGTTGTGGACTAGGCTGTGTCTGCTGTCCGTGGATTTCCCATGGAGTGCTGGAAACCACGAGTAAATGGGTCTGTCGGGGTCAGCCATGGAGAACTCACTCTAGCTGTTTTAAGCAGAAAAGGTTTGGCCTGGGGCAGTAAGTGCCAGCAGAATGGTGGGAGGGTCTGGGGGCAGTCACGCAGGGATGGCTTGCCTGTCAGGACTGGTCCCAGAGGCGGGACGGAGTCTGCCTCTGCAGCCTTAGCTCAGAGCCAGGGCACTCTTTGCTCCATTCTGTTCCTCCAACCCTAACCCTGCTCAGCGTTCCAGTCCCAAGTGAATGCATCTGATTGGCTCTAAATCCCACTGGGAACAAGTCTGGAAATTGTCCTTCAGCGTTTAAACCTTTTCAGGAAGGCGCAGTACAAGTTGTGTGCCACAGACCTGGAGGAGCCGACCTGCGTCCCCTATCAGGCCTGTAGGGTAGGGGTGTCCAGGTGCTGCGTGAGTCACAGGAGAGCGGTCCGCAGGTGTCTCACCTGGAAGTGCCAGGTGAATGTGTCCCTCCAAGGGTGTCAGGAGGTGGTAACAGCATCTAGTGGCTGGTGTGAGCGTGGTGTTGGGCATACAAGTACAGAGGAATGCAGGGACTCTTGGGCACTGAGTCTTTTAAACCACTTAAGGAGTTTGGACTTGAGTTGGAAGATAGGGGAACCATCACAGGGTTCAAAGTCATCAGATCTGGGGGTTTAAAAGGCAGACCCTGGTCCCTGGGGAGCAGGGCAAAGAGGAAGCAGACCACTTAGGCAGCTCTTTAAATATTTGAAGCAAAAATGAATGAATTCTGCAAAGTGAGCAGGTTCAAGAGACAGCCAGCAGGAGGAATCGACAGGCCTGAGTGACACGCTGGTGGCGGAGAAGTGAGGGATTGTACATTCTCTAGTTTACCGATTGGATGTAGCCTTCAAAGAGCTTTGTAATGAAACTTGAGTAATTTACCTCCCACATTTGAAAAAAAAAATGTGTTAGGAGAAATGGCAAGACGGGGGCTGTTCATGCAGACGCCCTTTCTGCACTGTCCCCGCTGCGTTCTCCATCCCCGCCCTGTGCATCCCACACTCCCACCCTCAGGGGAAGAGGCCTGGGGTCGTGCATCCCCCACTCCTACCCTGTGTCTATGAACTTGACTATTTTAGGTACCTCATGAGTGAAATTGTACAATATTTGTCCTTTGGTATCTGGCTTATTTCACTTAGCATACTGTCTTTAATACACCTTCTTACATTGATTCATACTCTCTCTCTACAAACGCGCACACACACACACACACACACTCACTCACTCACACACCCGTTCTATTCTGCCCCTACCATTTACTGGACCTGGAATGACGCAAGTTGCAAGTTCTTAGTTTTACTAGTGTCCTGGATTTCTTTTTTTTTTTTTGTCCTGGATTTCTTTAATCCCCAGAGTAGGTCTTGATTTTAGCCCTCAGGCCTTGTCTTTCTCTTAGCACCTCTCTGTGGTTGGGACTTAGCCTCTCCCTGCTGCCACCAGAGCTGTGAGATTTCTGGGTGTCACCTGACCCATGCACACTTCTCCCTTGCCCCTGTCGCCTTTTGTTGTGGGTCCTGTCTGGCCACCTCCCGACTAACCAGTGAGCCAGAGGGCAGTGGTGTCGACTGTTCACTTGACACCTTCAGGCCTTGGCTCTCGCCGGACACATGCACACGCTGTGCAGGCTGGCTCAGTTCTGGAATTCTTCACGTGCCTCCTTGGACAGCTGTGCAGTTCAGTGGCCCTGCCTCCCCGATCCACTCGTGTGAGCTGTGGATGAATGTGTGTCTCCCTGTGTCACAAGGTTCTCCCAGCCCTGCTCACAGGGAACTGGCTTCCTCTTGCTGTGCTTGCTTCCTGGGGGCTTAGGATCACAGGCATTTAGGGGATTGAAGAGATGCGTGTGGTCATCAAGATCAGTGGTTTTCAATCCATCGGGCACATGGCGGAGAGGCTGGGGGCCAGGCAGGCGGAGCCAGAGCCTGGACCTCCCCCTGGCTCTGCTGTCATGTCTTTTATGTAGACAGTGATTGACTAACTAAACCTCCAGCCTCCACACGGGGGCTATTTGGAAATATAGGGGTGGGGCTTGTTTTTTATCTTGATGATACACATTTTATGGACGAGGGTGCTACGCACATTTAGAGGGGATGAAGGGAGCCGGGTTGTATATATGCTGCCATGTGGGGAACCATATGGTAAGTGAAGAATTGTCCCACCTGAAATGCCCATAGTGTGTCCCTATTAAAACATTGAGGCCAACCGTTGTGGTTCCAGTTGGAGAAACTGAGGCCAGGAGAAGTTAAGTGATGTGGCCGAGTACAGACCCCAAACCAGACCCACAGCCTCTGCCTCCTCCCTCCTCCCTTTCAGGTCTTCTCATCTTCTTCAGGAAAATCCACTCCCCACCTTTCTGTCTCTCTCTCTCTCTCTCTCTCTCTCTCTCTCTCTCTCTCTCTCTCTCATTTCTCTTTTCCTTGCTCCTCCATGTTAGCATTAAGTAGCCTCAAAAGCCCTTTATCATAGCTGACATTGTGGATGAGCTGTATACACTATGATAACAAAGCTGCTGAATTTTAGGAGTGAAATGACAAGTAAGGCTAACACACTGGAGAGCTCTGTACCTCTAAAAGGGCGTCAACATGACCAGAATTTCCTTCAGAAAACAGAAGTTTATCTCAGCATCTTTTAACCGACCTTTTCCCCCTCTAAAACCAGCCTTGAAGTTAAGGTTAAAAAGGAAATTCATTCTTAGCTTTGCTTTTCAGTTTTAATTATTAGCAGCGTGACAGGATTGTATGTGTATGCCTATGTGTGAAGACTAGTTGTGGAAATTTTTAAACATTAAAACGTAGACAGAATGATCTCATGGATCCAATGTCAGGCTTCCGTGATTATAACGCGTACTTTTTCCATCATAAATATTTCAGTATATATCTCTAAGAGGTGGGATCTTCTTTTCTTAGCTGCAGTACCATTATCAAATACCCCAAACTCCAGTAAACCCTTAATATCGAATAATCAGTCGGTGTTCACATCTCTGGGTCTGTGTATTTTAAATCACAAAGTGACTTATGTCTGCTGGAGGGTTTTGTGGACTGCAGTAGTTGCCCCACCGCTTTGTGTGGTGGTTTCTCTGAGAACATGTGTTTGGTGGGTCAGGATGTGGCCCATCGGGGTCGTGGACATGAAGTGTTTGGGTGGCAGTACCTGCTTTGTTCTTGGTGTGAATGGATGCCAGTGAGTGTGTAATCTTAGTGGGATGCCATAAATAACTAACTATCCGGCATTTCTCTGCAACTGGGATCTGTGTGCCCTCTTTTCTTATCCCTCAGGGACTGTGCTATCCCTGCTGGCAAGTGGCAGTGGAGCACTGAAAATGTCCCAACTGAGATGTGCTGCTAGTGTGAAATATGCTAGATTTCCAAGGCTTAGTATGAATAAAAAAGTAAAATAGCTCATTAATTCTGTTTTATGTTGATTGCATCTTGACATGATATTTGGGATATATTAGATTAAATAAAATCTGAGGATTTGATTTCACCTGTTTCTTTTTTCACATAACGTAAAACTCACCATTTTAACCATTTTGAAGTATATCATTCAGTGGTGTTTGGTATATTAATGATGTTGTGCAACCATCACCACTAATTTCAGAACATTTTCATCACCCCAAAAAGAAATGTGTACCCATTTGACAGTCTCTCCTTCCAGCTGCTGGCAACTACTAATTTACTTTGTATCCATTTGCCTGTTGTGGGAGTATCATATCAACATAATGACACATTTTGTAACTGTTTGCGACTTGTAACTGTTTGCTTCATTCACTTAGCATTGTGCTGTCAGGGCTTATCCGTGCTGTGCTAAGTGTCATTGCTTCCTTCCTGTGAATGGCTGGATAATACTGCATTGTATGTGTGGTGTACTGCTTTTTGTTTATCCATTCATCACATGATGGACGTTTGAGTTGTTTCTACTTTTTGGCTATTGTGAATAATTCCTCTATGTACGTTTGCGGACAAGCTTTTGTGTGGATGTATGTATGTGTTGGGTGTATGCCTAGGAGTGGAATTATTGGGTCATATGATCACTTTGTTTAACTTTTTAAGGAACTGCCAAACTGTTTTTCACAGCAGCTGCACCATTTTGTATTCTCATTAGCTGTGTGTGAGGGTTCCAGTTGCTCCCGTCCTTGTCAATACTTATTCCCCTCCCCACCCCCTTTTTTTCTCACTTGTAGGCGTCCTGGAGTGTGTGAAGTGGCATCTTCTCATTTTGATTTGAGTTCTCTAATGACTAAATTGTTGAGCATCTTTCATTTACTTGTGGGCCATTCATATATCTTCTTTGGAAAACTGTCTGTTCAAATCCTTTGCCCAACATGTTTCTTTTTACTTAATGTCACTGCTATAGAATTTAAAATTCCCATATGTGACTAACATATTTCTGTTGGATGGCACTGCTCTGGGAGATTTTTAAATTGGTGAGGGGTAAAAAGAAGACACTGTCAAATACTCCATATTCTTCCCTTCATTCCTAATATCATGCCCAGGTCACTAAGATTAAGTTTTTCATTTTAGGTTCCTCTACCTGAGGCACTAACAGGAATGTCATTACAAAGACGGTTATCCAGACACCTAAGTGCCGGTGGGTTGACTCAGGGTAGATGGTTACAGGGTCCTCTTCAGTAAGGCTTTTAAGGCAGGCCCTCACCATCAAATCAGGTTGATTTTTTTAATGAGCCAGACAAATATAGCAGTAAAAGTCACCTTCTCTTTTTAATAATGTGATCAGCATCACACTATTAAAATACCAGTGAGCTTTTCAAAAGATAACGTTTTAAACATTTAGTCATTTATATCTTATTGCGCTTTCAGAACACGATATTTTATTGTAGGTTTACTGCTTTGGAAATTTACTGTGAAACACTGAGCTTATTGTTCTAGAAATCTAATGCGGAAATAGTTTGATCAAATATACTTGTTTCCCAGAATGGAATGGTTATGACTTTGTACGTGGGTGATTCATCCTGAGGTCTTCTGAGTTTAGTTTCCAGTTACATTCCAGTGGCACTTACTGTGCCTCCCTGTCTCTGCTAAGCATTCCCAGGGGACAGTGCACAGTCACTAGGAAGTGCGGGTCCCCCAGCGTCACTCTGCACCAACATGGGAAAGCATCTGTGTTGTTTAGAGTATAATATATAATTCATTTAAAAATAATTTTGTTTAATGCAGGTGTTTTGTTTTTTTCTTGAACCCCTAAAATAGCTAGAAGCATTTTCATAGTTTTTCTGAAAATGATTCAACAAGATTTGCAATAAATATAAAACTGCATATAAAAGCTTGATGGTATTTTATGATCCTTTTCTCATTGACTTAAGTGGAGACTGTATTTTTCCATGCATAAGTAAATAGGTGGAAGAAGATAACTAAAATATATTGTGTTTGGAAGAATAAAGTCACATGGGAGACAGAAATATCTTCAGATTTCATATTGCACTAATTTCTAAACCTTCCTAACCCCCCCCCGATAGTTGCAGACTCCAATATGGATTTTTTAGGGCGGGGCTAAGGGGGAATGAGGAGAAAAGGAACGAGTTAAATTGCCCATCATTTTTATATTGCCATAGTTTAGAAATGATTTACCCAGGAGAAAACGGCTTTCGAGATGAAATCAGTGTATAATCATTTAAGTGTTCTTTTTCTCTGTTTTGTTTCAGCTCTGATATTCAGAGGGAAGGAGGTTTTGACACATAGGTGAGGTGGGAGTTTAAGTGTACAGTTTAGTAGTGTTGTTGTGCAACAGATCTCGAGAACTTTTTCATCTTGCGACGCTAAGATTCTATGCTCTTTCAAACCTAATTCCCATCCCTCTCCCCCAGCCTTTGGTAAACACCTTTCTGTTTCTATGATTTTGACTGTTTTAGGTACTTCATATGTGTGGAATCATACAGTATTTGTCCTTTTGTGACTGCTTTGTTTTGTTTAGCATTATGTCCTCAAGGTTCATTCATGCATATGACACTTTTTTAAAGGCTGCATAATATTCCACTGTATGTATAGTATATACCTCATTTTCCTTATCCATTAAGGGACCAGGCTTGCTTCTAGCTCTTGGCTCTTGTGAATAGTGCTGCTACGAACGTGGGGGTGCAGCTATCTCGTCAAGATCTTATTTTGAGTTCTTTTGGATGTATACCCAGAAGTGGGAATGCCGGATCACATGGTCATCTTTTGTCTTTTTAATTGAACGTGAGCGAGCCTTTTCTGAGAGGAGCAGGAGCAGTGAGCTGTGTAAATCTGATTTCCCGCTGTGCGAATCCTCCTGTCTCCAGGCTCTTCTCTTTGCTGCCATGTAGACTATCTTTAAACACCCCTTTTGAAAATCTGTACCTGAGAGATGCATCATACAGGACATTATCACTATGACTTTCCTGTCGTACCAGGAAATGTTCCTGTGCTCAGATCGCCCCAAATAAACAGCAGATTTGTGTGGCCAGACTTCATTTCTGGGAGCACAGTTCTGTATTCATAATGACCTTATTCCAGAAAACTCTGTCCAGACCAAAGAAAGAGTAAGAGCTGGACAGAGAGGTCCAGGAGGAAACCAGAGGCACAGAGGGGGAGGGGATGTGGTTGGCATCGTCACTGTTGACCAGGAATGGGATAGAAACGTGTTACAGGCGGCACGTCCAGGGTGTGGCATTTTACAAACTTTGTTGGTTATGACACAGTAAGAAACTTTCCCATTAAGGCTCAGTACGCAGCTCTGTGTACTGGGTGTGTGTGTACGTGTTCACACAACAACACTTACCTGTGTGATGTGCTGTGGTAGTTAATATTCTACTCCCCTCTTAGGTTTTTGTTTGCTTCTGCCTCTGGGCACAGTCCACTGGATTGGCGTCCCACTCGGGCTTTAGATCCAATTTGGCAAATTGTGATGAAGGGCCCTCTCTCTGGAGCCAGCCTGTTGGGACCCGGGGTTTGGCTTTGTCTGTTTGCTGTTGAGAAAGCCACATGCCCTTGAGCATCCTAAGTAATCTGTGCCTCAGTTTCCTGTCCCCTAAGATGGATGATACTCTGCCCACCTCATACAACCGGTGTGAAGAGGAAACGGTCCCTTGGATGTGGAGCCCAGCAGAGCACCTGGGGGAAAGTGCTTACTCAGTGTGCTGGCTACTGGTTGCGCTGAGCTCCACACTCACTTTTCTTTTCACCTTTTTTCATTGTTATCCGGAGTCCTGTGTTGCTTCTTCCTTCCCCTGCTGTTGGCATTCCTACTTTGTGTAACTAACTGAGTGTGAGCCCTCTACCCTGCTCGTTTGTAGATTGGACTGAAGGAAGAGGCCAGAGGTTAAAATGAATCGGTGTGCTCATTTACCAAGATCCCTTCTCTTTGCTCTCTTAGCCAGCCTTTGACTTCTGATTGAGTACATGACTATACCCGGCCACCCCCCAGAGAAAGGCCAGAGGTGCTGATTCAGCCAGGCGTGCTGAGTGGGGCTGTTCACAGAGGGGGAGCGTGTCCTGGAGTTGAAATAGAGCCGGAGGATCTGCTTACCCCTTCCTGGGTTATGGGCTGGTGTTTGGAAAGCAGATCTTTCAACACACATGTTCCTTTTGAGGCTGTAGACATCTGCTGTTCCAGGGCGTGGGGGCATTCCCTTCCTTTTTTCCCCACATTTGAATCTTAGCAGAGGTCTTCTGAGTTGTTAGGTTGTGGTTGTTTCATTCTGTGTTTATCTTCCTTGCAGGCAGTTTTAGTGAATAATATCACCACAGGCGAAAGGCTCATCAGAACCCTGCAAGGTGAGTTCCACTCCCCTCCTTCATACCAGTCATTGGGCCTTTTAGGAAAAAGCCACCTTCCCTCTTGTCTTTCCCTGAGGTCTCTGATTCTAACCTAATGATGAATTATGAGTGATTGAGTAATGTTTAATTTATTCCTTTTGCCTAACTATAAATCCTTAAAGACCTTTTCCTTGAAAATTGTTAGTAAATACTTTACAAGCTGCTCTGTGCTGAAGAATCAGACTCTCATTTTTTGATATGTTAAGATACACACACATATACACATACACACAGAATACATATGTCACCTGTTTTATATCTATCTATCTGTCTATCTATCTATCTATCTATCTATCTATCTATCTATCTATCTATAGAATGCATATAATCTCTTTTAATTGGTTTACCTGTCACCCTGAATTCAGATATTCTTAAAACCTGTAAAAACTATCCAGCCCAATTTAATTCAGTTTCTTTGCTTCTGTCCATCAGTTTGGCAGTCAGGATTGTTTTTTCTTTGGGCCTTTCTGAAGCAGCAGTGGAGGCAGTAATGGGTGAGCCTCTCTGTGTGGTCTGCTCCCCTTTCCACTGTGACTGGAGGGTTCAGCGGGGACCAGTGTGGCCATGCCAGTGACCTGTATGAATTCCTGTCCTCCTCTTGGCTTAGACCAGTTAAAGGCCCTGCAGAAGAATTATGGCAAGCTGCAGCAGGATGTCCTCCAGTTTCAAAAGAACCAGACCAACCTGGAGAGGAAGTTCTCCTATGACCTGTAAGTGTGTCTGCATCAAGCATGCACTCAGGTGGCTGACCAGTTCTAGGCCAAGGGCAGTGTCTGGGTTCCAGCATAATCTCCACTCGCCCTTCCCATTTTAGAGCATACAGGGCTCTGTGGGAAAGGTGCAGGCCCTTTTCAGGAGTCAGGGCCTTCAGAAATAGTGCATTTTATTGTTTTAAGTGTCAGCATTGCTTTAGAAAGCCATGGAAAAGTGTTAGCCAGTGGGCTCATAAGATAAATAAGAAGGCAGTTCTCCTTGGTAGGAAATGACTTACTTAACGTACTTTAAAACTTAACGTAACTTAAAATTCTGTAAAGTACAGGTGTACTAAGAGTCAGCACGCATTCCCGCTTCTTACTCCTACCCCTGTGGCAGACATCACTAAGCGATCACTGTACTTGATCCAAACACAGTGTTGCAGTCTCTCCTCAGATCTCTTCCAGTCAGGGTATGAGATGAGTCAGGGTATTGCTTGCCATCTCATCTCCATGCTGTGAGGAAGTGGAGTTGGTGGATGCTGCTACTGGCATGTAATCGTAATACTCTGACGTCAGCGACCTGGATGAATGGGTCACCCATCTTGATAGAGTCCCGTATTGAGCACATTCGTTCATAGTCTTCTGACCATCAGTTGCACCAGTTAGAATAACCTCTGGTGGCCAAGTCCTGTATGTGTGTACATTTTAGCTCCAGTTAATGCCTGAGCATTTACCATGTAGATGTAAGAAAAAGCCAGCCTGAGGCTTTCAGGAAGTCACACTGTCACAATCTGTATGACCTGTGTCTTGGAATTTGAGCTGCATCTGAGGTTGTTCCCCTTATTGCTGTCAAGCTGGACTGTGGAAAGCTGACCTTAATCTGCACTGTGGAGAGATAGAGGCTCTTTTACTTGATTTTGGCAGAGCTGAGAGCAGGTGAAAACACTACTTCTCTTTTTGTAGGTTTAAAGGTCCAGGAAGTGCACCTGCTCATTTGCTAATTCTTAGTTTCTGTGATATTCGTAGCAATGAATTGGTCACATCTAGTTCTTCCAGTACACAGATGTCTCTCTTTTTGTTCCCTGTGTTTAAGCTACGGGACACTAGTCTGCTACCAGTGGCTTGCATGTTTGTGAGAATTTTATGTAAATGAATTTTTCACCAAGTCTTCTTTCTCTTGATCTGTAAGCTGTGCAAGGTCAAGAACTCTGTCTTTCATTATTTCTACAGTACTGATGCCCCTTGGTGTGTGGTACGTTGAGACCCAGTAAGCCCTTTGAACCTGAAGGGTGTATTACAAGATTAGAGGTTGCGTGCACTTTCACGTGGCTCTGAAATGCATGCCGCGCCGACAGGCGGCCATGTGGTAGAGAGAGCGCTGCACAGTAGCAGGAAACCTCGAGTCTGGCTTCTGGTTTCAACCTTGTCCCTCACAAGGTGGCCGACCATTGTCAGCCATCTTGGATCACGAGGTAATCATGAGGATAGAAACCAGTGCTAGGATATTGAAACAAAGAGAAGCCTGGATTTTTGATGACTCAGAGCTGCCGTACTGGCCCTGAATTGCCTACATCCAGACTTCCTTTAGGTGAGGAAAAAGTAAACTGCTATCTTTTGGCCTTCCTGTTTCACCCCGCCAAACCTAATGCTAACTCATCCAGTTTTCAAAAATACTGTGCCTTTAAATACTGTTTCTTGATCAAACTAGATCATTTTCATGAACGCTCATCTATTACCCACAGGACTCCTTAGGAAAGGCCATTTAGAATTGAGTCCTAAAGAATGGGGAGTAGAGAAGGGAGATTAGGACGTGTTCTAGAAAAGAAAGAGAATCTGGGGACTCAGAGTGATCTGAGCAAGACAGATGGTATCATATAGTCATGGAGGTAAGTGATTACGAGTAATAGCTTGGGGATGGGCATAAAAATGATTAGTTATGAGGGTCGTGCTGGGAAATCTCCTTCCCAGATTCTGATGTCATGAATCTTAGGTCTTTAGTTAGAGTCACACAGGTCCCTGAAGCCATGTTCTTTTTATTTTTTTTCATTCCCTCAGTCTGTTTTTTCTCTCTTTAGATAGGATAATATCTGTTGTTTATCTTCCAGTTCACTGATGCTTTCCTCCACTGAGATTTTTTTATTTTGGTTATTGCATTTTTCAGTTATAAAATTTTCATTTGGTTTCTCTTTATCACTTCTGTTTCTTGGCTTGATTTTTTCTTTGGCTTCAAGCAGTTGTAATTCCTCATTGAAATAGTTTTCTGTTGGCTGCTTTAAAATCTTTGTCAGATCATTTTAACTTCTCTCCCGTGTCAGTGTTGGTATCTGTTGATTGCCTCTTTTCATTCAATTTGAGATCTTCCTGGTTCTTGTGATGAGTAATTTTTTTTTTTTTTATGTTTTCTTTTTCTTTTTTAATTAGTTTCAGATGTATGAAACAATGTAATAGACATTTACACCCCTCACAAAGTGATCACCCCCCTGCCCCATGATGAGTGATTTTTGATTGAAACCTCTGGACAGTGGTGAAAGCCTTGACTCTTCGCTGACATTCTCATGGGGGAGGGACGGGACCTCAGTACTGTCGGGTGGGAGTGGAAATGCTGGCTTCCCACATCCCCTCCAGTGACACCACTGTGTTCTTAGGTCCGAGGTCCACAGCTGGTTTGCCATCTTCTCTCCTCCTTCAGAGTCTTCTTATGTTTGTTTTAAGTATAATGTCCAGAGTTTTTAGTTGTGCTTAGTAGGAGGAATAGGGAAAAATACATCTAGTCCATCTTCCTGGAAGTAGAAATTTAATTCAGTTTTGACTCTGCCCAGATTTAACACAAACCCCACAGATTAAGGGCTCAGTCCCACAAGACTGCCCCCACCTCAGACGCCAGCCACAAGTTCTGGGTGTCTCCAAGCCACATGTACTTTTGCCTGGCTAGCTACAAATTCAGGGCTTCCCACAACCCCCTCTGTTTTCTGTAATTCTATAGAATAACTCGCAGAACTCAGGAAAGTTCTATACTTACAATTACAGTTTTATTATAAAAGATACAACTCAGAAACAGCTAAATGGTAGAGACTCATAAGGCAAGGTCTGGAGTGGGGGTGGGGAGGAAGGCAGGAGCTTATGTTGGAATTGGGTGTCACCTTTCTGGTACATAGATTTGTTCACCAACTGCAAACTTGGCCAAGCTTCATGGTCCAGGGTTTTTATCTGAGGTTTTATTATGTGGACATGATTGATGAAGTCATTGGTCACGTGATCGAACTCCATCTCCAATCCCTCCCAGCTTCCTGGAGAGTGAGGGTGCGCTGAAAGTTCCAGCCCTCTAATAATGTGGTTGGTTCTGGCCACCAGCCCCATCCTGAGGCTATATAAGCTCCTCCCAGTGAGTCAACGCATTAGCATAAACTCACCTGTGGTCCACAGGGCTAATTACGAATAACAGAAGACACTCCTATTACTCAGGAAATTCCAAGGATTGTAGGAGTTCTGTGCCAGTAGCTGGGGACAAAAAGCGAATCCTAAAAAATTATACCAAAGACTATATTTTTAAAAAAATTGGGTTTTTCTAACCAATAAAATTCACCTGCTTTAGAACAATGTGACATATTTCTAGTAAGCTCAGTCAACTAGTTTTCTTGTCATTTAATAGTTGAAAATATACATGTTGTCTTGCCTCATGTGTCCTCTTCCGATAAAAGTGCCTGATGCGGGAAAAAGGTGAGCCGTGTCTCTTATTGAAGTGGATTTTAGTCACAGCAGGAACATGCTTGGTATATAGACACATCTGTAGATATTTGTCTTTTCCTTTCCTTCTTTCACCAAAGGAGCCAGTGCATCAATCAGATGAAAGAGGTGAAGGAGCAGTGTGAGGAGCGGATAGAAGAAGTCACCAAAAAGGGAAACGAAGCTGTAGTTTCCAGAGACGTAAATGAAAAAAGAGACCAAGGCCAGCAGGTAATTTCTGGTTTTTCTGCGTAGGATTCCCAGAATGTATTCCTACCCCTTATTCAGACATTTTGTTCCCTATCTGCTGTCTGGTTTACTCACTCTGCTCTCCCTTGTGGGTTTGGTTCCCTGAGACAGCTTGGTCCCCGGATGCTGTGTGTCTGACGGAGTGTGTTGCCCCCACCCCTGCCCTCATTCTTGTGCTCAGGGCTTTACTGGAATCACTTCATTTAAAGCACAGCCACCCTGGGAGAGGGTTGCTGTCGTCTTCCTGTTTTGAGAGTGGGGCCCACGAAAATGGTTAAATACTATGGCCGAGGTCATGGCACCTGGCCTGTGGTGGAGCCGATCAGAGCCCATCCTGTGTAAAGCGCAGCCTGTGAAACTGCTGCTCAAAGCCTTCTGAGAGATCTTCGGTTCTGTTTTTAAACATAGCAGCTTGATTGAGACATAATGTATATACCATGTAATTACCCATGGAATATTTAAAATTCACTGATTTTTAGTACGTTCACAAGTTGTGCAACTATCATCACAATGAATTTTACATTTTCATTACCCCAAAGAAACCCCATACCCTTTAGCTCACTCCCCATTTACTGCCAACCCCTGGAGCTCTAGACAACCACTAACGTATTTTCTATCTCTAGTTATTGCCTTATCAAATCAGACAACATGTGGCCTTGTGTTTCTGGCTTCTTTCACTTAGCGTAATGCTTATCCATGTTGTGTGCATGTATGAATGCTTCATTCCTTTTTATGACTGTATAATATTCCATTGCATGGCTATACCAAATTTTGTTTATTCATTTGCCACTTCATAGGTATTTGGGTTATTTCTGGTTTTTGGCTATTATGAATAATGCTGCTATGGATATTTATGTATGCATTTTTGTGTGGACCTAAGGTTTCATTTCTCTTAAGTGTATACTACGAGTGGAATTGCTGGGTCATACAATGCTAATGTATTGAGAAACTGCCAGACATTTTTCAAAAAGTGATCCCATTCTTTTACGTTCTCACCAGCAGTTTATGAGGGTTCCAGTTTTTCCATATCCTTGCCAAATCTTATTGTTATCTGCTTTTTAAATTTATAGCCATCCTAGTAGGTGTGAAATGGTATCACGTGCTTTAGATTTGCATTTCCATAATAACTAATGAGCTGAGCATCTTTTCGTGTGCTTTATTGACCATTTGTATATATATATATATATATTTTTTTTCTGAGATGTCTATTTGGATCCTTTGCACATTTTTAAATTGAGTTATTATTGAGTTGTAAGTTCTTTATATATCCATTCATACATATATATACATATATATATATTAGATATATCATTTGCAAAAATTTTTTTCTCATTCTGTGAGGTTTTTTTTCACTTTCTTGATGGTATTCACGGAAACAAAAAATTTTTTATTTCGATGAAGTCCATTTTATTTATATTTTCTTTTGTCACTTATTCTTTTGGTGTTATATTTTAATTAAAAGGCTTTGCCTAATCCAAGGCCATGAAGATTTATTCCCATATTTTCTTCTAAGAGTTTTATAGTTCTTAGCTCATACATTTAGTCCTATGATCCATTTTGAATTAATTCTGTTTTTGTATATGGTGTGGGGGTAGGGGTCCATCTGCATTCTTTTTGTATGTGGATATCCAGTTGTCTTAGCACTATTCGCTGAAAAACACAAAAACAATTATTTTTTTCTCCACTGAATTATCTTGGTATCCTTGTCAAAAATCAGTGTATGTAAATGTGAGGGTTTATTTCTGGCCTCTCAGTTCTGTTCCATTGATCTGTTTGTCTGTCTTTATGTCGTACCACGTAATCTGGATTACTGCAGCTCCATAGTAAGCTTTGAAATCAGGAAGTGTAAGTCTTCCAACTTTGTTCTTTTTCAAGATCATTTTGGCTATGCTGAGCCTGTTGACTTTCCATATGAATTTTAGGATCCACTTGCCAATTTCTTCAGCAAATCCAGGTGAAATTTTGACAGAGATTACATTGAATCTTTAGATCAGTTTGGAAGTACCGTGTTTCCCCGAAAATGAGACTGGGTCTTATATTAATTTTTGCTCCAAAAGACGCATTAGGACTTATGTTCAGGGGTGTCATCCTGAAAAATCATGCTAGGGCTGATTTTCTGGTTAGGTCTTATTTTCGGGGAAACACAGTATTGCCGTCTTAACATTAAGTCTTCTGTTCTATGAATGTGGGATGTCTCTCCACTGAAGTCTTTTAAACATTTCTTTCAACAATGTTTTGCAGTTTTCAGAAGTCTTGCGCTCTTTTATTCAATTTATTTGTAAGTATTTCTTATGCTGTTATAGTTTTCTTAACTTTATTTTCAAATTGTTCATTGTGAGTATATAGAAATACAGTTCATTTTTAAATATTGATCTTGTATATTGCAACTTACTGAACTTGTTTATTAGTTCTGATTTTTGTGTGTGATTCCTTTGTATTTTCTATATATAATGTTATGGCATCTAAAAATAGATGGTTTCACATTTTCCTTTCCAATTTGATGCCTTTTATTTCTTTTTCTTGCCTAATTGCCCTGGCTAGAATTTCCAGTACAATGTTAAACAGAAGTGGAAAGAGCAGAAATCCTTGTCTTTGATCATAGGATAAAAGCATGAAATCTTTCACCATTAAGTTTTATGTTAACTGTCTGTTTTTCATAGATAGACTTTACCAAGTTGAGGAAGTTCCTTTCTATTCTTAATTTGTTGAGGGTTTTTTTTTTGTTTTTTGTTTTTTATCAAGAAGAGGTGTTGGACTTTGTCATTCTTTTTCTGCATCTATTGAGATGATCCTTTTTTTTTTTTTTGTCCTTCATGCTATTGATACGGTATTACATTGATTTTTTGGATGTTTAACCTTCCATTCCTGGAATAAATTCCACTTGGTCATGGTGTATAAAATCCTTTTATGTGTTACTAGAATTGATTTGCTAGTATTTTGTTGAGGATTTCAGTGTCTGAAATCAGAGATGGGTCTGTAGTTTTATTTTCTTGTAATATCTTTGTCTGGCTTTGGTATCGGTAATATTGGGTCCATAGAATGAGTTGGGGAGTATTTCTTTTTCTGTTTTCTGAAGAGTTTTTGAAGATTTGGTATTGATTCTACTTTAAATGTTTGGTAGAATTCACTATTGAAGCCATCTGGACCTGGGTTTTTCAAAGGAGAAATTTTTAAATTACTAATTAAATTTCTTGTTATAAATGTACTCAGATTTTCTCCTTCTTGAGTCACTTTTGGTAGTTTGTGTCTTTTTAGGAACTTGTCTGTTTCATCTGAGTTATCAAACTTGTTGGCAGTTTATAGTATTCCTTTATAAATAATAATACATTTTTATTTGTGTAAGGTAGGTACTGTTCTTTTCATTTTTGATATTAGTAGTTTGAGTCTACTCTTTTTTCCTCAGTTAATCTGGCTAGAGTTTTATCAATTTTGTTCATCTTTTAAAGAACTAATTTGGTTTCATTGATTTTTCTCTATTGTTTTTTATTCCATATTTCATTAATTCCTTCTCTAATCTCTATGATGTCCTTCCTTGATTTAGGTTCAGTTTGCTCTTCTTTTTCCAGTATCATAAGGTGGAAGATTACATTACTCATTTGAAATCTTTGTTTTTCTTAATTTCCCTCTGAACTCTGCCTTAGCTGCCTCCCACGAGTTTGGTATGTTGTACTTTTTGTTTCAGTTTTGCTTTCTAATTTGCCTTGTGATTTCTTTGACCCATTGGTTATTGTAGAAGTGTGTTGCCTAATTTCCACATATTTGTGAATTTTCATTCTCCTATTGATTAGTAATTTCATTCCACTGTGACTGGAAAACATATTTTGTATGATTTCATTCATTTTAAATCTGTTGAGGCTTATTTTGTGGCCCAGCATCTGTCTGTCTTAGAGAATATTCAATGTGTACTTGAGAACATGTGTCTTTTGCTTTTGTTGGGTTGAGTGTTCTGTTGATTTCTGTTCAGTCTCATTGGTTCAAGTCTTCTTTTTCCTTGTTCGTTCTCTGCCTGCTTGTTAATCCATTACTGAAAGTCCTTTCTGGAACATCTTGAAGCAACCTCAGATCTTCTGATTTATGCCAGGTGATAGGGCACAACTGGGGTAGATCATGGCATTTCTCAGGGTTTCAGTGTCCTTATTTGTCAGAAGGATGTAGTGGTCCATTGCATTCCTCAGGGTTGTGAGGGTTCTGGTCACCCTGGCCATCGTGTGTTCCTGTTTCAGCTCCAGGCTCCCAGTGAGCCTCAGCCAAGGTCGCAGGAAGCAGGCCTGGCCCAGGCAGAGGTGCCGAAAGCAAAAGAAAACATGCCCAGTAACGGTGAGCCCCAGACACCAGCCCCCAGTTCTGAAGTGGCTGTGGATTTGAAGAGACAGGGTGAGAAAGGTAAGTGAAGCTTGGTAATTGCATGTTTAAACCCTCTTTAGAGCCCCATTGAAATGAAAAAAAAAAAAGAAAAGAAAAACGTAGTGGCAGTTCATGCCCTCTAGTCTGTATAAATATTCTGAGGGCAGAGTGTGTTGCTGGAGGCAGTTGGTGAGCTCAGTAACGGGGCTGAAGAGGCAGGTGAGGCTCCGCGCACCTGGAACTGGGCCTGCAGGGCTTTTTCTGTCTTATTTGTCTCATCCCTATACGTTAATTGCCTTGTTCTTTGGTAGCTGAGTAAAGAAAGGTCCAAGCTGCGACTCTGTTCAGGACATCGATGGGACTGTGGGCTTAATAGGAGATGACTGAGTCCTCGGCAGTGGCCATTGGCTCCCATGTACTTGTCTTAAGCAGATATAATGATCAGATAACCTTAGCAGTACCCTCTCCCACACTTGCAGGTTGTTGCTATAATTGCGATAACTTAGTCAGTTTTTTTTTCTAAATCACGTCTCTCTTCCTTGTGGTTCTGAAGATGAGCTGCAGGCATAGATAAGACTGGAGTCTTCTGCTGAGGTCACAAAATAAACCACCCAGCTGCCACCCATCACAGCCCACCCCATCCACAGTCCTAGGGAAGGCTCTGGGAGTTGCGTGGTACAAGGGTTTTGTTTGTGTTGTAACGAGATTAAATGCTAGTGAGGTCACAGCTAATTCTGTTCCGTGCGCAGAGGAAACCAATGACATTCCGGTCATCAGCGAGGAGGAGCTCCAGAGGGGGAGTCTGGGGCTGCCCCCGGAACCAGACCTAAAGCAGGCTGTGGAAGAAGACAGACAAGCGGGCGGAAGAGGCCTGGGGGGTGCTGGAGACCTTGGCCGAACCCCACAGGTGCCAGCCGCCCTGTTGATGAGCCAGGAAAATCAGGAGGCAGAGGACCCTGAGCGGGACCAGCTCGTCATCCGGGATGGGCAGGAGGAGGAGCATGATGCTGGCGAGGAAGGTGAGAGGGTGAGAGGCTCTGGGCTGCGGCTTTCCCACAGTCTCCTTCCTGACGCGGGAAAGGTCCCCCGAAGTTTACCAAACAGCAATTTACGGGCTGGTGGTTCGTTTTGTTTGTTCGGTATCCATTATCAAGTAGGACACAGGAGGAAGGAGCAGTGCACTCCCCAGCACTTGGACGTTTCAGAAATCATATTCAGAGAGAGTCGAGCGGGACCTTGATGGGGGCTTAGCTTTGGGCAAACGTGGGCCTCCTGGCAGGCAGACCACAGGTCCTGTCTGTGTCCACGTCCTCACGCAGCGAGGAAGGAAGGATTGGATAGATGGGGCTTCGTGCGTAGTTGAGTGTTGTAGAAAATGGACATGTGACTCCCAGCTCTCTGCTTTGGTTGACTTTTCTCTTTTTTAAAGGAAAGTGTGGGAAACTGAGATGAACAGAATATTTTGGGATGTATTTTGGTGTCTTAAAGATGTGAAAAATTTCAGTCCTGGCCAAGCCAGGAGCACTTAGGAAGACACCTGTTGCGGGTCAGCCAGTAACAGAAGTTGGGGACTGTATTTGCAGAAGTTACCCTGCTTCCATTTAAATACAATTTTCATTCAAGTTTCTTTTTCTGAGGACTCAGTTCAATAATTTAAAAAAAAAGGAAACTCGGTGGCTGAGCTGGTGGCGCTCAGGTTTCAGACCTGGTCACAACGTGTAACAGCTGCTGAGGGCCTCAGGCCGGTGATTCTGCAGGGCGTGCGGGATACACCTCGTGCTCGGTGCCGTTGTAACGATCTGCTCCGTAGAACAAAGCTACGGGGCACACAGGCCTGTGCTTCATTTCCACTTCAAGCGATGAGTGCAGAGAAATATAACTAGAGCTGACTTTTCCAGGCATGCTTTAAAAAAATAATATTTTATTTACCTATATACATATACAAGATGTTTACATTAAACCCTGTGAAAATGTCTGTTGCAGGCATTTTGTCCTGATCTTCTTTTCTGTTTGCTCTTCTCCTCAGGGGTGACTGTAGTGACGAATGATCTAATTCTGTGTGTATGATGGAAGTTTTTACCTTTTGGCTCACAATAGCACTGCATTTCCTTCTTTTGGAGCCATGACACGTTCTGAGGAGGTGCCGTCATTAACTAGAAACCTGTTGTTTCCAAAAACAGCGGTGACTTCCTGTAACCTTGAGTTTGTCTCTTTAAAAAAAGCTGGGATTTAGTGTAACTAGCCAGTTACCCCATTTTATATAGATTCAGAGTTGAAGTCAACAGAGAGAAATCCTACGTGCCACGTATCCTGGAAGCAAGCACATGAATCCCTGTCATTTCCTGAGAGGCTGCAAAACGATCGGACTGAAACCATGATTGGGATAACCCCAGGCTCTGGGGTTCCTGTGGCATCAGAGGGAAATGACGTAGCTTATGTCTTATGTGTCTGTGCTAATTTTACAGGGAGAAACCAGCAAAAGCTGGAAGATGATGACTACAGCATGGATGAAAATGAGGCCGAATCTGAAACAGACAAGCAGGCAGCCCTTGCAGGGAGTGACAGAAACGTAAACGGTAATAACTATGGTGGGAGTGGTGGGGTCATCGCATTCTGGCTGCAGTTGTAATGAACTAGTTTGTGGTCCTTCACGTTTGGGGTGACTATAGCACAAATCCCAATATTGTAAGGGATCATCCGTTTGAAGGAGACTTTCTTTTCTTCAGAAGCCTTTGAACATGGGGGCAGTGGAGGGAGGTGCAGGGCTGAGGCACCTGAGATGACGAGGTCTGCATGTTCAGTTAGGCTCAAGCCCTCGGGAATCGGTTGGAGGATTTGTCTTCAGTGACAGGGATTTCCCAGCAAAGTGGCCAGGTCACCGCTTGATCACTACAGCACCAATCAAAAATACCTCACAGTATGCACAGAGCTTCCAGGCAGTTCTTTAATGGCAGCACTTTGTATTACTATTATTTTGAATTTTTGAAGAGTCCAGGCCAGTAGGATGTATCAGATTCTGGATTTGTCTTATTTTCTTGTGATTTGATTCAGGTTGGACATTTTTGTCACTGCAGTTATGTTCCTCCTGCTTCACTCCAGGAGGCACGTAATGGCAGGTTAATGGCTTGGTTAAGGTGGTACCGAGCAGGTCTCTCCCTTGCAAAAGTTTATTTTCCCTTTGTAATTAATACATCATCTAGACGGGGATGCATTTTTTTTTCGTTTTATTCAGATATAATTGATGTACAGCACTGTACAAGTTTAGATTGAATAGTGTAATGATTTGACTTTCATATATCGTGAAATGATTACCACAATAAATTTAGTGAACATCTGTCATCTCACAGAGCTACAAAATATATTTTTTCCTTGTGATGAGAACTCTTAGGATCCACTCTTAACAACTTTCAGCTACATCTCACGGCAGTGTTAACCACAGCCATCCGTTGCACATTCCATCCCCATAGAGGGGGTGCTCTGAAATGGGGTTGACTTTACCACCCACTGAAAACCCTCGTCTAATGGTGACTTTTCTAATCCTGTCACCCCTCACATGTATTAGCTGCCCTTCATTTATCCCCCCCAACACACGCATACATTCACACACGTACTCATACGTTTATGTCACTAGGAACTTATGGTTTCCTTTTTAAAAATTCATTTTTCTATCAGATGCTTGGGGTTTCCTTTCTCAGCTTTTAAGAGCTCTTTATGTGCTAGCGAGATTGCTCTTGATCTGTGATGTTAAGTTGCAGGTACTTTCTCCCAGTTTGTCGTGGTTTTGCCTGTGGTGTATTTTGTCATGCAGAAGTTTCAAAAATTTTTATGTCCTGTCTTTTATTGCCTCTGGATATTGAGTCATAGTTAGAAAGATTTCCCACCTAGAGTTGGAAGGAATTCAACTGTGTTTTCATTCAGTATGCATACAGAATTTTCTTCTAGTTCTATAATGAAGTAAAACACAGATTCAGAAAACCACAAGTTTTTAGAAAGTGATCACCTTGTAACTCCCCCCCACCTCCCTGTCCCGGTCAAGAGGTGGAAATTGGCTGATCCTGTAGGGGCCCCTTTCCTGTCCCCCGTCCGTCCCAGCACCTTCCCTCCCCACAGTAATAACCCCCCTCCTGAAGTTCATGGGGCTCTGCATCCAGCGACCCCCTTAGTCCTCACCGTGGCCCCTTGGTCACCTGCTGTGGAAGTAGCAGAAACTCGCCCACTTCCAGCTGCAGTTTGCCCACTGGCCCAGGTACTTTGGGTGCAAATCTGTTGGTTGTTTGTGGTTCTGTCGTTCTCAGGTCCATCAGATGCTCCACTGCTTCCCTCTGTTTTCTTCCCAGATGCTGTCCTACAGGTCACTGCCCGTAGTTTGTCTTTAACTGCTTGTATGAGGTTTGCAGGATTCATTGTCACCTTGTTGTAAATGTCTATAATTTTTGAGTTTTAATTCAGTTGCTTTATGTAGGGGCTCTGAGATTCAAAAACTGTGCTACTGTTGCCACCGTCTTTCCAGAATCTTCTTTCATATTTTGCATTTCTATCTCTTGATTTATGTCAAATGTATGGCACTAGGAATGGGGCCAATTTTCTTTCTCAAGGGCTGTCGTCTCATGTGGTTAAGACTACCCCCACCCCCAATCTACACACTAAGCTTTCTTGCTGTCCCACTTCCATTGCAGGTTTATTTCCCATTATGTACTTTTAAACCAAGGATATGAGCCTTTGGGGTTTCTGCTTTATATAGGGGTCCACTTCATTACTCTCCACCTGGATTGGAGCCCCCATCTTTAGTTTTGTCCCCCAGCACCTTTTGTAACTGAAGGGAGAAGCCCGGTGTCTTCAGGCTTCAGCAGAAGTTCTCAGGGCAGGAGCTGGTACTTCCAGTGCATTTCTGGCCTCACAGATACCTTCTTTTATTGCCATTATAGGCAATGCATTTTTCTTAAAATGTTTTATTAAAAGTTTTTTAAACTTTTCATTTTAAAACAATTTAAAAATAACTTTCCATATACCCTTCATCCAGGTTCCTCAAATGTGAACATCTTATGTGACCACAGTACAATGATGCAAATGAAGAAATTAATATTGCTACAATGCTATTATCTATAGATGTTACTCAAATTTAGTGACTTGTCCAACCAACACCCCTTTTCTGGTCCAGGACCTAATCCAGGATTGTACACTGCATTTATGGTCATGCCTTTTAGTATCCTTTATCCTGGAGCCATTTGTCTTGAGTATTTATGACTGATATTTTTAAGTGTTCTGGCCAGTTATTTGGTAGAAAGTCCCTCAATTTGGGTTTGATTCAACAATACATTCTTTTCTTTTTAAAAAAAAAATTTATTGGGGAATATTGGGAAACTGTGTGGTTTTCCAGGACCCATCTGCTCCAAGTCAAGTCGTTGTTTTCACTTTAGTTGTGGAGGGCACAGCTCACTGGCCCATGTGGGAATCGAACCGGCAACCTGGGTGTTATGAGCACCGCACTCTAACCCCTGAGCCAACCAGCCACCCCCAACAGTGCATTCTTAAAATACATCTTTCATATCTTATCTAGCATGTCAGCTATTACATTTGGCAGAGTTTGGGGTTTCTAGAGATGAAAGTCCTTCATTTTTAAATTATTTTCAGACTATTTAGGTAATATTTTTGTAAATGCAGATTAACACATTAGTGTCAGAATTTTAAGCAAATACTATCCATCTTTCTGTTCTTTATGGACTCCACTCATTTGTATAGCACCTCAATTCTTGAATAGCATGTTTTCTGATGTGGTTACCGTCTTCCATCTCTTTACCGTACTTTGAAATGAGCCTAGTGTCCTAAATGTTTGGCTTTGCAGTGAAGGCTTGTGATCTTTCACCCCCACACCCAGGTGTCCTAAGGGTCTGACCTTGTGCAGGGCTCTAAAAAAGGGAGGAGGTGGACAAAGTAGGATAAATGTTCTGTCAGCTCCTTTAAGAGTTTTAAGTTAAAGAGATATCATCAACATCATTTTAAGATTATGTCATTGAAATAGTTTAAGACCCTGCTTGCTCCAGGGACAAAAGAAAAAGGCATTAGCTCCAACTTTATTAAGAGAACTTTAAAAGACAGTAGTAATCTAAGGCAGTCGTTTAATAAAATTGTTAACCACCTAATGTGCAATAGTTGTAAATCAGGTATTGATGAGAGGTCTTACCTGTGACGTGTCTTTTTATGTCATCTGTGTCCAAGGATAGAGTAAGGATGGTGGAAGCCACAATCAACTTCCGCTCTGTAGAGGAAGCTCTTTGGAGTGACAAGAGCTGACCAGAGCTGCACGTGGCTCTCAGGAGGCAGCGGATGCACTCAGAGCGAGTCACACAGCTCATGAGGACTAGGATAGTATCAAAAATTTTCTGAGTACATTTTTTATTACCCCTTTTATAGGACATGGGGCATTATTTCACTATTTCAAACAATTAGGGAGTTTTCAGATGTTTTAGCTTTGTTTCATGGCACCTTGTTGGCCATAATATCATCTCTTGCTATCTCATCCTTGATCAGGAATGAAATTTCCCATTATAATGTTGCTATGGGAGAGAAAGTCCTCTTTATGACTGTTTCTAGATAATTATGTCAAATGGGACCTGCCTGGGCTGTTTTCTCAAAATGTTTAATACTGGAATATTATGTTTTTTTTCTTTTTAGTTTTTAATGCTGAAAATCAGAAAAGAGACATGATACATTTACTTGATGAGCGTGTAAAGAGGAATCACACACTCTGAATCAAACTGGAATCACACACCTCGTGTCAGGATTGAACAGAGCTCACCACAAAACAGATCACGAAGGATTGAATACTGTGAAATGTACTAAGTAGAATTTTCATCTAATGATGATTATTGGGGGATTTTAGTATGTACTTTATGTAGGAAAATGAGATTATCTTTTAGACATTTTGGGGGGGGGTACTTTTGAAGCATCTGTATTAAAGATACTAAAATTTGTTGGCTAATAGGTATTTCATGAGAAGATCAACACCAAAAATAGAACAGAAGTTCTTCTTCAAGTATAGTGACAGTGGCACTTCTTAGTCTGGAATCTAACTTTAAAAGCCATCTTCTAACCCAAAGGAGTGCTCCACTGTACTTAGAGAACTCCATTTTTTCTGGGTTCTTTCTGGAGTCACTTTCTTCCCAGATGCCGTGGCGAGTGAAGGTACCAACCTGTTATTTCTATTCTGCCTGGTCAGCACTGAAGGATTATTGGTTTATGCTCTTGTGTGCTCACCTCTGGTTCTGACAATCTAGCAGCAGTTTTAAATGAGTCTAAATACAAAGGTGTTTTGTGGGAGAATTTTTAAAAAGACTACTTGTATAATAGCCCTTCTCATTAATGTTACATGACTTGTAATTTGAACACTTGTGATCTATACTTTCTTTGCTAATATGTGTGTGCAGAGCAAAATCTTCTGTAATAAGTCCCTATTACTAAAAAAAGCCACGAGTGTATCAAACTTGACACCGTGGGGGCCAGAGGAGGTGACCCTGGGTGCCTGCAGCAGAGCACGGTGGGGCTTGTTGTGGACAAACTGGCTACTTCACTAGAGGAAAAGAGAAAGTTGATGTTGAAGGATATATCCAGTATTACAAACTGGGAAGTTTAGAAAGGCAAGAGAAATGGCAACAGTGTTTTTATCACAGTTTACATATTTAGCTTGTGGTAAATATCAAGACTAATTTAAAAATTAAAAGCTAATGTTAATTTGAAAATGACGGATCACAATTTACATCAATAAGTGACATTAGGTGTGATTTGAGTTGGTTCTTAACATTTCAGGTAAATAGGCCCTTGCCACTTATAAATGAGTGGCAGTCCCACTGACTTTCAGTAAGGCTCTCCAAAGGGTAAGTGGGTGGTGATGCTTACTAAAATGTATTTGGGGTTACAGGGTTTGCAATGCAGGCTCCTCAGGTCACTTGGTAGAACCCCCTCATTTCCAGAGAGGAAGAGGGACCCAGAGAAGTTACGGAACTTCAGCGTGGCCGCACACCGCTGTGGACCTGCCATGCTCTGGCCGTCAGTGCTCACAGGACCGGGTCTGCATTCAGGGTCAGATCCAACTTGAATGTTCTTCACATATGATGTCCTTTTATCTAATCACTGAGATTAAACTTTTCCACCTAGAAAAGTGTACTTTAAATGAAAGTAGCTTTGTGAGATTTAATCTAAGATCTTTCCCAACCTCCCTCTTAGTCTTAGGGGTGATATTCTTTCTTGCTTTCTCAAATAATTAAAGCCTCTGTTCATCTCATGTTTGTTTAATCAGTGTGCATAGAGTTGCTGAGAAAGAAATACGCTTTGTTTAGCTTTTAAAACTGCTTTCAGTTTTCCCTTCACCCCTATTTGATCCCTGAAGAACCATCTTTTAAACGGTGGAGTGAGATGGGATATCAATATAAATAAAAAATAACCATGATGATTTCATCTTTATTTACAGAGGCATCAAAAGGCCAGTCATTCAGGAGGTGTGTACTTTGTGCTATTTCTCCAAGCAGTCATGCTTATTACCACTGGCTTCCTTTGGGATCACAGGTACCCATTCCGAGGCAACAATTTAGAGGTATCATGGCTGTTTAAACTAACAAAACAAAATCCTGTGTAATAAGCACCAAGTAGATATCAAACCCCTGACCTTGGTTGTTTTTGGTGCCATCCAAATTTGAATCAGCAGTTATCCCAAATTTTAATAGGTATAAATGCTATTTAATTCACTTCCTCTCTGCTCTCAAATGGTATAGATAGGAGTGATGAGTCATTCGATTTTTTTCTCCTGCAGATAAGATTGCAGTGAAAGTTACCTCAGCAACCTTGGACTAGAGTATCCCAGTAATCTAATCATAGCATACTTAATGTATGTGTTTTTGTGTGATGAAACTTGAGAAATAAAGCATTGCCTGTTAAGTCAGTATGCTACATTAAATAACTAGGTTGATAACTAGCATGATTGTTTTGTTTTAATTGGTAATAGCTGGTTATCCATTCATAATAGAATCTAGAATCGTGGAAGAAAATTTTGAATTCAGGGTCCTTTAAAGTCCAGGGGATCGGTCTACTCCCACTGTGTTTTAGCCTAAAAGATTATTAATTATAAATAATGATAGTTTATAGGATACTGAACAACTTCTAACACTTGTCTTTGAAGTTAAATATATAAATTTAAAATAAAGAGGTTCCATTAATTGGATTACATTAATTTTTTTCTACATGGTTAGCTTAGACTTTAAAAGTGTTCCTTAGTGTCAGAAAATTGGGAAAGTAGTCATTTTGTGTATTATTTAAATGTTTGTATATTTGTGTGCTATTCCTTATTTCAGAGGGCAACACTTTCTTAAAATATGCTAAGCCACTGTTCCTTAAAAACTGGTTTGTAAAATTCTGATAACACATACACTGAATGATTACTCAGTCAGTATCTTCCTATGCACTTAACAAAAAACCCCCAAAAACTGAAAGGCTTTTCATCTTTGCTGGTGTGCATCTCTGGGAAGTTAAATGACTTTAAATATTCTCCTCTTTAAGCTATATGTAAACTTTAGATAATGAGTTTTACAAACCAAGGCCCTCGCCAGTTGAGACAATTGCTTGTTTTATATCCTTACTCCTTAGAATAAAGTTATCTTGTCCTGAGTTGATAACATAGACCATACCTTGCTTCTACAACTTTATATCCCTACAGAGTCAAGTACTGTGATGGGTGCTTGGTAAACATCTGACTATAAGTCCAAATAAATGATGGTGATTCATCAGAGATGTGGTCCTAGATAACCTAATTTTCCATATAACTGAAGTTTGCCTTTAGAACCTTTGTAAACAGATTCAGATGAATGAATGCCTTTGAATGAATGTTAGACACATAGGAATTAGGATGAAAACCTACTTAGCCTTCAGAGGTAAGCCAGAGTCTGAAGGAGTTCCTGATGTTAGCTTTCTTTTTACTATGCCTCTCTCAAAGCTGCAGTGAAATGACGGTAATGGAACCTCCAGGGTGATGTACCATGTCTGCCTTTCTCCAGAACTCAATGAGTATGTTCATATTGTTTTCCCGAAAATAAGACCGGGTCTTATATTAATTTTTGCTCCATTAGGGCTTATTTTCAGGGGATGTCTTATTTTTTCATGTACAACAATCTACATTTATTCAACTACAGTCATGTCTTCTATGGAACAGTGTCATAACGTACTGAATGTGTCCGTCTGGCTGAGATCTTAACTGGGGCTTATTTTCGGGGTAGATCTTATATTTGGTGAAACATGGTATTTAAGCATTCACCTAAATGTTTTTAACTCACTCTCCAAAAAAGCCGCTGACATTAACCATCTTAGTATCATTAAAAGAGTAGTTCTGTGACCTTAACCAGAAGCCAGTTGTTTTTCCTAGAAAGGACAATCTTGCTCTTTTTTTTGAGATGGGCTCATCCATGTTATTCTAGCTGTGACCAGCACCACCCTTTCCTTTAAGCTTGGCTTAATGTTTGAATTGTAAACAGGAGGTTGCAGATACTGCATCTGTATCTTTGCAGTAGTTTAGTAATTTAGTTGTATAATAACACGATCCTCCAAAAGCAGATACATTCTCTTTTTAAATGAAAGGAATGGAAGGCAGTATTAGCAAAGGAGTACAGAAAAAAGTCTTAAAATGTAAATGAATGCATAGGAGGACTAGTTCAATCTCTCAGATATGTCCTTATAGTTCTTCAAAAGCAAATTTTTAAAATACCTTTGGCAGCTGTAGGATGACAAAAACATTCAGTCATCCAAAGTTTTATGGTTCCTTATAGTAAAATCAACCAGTTCTGGTTCTCTCCTCTGCTGATTTGGAAGTATTTGACATACCAACTTGTGCTTAGAATGATTTGCAAATATGAGACAAATGAACCAATTTCTTCAGCTGAAGCACACTGTTTAGGGGCAAGGCCACCGGACTCCAACTTGCCACCTCCAAATTCCTCTGTGCTTATAACTTCCAGTTTTGTCACCAGCAAGTGTTTCTCCTACTAAAGGTTGCCTACCTATTGCGATAGTGGCCTTGTTTTCCCCAGGAACGGCGTAATGCTATTAGGATGTCTTTTACATCTTAAGTAGAAAATCCACATTCTATTAGTGAGTGAGCAGGTTCTGGAAAGATGAAGTCCCTTTTCTCAAATTTATACTACAGTTGGGAAGATTGAAACAATTAACTATTTAAATTATAACTAAAAGTGTTGAGTACTTCTAAGGGGCTTGTCCTAAACCTTAATTTATTAAAAGTGCCAAAGTAACAGTTACAGGATGTTTTTTTAAAACATCTGTATTCTTACAGGTATATAATTTAAGATGTCATGACACATAAAATCACAATCCCCATGTAATTTAGCTTCCTTGTATACGTGAAGCTTAGAGGTCCCCTCCAAAATCCCTTTTAAATGTATTTTGCCAAAATCCCATGCAAATGTTTAATAAATCCCTTGATTTGACATTTCTTTTGGATGATTTGTTTGAATTACTCAAAAGTTAAAGACTATACACCTTCTGTTCTAAACGTGTATGAACAAAGTACTACTGTTTTTCATCTCCAGTAGTGCATTTTTGTCAAGAAATTTATTAACCTTTACAAACACTATTTTCACTCAATCATTCATAAAAAATGATTTATGATTAAATCTGTAATAAAACCATATAACGTTCATCAATGCATTCCACAAGACCAGTTTCTTCCATGGACATAATAAACCACTTTAAAACAGCAGTTTTCATTCACGTCATATAAGGCTGTCAAATGAATGAAAAGTATTCCTTATAATGGGTTGTTATCTAAGAAATCCATTTCACTTCATGTTATGTAATAAGACTGGATGGATGGATCCTCTAAGAGTAGAATCTGAAAGTAGATTTTACCCTTTTATGATCACTTTTCAGTCTCAAACAAGTTTCACAACAGGAAAATATTTGTGAGCAGAGAAATCAAATTCAGGAGGAACCTGTAAAGAAAATCAGAGTCAATTAATGTACTTCTAACAAATATTCAGACGGTAAACAAAGACACTTTATTTTAGAGTGTCTTGTATTTTTAAAGACAAGGCAGCGTAAGAGATTAAAAGACTCGTTTAATGACAAACTTAGGGAACTAACCTGAAAGGAAAAAAAATTAGCTCATGTCTGGGTTTATGAAGGTCACTAGAAAACATGCCGTGGCCATGTTTTCTATCTTCAGGGACTAATTAACAAAGGAAAATGGACTTAAATGACAGGAAAAGTCATGAGTCAGCAGAGTCACTGATGGTACTGAACAGTGATAGATGAGAGTCACTGGTAAAGCAGGGCAGGAGGGAAGATGGAACAGCAGTAAACAAACAGGCACACAGAATGGGCAAATGCCACCAAAACTGTCTCGCAGGTGGCTTCCAACACAACACAGAACTTCTGTGTTTATGTAGCACTGATGATATAACAACACTACCAAGGAAGCTTATGTGATCTTCCATCTCCTGAGCCACTGAAAATTATTGAAGGAATTCACTTTTCTAAAGGCAGATGACTTTTTAAATACTTCCCTCTCCCGTAAATGTATTCATACTCATTTTCTTTTTTACTCCAGGTCATTCAGTAATTTACACGGGGAGAGAGGGGAATGGGAAGGCAGACTTTTGAAATTTCAAGTTAACAAAATCTATGTCTCGGGGCAAAATACTAGTTAATTTACTTTCTGCTGCTGAAGCTCTCTTAGGATGATTTTTATGAGTCCTTAAGAAACTTGTTGTAATATTTATACATCTTATTGAAAAGTGAAGTTTTACCATAATTGAGGACCATTTCTTTTCCTCACAATGTACTTACCTTAGATTCCTTTTTGTGTCCTCCTGCCAGTAACTTCATAACCACAAAGTTGGGTTTGGCAACCTTTAAAATTCTGTTGACCTAAACAATGAGCAACATTATTGATATCAAAACATAAAATTCACAGTCAAAAATGTCTTTATATTATAGATACTAATAGGAACTTTGCACAATATAAGTTATTTTATTAAATAAAGGCAATTTAAAACTATGATCAAATATCATCTTTTAGTAACACAGAATTCTATTTCAGTCAACTCTGAAAACTTGAAAGAGCTATTTATTGTATTTTGCTCTCATTAAAACAGAAGAATATTAGCCTGCAAAGTCCTGCCTAGGAAGCACTGTAGTGTTTGGGGCATGGACTGTGGAGTTAGCTGTCTGCTTTTCAAATTGCAGCTTTGCCACTTGCTAGCTTTGAAACCTCTGGCAAGTTCTCTAACATCTCTGTTCCTCAGTTTCTTCAACTGTAAAAATGGAGATAATTTTACCCCACAAGGATTTGTTGTGAGGATTAAATGAGTTCATATAGATTTTGAGCTGAGAACCAGGCCTGGCAGGTAGTATCCTTTAAGTGTTAACTACTATTTTTTTCTGACTACCACTTGTTTAAAAGCCTTCCTGAACACATGAATGACAATGGAATGGAATACTGCATTTCTCTTTTAGATGGGAGTAGTATACGATTTGAAGGAAAAGCTTTCCCACTGTCACTCTCTTGCTGACCTCTCTCCAGAAAACACATGACCGAAAGTTCAGGCACCACTTGTCCTCATCTCCAGATCACACATCTGCCGCCTACATGACAGTTCCATTTGGATGCCCAACAGGCGTGTCCAAAACTGAGCTCCAACCTTCCCCACCTGCCTCCCCAACAGCTCTTGCTCCATCTGCACTCTTCCCCTCATGACTCAATCCATCCAGGTGCTCAAGCCAAAAATCCTTCAAGTCATCTTTGACGCCTATTTCTTTCACCCAACATCTAATCCACCAATCAACCGTTGGCTTGACCTTAAAATACATAAAGAATGCGATCACTTGTGATCACTTTCACTGTCACCACCAACTCTCACCTGGGTTACTACTGTGGCCTTCTGACCGGCTCCCATGCTTCCACCCTTGGCCCCACCACAGTCTATTTTCACTAAAGTGGCCAGAATGATAGTTTAGAACACAGATCTGGTCACTTTGCTCAACACCCTCTAACAGCTCACCCCTTAGCTGTTCTTCCAACACTCCAGGCACACTCCTGCCTTGGCACCTTTACACATCCAGATCTCACTGCCTAGAGGGCTCCGCTCCATCCCCAGATGTTCATGTAAACTTCACCTTCCAGGATTTGCTCAAAGGCCATGTTATTTAAAATGCCTAATCCCCTCTACCTCCCTATCTCTTGCAGCAATGACTATCCCCATTCCCAGCTTGATTTTTCTTTGTAATACTTACAATCTTCTAGTATACTATTTTATTTTTACTTACTTAATTACTGTCTGCAACCCACCACTCTCCCTAACCCTGAGGAGGGCTGGGATTTCTGTCTTTTGTTTCACTGCTGGAATCTACCACAGTGCTGGAGGCATATTAGGCACTCAACAAACATTTGCAGAATGAATGAATGAAGTCCACTAAAAGAAACATGCCCTTTATTATAGGTAACTTCCTCTAATTTTTATATTTCCCCCTTTTAAAATTTTTATTTATTACATGGTTATATATGATAAGTCATCTCTCTCCTATCCCTGTTCCCCAAGGTACTCAGCTCCCCTCCCAAGAAGAAGCAAACAACTGTTCTTCCATATTTTTCTAGGAATATGTTATATAATACTCCTTTTTATTGAAATGGCAAGATACTACACACACGGTTTAGTACCTTACTTTTCAAACTTCTGTATCCTGAAAAACATTCCATTTCAATACATAAATATCTTCCTTGTCCTTCTAAAGGCTGCACAGTATTTCATTGCATGATAAATTACATTTAACAGTCCCCTGTTGATGAACACTAAAGTTTCTTCACTTTTTCTATCAGAAATCCTGCTGCAGTGAATACTCTTGTATATTCATCACATCCCTCACTTCCCACATGTGCACATGTATCTATAAGAAAAATCCTAAGAAGCAGAATTGCCGGGCGTTTGTAATTTCTGACAGATACTGCTAATCTACCCTTCCATGGAGACTGTACCAAGATCCACTCCCCCAAATGGTCTGTGTGTTATAGGTAACTCTCATTTACAAAATCAATGCATTTCAATAAAATTAGGTATACAGCAAATTGTGAAAATGAAAGCCTGAAACTTAATATTTTATTTTGCAAGTTTTAAGCTCTGTAAAATGCTATCTCAAAATAAAGTCATCAAAAAAAAATTGCCTTCATTTTTAATGGTCAAGTGAATAACGTAGTTTTTACTTCCTGTGATAACTGATCAGATCATTTCTCAGACTTAAGATTTATATAATTGTTTTAATATAGTATAGATTGAAGTAAAAAAATTTAAATGTTAATATTTGTGACCTGTGGATCAATCTGGATCTTATTTCTATTCTTTGTATGTCACGGTTCTAAATCTTAATTTATTTTTGCATTGATTTCTAAATTTACAAAGGAGATATTTATATAATCTCTTTCATCAAATAAGGTAAAGTCTGACAAGGTTACATTAGCAAAGCCATTTGAAATTTTGTGCCAGAAACACTGACAGGCTTCATTTATTAATACTATAAAGTTCATTTTTATATTAAACTGTCACCCAGTAGTAATATATGTACTTTCTGCCAAGTTTTTCTTCTAGAATTACTGTGACTGCAGGCTTACCTCATGGTCTGGGTTTGGGATATTTTCCAATATCATTTTTGCCTGCTGAAAGTGCTTACTAGCTGCCACATACAGTTCTGGAGACTGAGGAGGAGGGCTGTATTTATTGAGGTCAGACATTTCCTAAAAAGGGGGAAATACTATTATTTAAAACATGTTTAATATGAACAACTATAAAACACTTTTTTAAATTAAAGAAGTCTACAATGACTATCCATTCATACATAAATCTGAAGTAAACACTCAGCATGTCCCCATTTTTTCATCTGAAATACTAAATTCTCAACCTTCATATACTATCTCATATTATTCTCATACTTAAATGACAACATAATGAATACATTTTTTAAAAAGCTAAATAATTTCACACTATTTAAATGGCTATTTTATTACCTTGTCCCACTGGTCCAACAATAGTTTGATTTGACTATTTTAACAAAGTGGCTAGATACAAACATCTCTAAGAAGATCTAAAGACTATTTTACAATTATTTTAATGAGCAGCTTCACCTTGAACTGCAGATAGTGCACTGGTGGTGGTGTCATTACACTGTTGAATGGAGCAAATCTGTGCTCATACCGAACTTGTTCACTATCAAGCTCAAATTTCGGTTTTCGTACTTTGCCATCCATGTCAAATGCTACCATGGTCTAAAGGAAAAAGAATGAAGAAAAAAGATGATTCAATATGAAAAAGTGAACATCCTCGTTAATTCAGAACAGAAAACAAACAGCTATTTACATACAGCCAAAACAAGTCAAGGCTCAGAAACAGGAAGAGAAAAACTGGCTTTAGTATTCACTTTTATGTTATGTGCCATCTTTTATACAAAGTATTGAAGGTGTAGTGTTTAATTAATAGTTTTCCCAGTGAAATTATACCACATGCACATTATATTTCCATACTTTACAACAGCTTTGAAACCTTCACGTAAAAGCTTCTGAAGAAACAAGTAGCACATAATTTTTATAAGAAAAGCACAGGTCCTGTTTTTCAAACAGGAGTCTGTGTTCTATGTATTTTATTATAAATCATTTCTTGAATTGCCAAGTATAACTTAAGAGTTAGGAATCACTATATCTCCTTGAAAACACCCACTTTTGTTTAAGCCATTCATTGTGGAGCCCACACCCTTCCTAATATACTCCTAAAAAAAATCCAAACCCCATCTCTTCCAAGAAACCTTTCCTGATCATCAATCAGAAGGAAACTCTTACCCTTTCTTACTACCTGTTTTACACATATGCCACCTGGCCTGTCATTAACTAGGTATTTGAGACAAGATCACATCAGGTTAGACTTGGTATCCTGCCGTGTACTCAGTACAAGGTATCTGTCACGCAACATGTCTTCAAATATTTGGTAAACAAATTAATGAAAACTAGACTTTGAAAAAAGGTAATTTTAAGCAAATGGTCAGTAAAAACAAAGTTGAAATTAGAACGCAGAAAAAAAAGTCACAGAAAACAGTCCATTTTAAGTAAACCATATGACAGCAATATAGTTAAAAAGCAAAAAGAACTTCGTTTCAACAACTTACCTTGAACATACCAGCACACATGTTCTGATATGCCTGGCTCATTGTGATCTCACGGCTCAGTGGGCGAACTGTAATAAGAAAGAAGATCACCCACACTCTCCCCCCTCTTGCATTATTGCAGAAGAAAATTAATTTAAAAAAATCTTCCAGCTTGTTTACTAAATTAAAGTTTTAAACAGTTTGTTCCTACAGGTTAAATTTTATGGCCCAAATCTACAAATAATAAAATATAACTTACAGGCTAAACAAGAATCACGTTCCCCAAATAGCTAATACCATAAAATTCTAATTCTAGTGTGAAGTAATTTTAATTTCTGAATTCATCACACAGACTTCTTAAATAGGAAACCTATGAAGGGTCATTTAAGAGCCCACCCCAAATCCTAAGGAAATCCTAAGGAGAACTAAAGTCATATTTTATGATTGCAGCGGTATCTGTTCCCTGCCAGGAGCAATGAGTACAGCAGTCCCTCTGAAACACTTTCTCCTCATGGTCCTCGGGGGTGTGCCCGGGGCTGTAATAACCTTTCTGTGCTGATTACACCAGCACAATTCCAGATCTACTTCCCTCCTGAGCTGTCGGCCTCTGTGAAAAGACCAAAGGTCTCCTGATGTCTTGTTCCTTAACCTATCTTGCTTGCACACTCCATGTGGCTACTTATTCGTATTCTAAGGTCCTCTGACACATGAAATTGCAAAGAAGTAAGAAAAGCAAAGAAAGGAACCCAAAAGGTTTGTATCACTAATATTGGGACTCAGTTTCTACCTTGTACTTTCTGAAGAGAAGATGGGTGAGAATTAAAATACGACTATTTCACCCATTACAAGGCAGAGGTAGCTCTCCATCTATTTATTTGTAGAAATTAAAGTGTACTCCAAAGTTATTTATTTCTTAAGTTTAAAAGCAACCCATAGTACCTTTCTTCTTTTTCTTTGTCTTTTTACTACTCCGGCCTTTCTGCTGCTCTTCCATTATCCTTTCCTCTGCCATTTGAGAGCCATCAGCACGACTTAATGTCGACATCAACCATGCATAAAGGAATTCAGAGAGATACCTTAAAAGGTAAAACATGGGAGTTAATAGTAGATGTCTCAATGAGATAATTTTAGCAAAACATATTGGTACTAATAAAGAGATATTTTTCAGAATGTTATAAAGTCTTTAAAAAAAAATCATCCAATTAGATAATTGATAGATCTTGTAAGAAATGAGCATTATAAGTGATTAACTTTCCCTTTCTCGTAACCATATGTTGCCATAAAGTACTGAAAAATTTGTTTAATTTCCTACAACGACATGCATTTTACAACTTTACAAAAGATTTCTTGATAATGATATATATGTAAATGGAATGAATGCCCATTACATTGGTTTCACTGTATCAGGATACACTTCACCTCAACCTATTAAGTAAATATTGTATTTTTCTGTTAATTACAAAAGAAAGCAAATAAATCCAAATCAAGAGCACAAAAGCTTCCAATCAGTTGCCTCAAACCACAAAGGATAAACTTGAACATTTTCCCCTATAAACCGTCTTTGAATAGGAGTGTCTACTACGAGTTAACAAAATGTATTCCAAGTACCTATATCAAGACATGTTGGTAAGAGTTATTTATTATCTATATAACTGTTGAAGAATATACCAAATAATAGTTTTCTCACATTATTGTAGTTGATGCTGAAATTCAATTTTTTCTGGCCAAGACTTATCTGTTAAGAATCCTAGCAGCCATGATAACAAAACCACATCAACAGTGCGGAAGAGAATTACTTTCCTTCCTCCATAGCAGTTACTCCAGGGAATATGCAATATCTTAATTACTCATATAAATAATTTAAATAAAAAGATGAACTATATTAAGATCGAATATACTAAATTTAATTGTTTGTGATGAGCAATAGGTCATTATTTTGAAATTACCACTACTTTGCCAGACTAAGAAAAAGATTCAAGAGAACTGAATTCATTAGCTCACAGTTTCTTCATTTTCTTTCTATGACAGCTCCCCATGCTGAAAATATTCTCAAGCGTCTGCATGCTAGGTTTCGTTATCTCATCTCCAAATGAAAACAAAGAACTTCTCTGCTGAGGATCACCTCTTAACAACTTTAAAGCTCCTGAAACAAATCCTCAGGACCTGTTTGTAATCATTGTCATGATTTCTTCTAAGAAAGACCTGGTTCAAGTTTGGAGCTTTAATTCAGTTAAGTACATCACACAGCTACTGTGTTTCCCGAAAATAAGACCAGGTCTTATATTAAGGTTTGCTCCAAAAGACACATTAGGGCTTATGTTCAGGAGATGCCATCCTGAAAAATCATGCTAGGGCTTATTTTTCAGTTAGGTCTTATTTTCGGGGAAACACGGTAGTATCTAACATCACTGAAGTTAGGGCAAAATGTTAATTTTTCTCCCTAGAAACAGATAAGAGCTCTTCAATTAATCCATTTACCTTGGAGCCACTTTTTTTCCACTAATTTTAAAATAAATATTTAATGGCTAAAAAAAATACATTTGTATGGTGTCATGGCATTTAAAGATGTTCAAGATGATCTAGCTCTGATTTTCAATAGATATTTTTCAATTGTCCCACAACTAAAGTTAAAATACACTAAATGAAAAAAGTAACACTAAAATTACACTCTACAGATGCACTTCCAGATCTTTCTACCCTACCCACTACTAATTCAAATTGTTCTCTTACCAATATATGTAGTAGTACTCATGCATGCTGTAGAGTTCCAATTCAAAGCCACTTAGAAGATACTGTATCATAATTCGAAGATTATGGTAAAGGACCCAGGTACCTAAACAAGCCAAATGTTGCCTCTGGGGTTCCTGTTTCAACAGCATAGTGTGAAGGGCTGCATCAACCTTTTCTGCCTATCAGAATAAAATATTGTAACATTTACTTTATTTTTCAGGTAATGAGAGATTTAAAAAAATAAATAGTTAAAAAATAGCATTAGCAGAAAATATAAATCTCACCACCTAAAGAACTCATACTTTCAAATGCATTTTTCATTAGGTTTACATCCAAATTTCTCATTTCACAATGGATAACATTTAGCTAAACATTCCTTAAACTAAAAAGACATCCAATTTATAGGACAAAAATACAAACAATTGACTTCATGTCTTTAGTTATATTATCAATATTGCTGATGACTACAAGTTTGCTTTAAGGTTAATATATTTTTATTATAATGTGAACTTGCTATAAAACTATAGTTCTACACATATAATTTTTCCTGATTATTAAATAATTTGTTTTCTCAAGTTTGGATTATTCTTTCTTTTCTGTAAACTCTCACTTTGGTATATGAAACTATTACATTGTAAGTGAAAAGAAAATTCACCATATTGAAAAACTAAATAGTCAAAGTATTGTTCCAAAGAATTGTTTTTAAAAATCTGGTCAGGGTATATGAATTGCCTAATATTAGAAGGGAGAGCAACTTGTTGGCTCTTACCTCATCCTGCAAGGTGGCAAATTCCTCAAGAATATGACCGAGCTTATCTCTCTGTCGAGCCCTATTGTGTCCATGGATCTGAATGAGACTACAGAATGGCTGCAATACAAATATAGTTTAATTGTCAATATGAAATGTCCTGATATTAAAGAAAGTTAACATTCCAAATTTCTAAAATCTGGCTTAAGGAGAAAAATTGCTGTGTATATAAGAATCATGCCTATGTACGTTTTCTTCATAGGTGTTTCTTTTTAAGGGAACTCAACACCAGTATTTAGCAATAGCTAGAAGAAAGTGGCTGTTTATGAAACTCATTTTCATATAGCAAAAATATCTTCCTTCAATCTTTAGGTATTTCCAGAATGTCAGGAAGACAGTTTCTTTTCTGCTTATTTTGAGACAAAATGCAGTGCTGAAGGCTGACATTTCTGTGCTGCTTTAAATATACCAGAATGCCTAATAATTACAAGGCTTGAGTAATGGCTAATCCCCATAAACTCTAACATTCTCCTATTCCCTCTCTATCAGATACAGCATTCTCATAAAGAATACTGTAACATTTCACTAATCAGACAATAGACATGGACAGTAGGATGCTCTGATTTAAGTATGAATTAAAAGATTCAAGTATAACATTGTTTTATAATTGTATACTCTGACAGATATTATCTCATTTGATCAATAACTAGCCTATCCTTTTAAGAGATAGAGGCGGTATTAACATTTCACTTTTTCAAGATTCGGAAATTTATAGAAAAGTGATCTGTCCAATAATGATAATATTGTATTAGTGATAAAAAAGGGATAAAAACGAAATCTGGTCTTTTATTGATTCTCCCTTCACCATACCATGCTGCCTTCACATACATATATTTTGTGCCCCAGAGAGCTCTCTATAAAGAGCTTATAATTAAACAGCAATGACTTACAATTAACTCAATCCTCCTCAAAGTTTATATTTTTTCATAATTACTTGAGATTTGAAAAAAGACTGTGATCTCATCTAAATTAGTAATTTTACTATAATCCTGTTCATTAAGATAATACAAAAATAAGTACCTGGGGATATTACAAATATTCCTTGTTTATAAAGTCAAATAAAATTTTGGGGTCCATTCACACACATAAAAAATGTGAACAACCGCTGTTTTCCCAGATGGGGTCAAAACTTATCCTGTTTCTGTGGTTCCTGAGGGTTACAGTGAGAGGGAATCAAAAAAGTGCCTCTGTATCTGACAATCTGCCAAAAGGACTATGGGTTACTGAAGCTATCCACGTGAGTTTAAGAGACAGAAACTTCCTATGTATTCAGTGAAAATGAGTAAGATACATTTGATGGAAAAATAGCACCAATGAATGCTAATAAAGCAACTGCACCCCACACTTTTTAAAGTATCCTTGACAATGATCCAAATTGTAGTTCTTACCCGAACACAGTGAGTAACAAAGGAGTCAATACAGTCCTTAGCCTGGTGGTTATTATATAGACAGCACCTGTAAGATAATAGTCATATCATTAAAATCAGACAATTTGGCCTACAAAAAAAGCAGTAATTACTCTAGGTGCTATGAACAGACAGGGATGGTGGAGAAGAGAGAAAATGGAACCAGATACATTGCTAAATTGAAGACTGATAGTAGTAGATTTAAGAAGTATTTCACTATTACTGTGGTGTTCACAATAAATGTGCATTATTTCCAATTTCTTTACTTCTATATTTGGACAATTAGAGTTGGATCGAATAAGATCAAATCAACAAGGAGAGAAGGAAAATTCCAAAGCTCCTGACTCTACTCCAACGTCATTTATTTTCCTACAACTGATATCCTCATGGAATACACTCATAATAGTAATTACAAAGAAGGTACTATACAGAATCCTACTTTCTTCCAGATGTATCCACATTTCCAACCACTGGCCAAAATCATCATCTACACACACCTTCTGGCCCCTCACCAAGTGGTTTCGCTGTGGCATTCCTTATCTCAGTTAAAGCATCATTTCTTGACTAAAGCTTTTCTGAGCAGTCTGGAAGGATCTGCTACATTCCTGGTTCTAGAGGAACTACAGGGACTGAACAGATGCAAGATACTCTTTTTCCATCCCTGAGGTGGGAGGTCAGTAGCCTTTGCACCTAAGGAGATGGGAAAGACATTCTTCTGGTACACTGAGAGGAGCTGACAACTTGCTCCTCATGTTTATATTAACTGAGCAGTCTGACCAGAGCGTCAAAAATAGAGCCATGATCACGCAATGGAAAATTACAGTGTATGCTGGAGCTAGGAGAAAGAAAAGAACACCTGGAACAGGTGGAGGCAAAACAGAAGTGCTGGAAGGATTAGCAAGGAGGCCAGGGTGGCTGAAGCAAAGGAGGTGAGGGGACAGCACTGAGATGAGGTCAGAGAGGCACCAGGACAGGGGTCTAGCCCAGGGCAGATGAGGCCTCAAAGGCTCAATTATAAGACTGGCTTTTACAGTGAATGAAAAGGCGAAGATTAACTGACACAAGGATGCTTGGGAATTTACTTCCTCCCAGTGAAGAGGCAGCCTTGAACCAACAGGAGTGTGTGTGAACTGTCAAGCTCCCTTGTCCCTGCGTAGGACAACTCGGACACGTAACCCACACTGTCTCCAGAGCTCCCCAACAGGACTGAACCAGAGTTCCTTTCTGTGGAGCACACACTGTGTGGCTTTCTTCCATTTCCCACTTGCCCACAAATCTACTGGTTTTTCCTGGGAACACTTCATAATTACATGTACATGAATCTTTGTCTCAGGCTCTGTTTCTGGGGAACCCAACCTAAGAAAGGAAGGTACCAGAAAGTTCCATGTGAGATGTGGCATGATTTATTCAACAAATTGAATGCTGGACCACTGTTTTTATAATACATAATTTCACATCCAGTCTTCACATATGCTGGTTTATAAAAGAAATAAGATTCTTTTCTTCCTTCCCCATTGGAAAAGCTCTACTTATTTTCTAAAATGCCAACTAAGATGATGATTCTTTCTACCTGAAACACTTTCCAGCCTCTTATGGCAGGCAGCGTGTTTTTGGGGGAGTGACTCTACCAGATCGTAATTTATGAAGCAATTATCTGCATTTTCTATTTCTATCTAGACTCCATTGAGAAAAGACCTTATTTTGTTTTCTATAATTATTTCCCAAAGTGCCTACCTAACACAGTGCTTTGCACACAGTGTCAATATAACTTACTGAATTTCTGATAACTCCTTGGAAGTTTTTCTTCTCATATTGGACCTAATGTCAACCTCACAAAAACCTCAGTTTAAACTAAACAATATGTGGCAGAAATCAATTTTAACATGATTGAGTTTATTTTTTATATGGAGACTTGATTCCAACAGTTTTTATGCCATGGTTATAAAGAAGGAGGAGAGAGAATTTGGGCAAGAAACACATGCTATAAAATGTTTTATGGTACTTACTTTGGGGAAAGCACCGGAGGACTGACAAAAGACCGAAGTGCATCTTTCACCATATCTTGCATGAGATGAGTTCCAAAGACCTTTTTGTTATCCACCAGGAAAGTGGTCTTAAAACAAATGTTATACGTTAGTAATGCTGTCACAATCTTGACATACTGTACATATAGTTGCCATACTATGACATAAGCATACTTCTCATAAATACCACAGAATACAAGAGGTTAAAATATACAAAGTTGGTGGAAAATTTCGATAAATTACTGCCTTCACAATGGGTATTACTTACTAATTCCTATCTAAGGTGTATTCTGATGCAGAATAAAAAATGTGCAGGGAAAAAAAAAATCTCCGAGGTCAGGAGTATTAATATTGAAATAGTCAAAATGAACTGACTAGTCTAAATATGTCAAATGAACTAATATAAAAGGGCTTCATAAATTATGAACTATTAAGTGACTAAAAATATTAAGCTAGTCAATAATCTTTATCTCTAATGAACACCCTGGAATTGATACAAACTTTCCAAAATTGGAAAATTATTAATACATTTTTTAATTTAAAATAAATTATTTAATAATAATTTGCATTTAATGTTCTCCCCTTAACAACCTCAATGTATTTTAATATTTACTATATTACACCTTATTTGATTTCCTAACATATCTGGGTTGTTTCCAGTTTTTGATGATCATGAACCAAACAGCTATAAATATTTGTATACAGGTTTCCAGGAGAACGTCAGAGTCCACTTCTCCTGTGTAAACAGGTAGGAGTGGGATTTGTACATTTAATTTTATAAGAATCTGCCAAACTGTTTTCCAAAGTAGCTGCAGCACTTTACATTCCAATCAGTATTGCACCCTCACAACCACTTGGTATTTTGTTGTTTCTTTCAGTTTTTCAAAAAATATTCTGAAAGGTGGATAGTAGCTATTTCACTGTGGTTTTAATTTGCATTTCCATAATACTAACGATGCTGAGTATCTTTTCATATTGAAATGTTCAAAATTTTTGCCCTTAAGAATTGAGTTGTTTTCTTATTATGTTGATAGATTTCTTTATACGTTCTAGATTCAAGTCCTTTGTCAGACATGACTTGCAAATATTTTCTCACACTCCATAGAGTCTCATTTCATTTTCTTAAGTGTCTTCCACAGGTTTAGTTTTAGATTGACCAATATATCATTTTTTTAAAAAGACTTGTGCTTTTGATGTTACACCGAAGAATTTTCTGCCTTCTCCAAAGCCACAAATATTTTCTCCTATCCTTTCTTCTAAAAGTTTTATAGTTTCACATTTTACATTTTAGATTTATTCTGAGTCAGTTCTTTTTCTTTTTGGGCGGGGGTCATATGTCTATCCAATTGCTCTTGCATCATCTGTTGAAAAGACTACCATTTCTCCATTAATTTGCTTTTTCTTTGTAAAAAACTGACCAGGTCAGTTGATCATATTAGTCAATTAATAAAGGACTACATAATATAGTACTATATAATAAAGGACTAATTAAAGAACTGGACATCTTTGGAGTTTCCCTTTGGTTCCACTGATACATGTGTCCATCATTTTGCCAACACCCCATCTGCCTAGTAGTCAGGCAGTGAGTTCCCAACTTTGTCCGTTTTTTACCCCAAAAAATTGTTTTGGCTGTTCTAGTTCCTTCACCTTTTCATACAAATTTTAGAATCAGCTTGTTGATAGCTATAAAAATTCCTGCTATGACTTTGATTGAGATTGCTTTGAATCTATAGATCAATTTTGGGGAGAATTGAAAATATCAATTCTTTCAATCCATGAACAAGGTATATCTGTCCATTTGTTTAGGTCTAAGATTATTCATCAGTACTTTGTAGTTTTTCAGCACACAGGTTCTACAAACAGGTGTTATTTATACCTAAGCATTTCTCTTTTTTTTTATTTTATATTATTGTAAATAGTAGTTTTAAAATTTTTGATTTCCCACTGTTCAAGTACATAGAAATACAATTGTTTTTTGTATAGTGGCCTCATATCCTGAGATCTTATTAAACTTATCCATCTATCAGGTCTAGGAAATTCTCTGTAGATTCCTTGGCACTCTACAAAGAAAATTGTGTTGTCTGTAAATAGAAAATATTTCTTTTTTTATTCTCAACTGTATGTACGCTTTTTATTTCTTTTTCCTGCCTTTTATTACTGGCTACGATTTCCAGTACTACGGTATGTTGAGCAAGAGTGGAGTGATGAGAGTGGACATCCTGGCTTTCTTCCAAATCTTAGGAGAAAAGGGATTAATCTTTCATCATTAAGTATGATGTTGACTGTAGGTTGTCCTTACATCCCCTTTACCAGGTTAAGTTAAGTTCTCTTCTATTCCTAGGTTTGCTGAGAGTTTTTAAATCATGAATGGCTGCTGAATATGGTCAAATGTTTCTCCTGAATTTATTGAGACTTTAGATTGTATAATGAATTACACTGAATGTTTTTCAAATGTTGAACCAGCTTTAAATTCCTGAGATAAAACACACTTGGGTCATGATTTTTAAAAACTATATTGCTGGGTTCAATCTGAAAATCCTTTTAAGATTTTTGTACCTATGTTCATAAGGGATATTGGTCTATTGTTTTCTATGCTTGTAGTGTCTTTGGTTTTGCTGTTGAGGTAATGTTGGCCTCATATGAGTGTTCTTACCTCTTCTATTTTCTGGAAGAGACCGTGTAGATATGGCCTGGAGTTTTCTTTATTGGAAGGTTTTCAACTATGAATTCAATTTCTTTAATAGATATAGGATTAGCTATCTATTTCTTTTTGAGTGAGTTTTGCAGTGTCCTTCAAGAAACTGGTCTATTACATCTAAGTTTCTGAATTTATGGACAGAGTTGTTTACAATATTCCCATATTATCCTTTTAATGTGTGTAAGGTCTGTAGTGATATCCCATCTTTCAGTCCTGATATTATGCATTTGTATCTTCTCTATTTTTTCCTTGTTCTGTCTGGTAAGAGGTTTACCAATTTCAAAGACCTGGGTTTTGGTTGCATTGATTTTCTCTATTGTTTATGTTTCTTATTTTACTAATTTCTGCTTTTATTTTCGTTATTTCCTTCCTTCTCCTTGCTTTGAATTTAATTGGCTCTTCTTTGTCTGGTGTTTTAAAGTAGAAACTTAAATTATTAATTTCAGATCTTTCTTTTTTTTTCATATAAACATTTAATGCTATAAATTTCCCTATAAGCACTTCTTTAACTGTATCCCACAGATTTTGATGTTATATTTTCATTTTCAGACTTCCTCTTTTATCCATGTATTCTTTAGAAATGTGTTAATTTATAAATATGTGGAGATTTTTCCAGTTATCTTTGTTATTACTAGTTTAATTCTGAAATAGTCAGAGTACATACTTCGTATGATTTCAATTGTTTTAAAATTAAGATTTGCTTTATTGCCCAGGATATGATCTTGATTAAAGTCTAACAATCTAAGTCAAATACTTCTATTAATAAAATATAATATTAACTGTGGAATATCCTTTAAAAGCATCTACCTTTTGTTCCCTCAATCAATAAAACAGTGTCAATAGATATATAATTTGGTGTTCAAAGAAGTATTTTCATTACTTAGTGGAACTTACTTGTAACAGAGATCTTGAAAGAACACAAGGTGATTGTTCACTAAACTCACAGAAAAAATCCTAAGAGATACATAGAGAAAAAGTACTGTCATTAATAGATTAAATGAAAGCTGAGAACGTCTGCATATAGAGTGTAATTTTTACTAGACCTTCTGGGAATAATATATTACCAGAATTAGAATATGACAAATAGCTGAAGGTCATTTCTACACGAATTGTCTAATTGTATCAGTGGGATAATGGATAATTTTAGAGCCTAAATTTTTTTTTAAACAAACAGATCAATAATAGTATTGTGTGAATACCCGTGTTAAATGTGTACAGCATGAAAATAATAGTATCAATAATAATTTAGTAATGAATATAAGAGGTTTACTTCCTACTTCACAGAAATACCAAGTAACCAGGCCAATTTGATTCATATTACCAACTGTTCCTGACTCTAAGGAAAAACCAAAAGGTAGCTCAGAAAACTACACACAGAAGGGAAAATAAGATATGAAATACACTAAAACGTTAACATCTGTAGATTGCAGGATAGCAGCTAGCATCTTCAGATTTTTCTGCATTTTCCAAATTTTATAATTAAGTAAAAATGTATATATATATTGATATTTTTAAATTAAGGATAGGTATCTCAGCTTGGGGATACCTACAGTATTGCAATTGGCGGGCAGTGAGAATAAAATATATAGACCCTATAGCTTCCTCTCCTGGAAAAGACATGGTCGTGGCCTAGGTGACTATAACCGTGGAATACATCCCTAGACAATTACAGGCAGCGCTTTTTCCCACTGAGCCTTCTACTGTAGCCTAAGGAGTCCCCTCAGTCTAGTACTCATCAGGGACTCAGAGCTGGTATTGAAGATGAACCTCGCTGCCACCTAACTCCATCCAAGAAAGTCAGTATTACTGCTGGACTTGGACAAATCCTGGCCTTTTTATTATGTGACATCCCGAAAATGAGAGGGGTAAAAGTGGAAGCGGAAGGATGAGGAAGGGAGAATGGGAGTAGAAAGCAGTGGTGGGGACACGGAGTGAGGGGGATAGTGAGGAAGAAGGGGAGAAAAGATGTTTCTCCAGGGCTGTTAAAATATGCTCACTTAAGTCTCACCAATTTTTCAAAAAGTTTTCTTTTTTTCCTTTAACTGTTACCCCTTCTGGTTATCATCTCATGACCCTTGACGTTTCATCATCATTTTGAATAGCCATGAACCGTGTTTTAAATCCTCTCCTTTTTTAAGAGACAAACCTTGTCTTTTTCAGTTACATTTACTATCATTATGACCACTCATTCTAGGTCCTTTATTGGCTCTTCTTCCATCCCAAATTTGAAGTATGAATAGCCCTTATCTGTTTTTTTCTACACTTATTGCCCAGACTCGTCAATTTAAATGGGTACTTTACCAAAATCTACCAGGTTTCGCTAGTCAATTAACTATCTTTTTTCACCATTAATTTTTACACCTTCCACACATTGCTTAAGGCAAATATTCTCCACCAGAGAGAGAGATGTCCTTCCATTCTACATTACACAGAAAATTAAAATTCATCTATCCAACAGGAAATTCCTCAACTTCAGTCTTTCAGCGTCTACTGTCCCCACGTCTGTACCAGATCCTTTCCTTGCCTGCTTTAACCATAGAAGTCCTCCACTTGTATGAAGGACTCCATTCCTCCCAGCTTTCTCAGGAACATTATACACTGTCAATTGTCCATCATTTGCTCCCCTAGATATTAAAGTTTTCTCTTTCTACCAGATGGTTCCCATTTACATTTAAAGTCAAGTTTCTCCCATTTTTAAAAAGAAAAGAAGAAAAGACAGTCCCATGATCTCCCATTTCCTTCTCAACTGCTACCTTCTAAGCCAAACTTTCTAAAGGAGTTGGCGACACCCACTGTCTCTATTTACTCAACTCCCACTCATCTTCAACGCAAGCCAGCTACGTGGCTCTTTGTTCTGCCACCATTATCCCTCATCACTGAATCCTATGGATATTTGTTTGGACCTTATTTACCTCTTTCATTTGACTTCTTACAGTAGCATTTGACATGACTTCCTACTTGAAAAACCTTTTAACTGACTTTCATGAGTTGCTTCCTCTTGCTACTTCTCAATCTGTCCTGTAGGTTCAGTTTCGTACTAGACTGCTTTCCTTTCTTCATCTACTTTTTTCCTTGTAATTTTATCTATACAAATGCTTCAATTACTATCTATACTGTAAGAATTCCAAAATTATAACTCTAGCACAGAGCTCTAAACTCTATCCACAAAGTCAGTATCTATTTAGTATCTCTACTTAAATATTTCAACTATACCTCAAATTCTACTTCACTAAGACTCTCATTTGACTTGTATCAAAGGTCGCCTTTGACAGTATCCCCATTTCAATGAACAGTGCCAAATTTACACCTAGATTTGCACGTTAGAAGCCTGGAAACCTTCTAGAGAGCTCTGTCATGCCCCATATTTAATTCATCACCAATATGCTATCATTTTTAGTTCACACATAGCTCTAACACATAATCTCCCTGCCATCCTTCTACTCCAAGTTACCATCACCTCTCCCCTGGACTTTGATAATGATTTCTTCATTTGTTCCCTGTGTTTATTCTGGTCCCCTTCCAATCTTTTCACCATAAGGCAGCCACATCTATATAAATTTTTTTTTCAATATAAATTCTTAATCCAATTTTGCTACCACTCCACCCGTACTAATCTTGCAAAAAACTCTAATGATTTTCCTTTGCTCTGATAAAAACCCAAATCTTTAATGTAGCTTACATGGACCTGCCTCACCAAATCCCCCTCCGCATCACAGTATGCCCCACTCTGATACTTTTCTTTGCGTTTCTCAAATGTATCATGGAAGAGCATTCAGCTTCCTTCATCTAAAACTGCCCCCCCTCCTCCATCCTAATGAATGTCTACCTAACCTTCAAATCTTAGCTTTACCTTTACTTCCTTAAAAACTAAATTTGGCTCTGTCTCTGATAATTTTTTCTGTATGCAATATATAAATGGATAATATATTCTTAAACATAGCTTGACATTTATAAATACTTCCCCACGTCAATATTTTTCTATAACATACTCTTTTTTTTTATTAGTTTCAGGTACAAAAGACAAAGTAATACGTAGACGTTTATCATTTATATCCCTCACACTGTGTGAACTCCCCTCCCCCATCTATAACATACTCTTAATGGCTATTTGACACATACCATAGAATAGATAATGTCACCATTGGGCATATAAACTGTTTCTAGTTTTTCAAGATTACAAAGTATGATGCAACAAATACCTTTTTAGTGCATCTTTGTACATATCTCAGATTATTTTCTTATGCTAATTCTCTAGAAGGGGAGTGGCTGAGTCAAAATATACATTTTTAAGACTTTGAAGAGACAGATACCGGAGTACAGGAGAATGACTGTTTCCCTTTATCAACATTAAATATTACTGTACTTTTCAATCTAGTTGTTATAAACTGCATTTCTTTAATTTCTAGTAAGGTTAAGCACTTTTCATGTTTACTTCTTTTTAAACGTGTGCTCATGTCCTTTCCCAATTTTTTATTTGGATGTTTGTCTTACTGGCATTGCCAGCATTCTCTATAATCTGGCACTTTACCCTAATAATAACAGGTTTCTTATACCAATCCACCAGACTATTTGGTCCCTTATCCACCTTAACTTGAATCTTTTCCTCCACTCTTGGCCTCTGCCACACTCTCCCACTCCTCTACATATTCCTCTGTCTCAAGTCTTCCAGGGATCCAGACTTTTCTCCCACTATGGTCTTTTCATATCCAGTGTCAGCTGTCCCGGCTTAGCTCCCCCAGCTCCCCTCTCTTATGGTGCGTCATTATGCATTAATCTTCTGTCCAACTGTTACACTTTCTGATTCCAGTTCACAATGATCTTCTTTTCTAAAATCCTACAATTAATCTGGTGAACACAAATATATGTCCATGTAACAATTAAGGATCAGAAAAGTAGATGCAGCAGAAGAGTAAGAAAATCTCTATTCATTATACCAATATGCCAATCATCTAACTGATTCTAATTTAGTTAACCAATCATCTAATTTAGTTCTAAGCCCTCTAAACCTTAGTCTGTTTAGCTGACAATGACTTGCAAAATGAACTGACTTATGTCTGTGATCTTTTCTACCTTTAAGATTCTATGATTCTTATGTAGAATAAGGACAAACTACTAAAAAGAAAGCAAACACAAAAAGAAGTAATAAAGGCATAATCAGTGAAAGTTTCACAAGGAATGAGGACTTAAGCTGGGCTTCAATGACAAAGAATTAGTGGAAGGGAAAATAAAGTTATTTATTACAAGACAGAGCATAAACAAAAGCACAAATCTTTATTGACCATCAACTATATCCCAGAGGCTGCTGCACAATTCTAGGAATATAAACTACTTAATTTGTCATCTCAAGGAACACAGGTACGAAGAAACCTGGCACCAACAAGGAAGGCTTCACAGAGGCTACAACATGGGGCTAGGAATTATGTATCTCAGCAAGTAGGGGGAATAACAGTCAAATCCATATCTACACATAGTCATGCAAAATATGTCTCAACATCAACAGTATTATTTTGTATATTTTCTACCTTCCTACTAATCTTATATGTTACTATAATTTTACCAATCAACAAAACTCCATCTCTGAATGTTTTAATGTTCCCAAAATAAACCTATATTTTTCTTTATATTTTCACCCATAAAAAAGATTAATCCAAAATATGCCAACTTAATTGCTCAGCAACTTCACTGTAGGACTTCATCTTGAGGGGGAAGGATACACCTAACATAACGATTTACCTATACAGATGTTCACTTTAGTACTGTTTATAAGAGTAAAACACTGAAAATGACCTAAATGCTATTCAATATGAATGGACTGAATAAAACAGTGATATATGCTTACAGTGGAATACCATTGGGCCATTAATATAGAAATACATGTATTTGTTGACATGAAAAGAAATATGTTCATGATATAGAGATTAGTAATAAAGGAAAAGGTTACCATGATCCAATTTTTGTATAAAAAATATATTTAAATACATGCACACATATACGTATGTATACGTGTGTATACACACACACGCATACTTACATAAAAGGTTTTGAAGACAGAATCCAGGGTTCAAACTTCCATTTGTAAAACTTGGGTGAATTACCTAACCTTCTCTAAACTTTAGTTTCTTAATCTCTAAAATGAATAGTTATATTCCAGAATAGAGATTTGTACTTACCAGGATACAATGTAAATTTGTTAAATTGACCACCTCACAGACAGTTTTTATTCTATCTATTAATCTTGCAAAATAGTTGACCATTTCTTCCCTTTTAATTATTTTTGCATATCGAGGGAAGGTGGGTGGAAGTAGCCTCTGGTTAACAAGGGGCTCAAAACCCATCATAATTGGATGATCTAAAAAGAAAAAAAGTGAGATTTTTCAATGGTTCTCTGAATTTTAAACCTCAAATATTACTAAATGTAAAAAGAAAAAGGTCAGTTTCAAAAGCATCTTCAAATTCTAATCCAAATATTCTCTAAATGGATTTTATAATTTATAATGAATATATCCATACACATATTTTAAAATGATAAGCTAGTCTTTCTCAACTTGAAGTCTAAATTGAGGAAGTATATCTCTGAAATGCAAACTGATTAAACGTTTGGGTTCAAAATTCTCTTGCTGGACTACAAACAGGCTGTAAACCAAGAATAAAAAAAGAAAATAGTTTCAGATGTAATGAAAGAAAAAAATTAAAACGGAGCAGGTCTCACTATTAAGAATTAAAAGCAAGATTGATACTTAACCAAATTATAAAAATGCTCCTCAGACATACACCCTATCTGTTCCTAAGGATCATGCAAATAAAGAAGCTCCCCAGGGTTCCTGACCTTTTTCCTCAGCTCTGTACTGAAGTTCTCTCTGATTGAAGTTACTTATTCTTACATAAATTCCAGTTTAGCTGATGATTTCTAGACCTAAATTCTCAGCCCACAACCTTTCTTCTCTGAGTACCAAGCCTATGATTTCTGACCACCTTGGTATATCCCACACCACCTCGAAAGGCACGCATCCAGAAACGACCTTAAATCTTTCCCAAACATTGCTTCTCTTCTCATATTCCCTTTCTCAGTAAAATGACCCAATGTTCTTACAACTGCTTAAGCCAGATACTTCCCTGTCTCTTCTCACCTCCCCATCTGCTTTATTTAATCAGTCCCTAAGTCTTAAGTACCCCACTTCCTACTGTCTAACCAATCTTTCTCTCTTCTTCATTCTTACTACCACTGCAAAGCCTGGTTTCCCTGCACTGACTGTTCACTCATTAAATTAATCCTAAATGTTGCCACCTCAATTGTTTTATCGAAATTACACCTGATTTCACTCCCCTAATCCAAAGATTTTATTGACTCCATTATATATAGTACAAATTCTTCATTGGGCACTTAAAGGTACTTTACAATTTTCTCCCATTTCTATAGAAAAAAATTTTGTACTTCAATGAAAAACTATTCATTGTTAGATTGAGCCTATGGGAGCCATTTTAAAAATCTTAAATCAGTTATAAATAATTGAGAGACATGCAATTCTGTCCTGTCTGGTAGAGATTCAACAGACTTCCTTCTCACTCTATAGAAAAAACAGTTTTGCCTCCACTAATCATTTATTTCAACATTCCTATATGCCATAAAAATTGGTGCATTTTAAAACTTTTCATGTCTGGTTATGTCATTGAACAAGTTTAACAAAATCCTTCACACACGTTATATAAGAGTCAGTTTTGCCTTTTTCTGAAAATTATCTTTTAACAGTCCCTATTCCCTAAACTCCATAAGCTATAAGCAAGCACAGTGCCTTGCAAATATCAGGCTCTTTTATGCCTCTTTACTTGCACACAAACTATTCTCGCTACCTGTAAAATCCTCCCCCTTGTTCTTAACCTGGGGGACTTAATGTAGCTTGAAGGTAGTAGTCCCTCGCCCTAGGTCCACGCCTAGTACACTGTATATACACTACTGCATTGTCTGTGTAGGATTACACCATTTGTTCTTCTCTCTTGAATTCTTTTGGAAGCAGGAACTGGTTTGTCTCACACCTAAATGCCTGGCTTATAACAGGCATTGGATATGTTCGCTGAACAACAAGATATGCATGCTCAAAATAAAATGAAAGACTGCCACCAGTATAATAAAACAGTCTGATTTATAACACTTAATTTAGAATTAAGGCACAGTAGTAGTGACAACATTGTAAGAAGCTTCTTTACCACACCAACATGAATACTTTTGGGGCTAAATTGATAAATGAACAAATCCAGACACTTAAGTAGTACATTACCCTTATTTTTCCTTAAAGTATTCTAATATACATCTGAAACTATTATCGAGGAATATTCTTTTATTCTTAATACACATATTTTTAGGCTTACACTATAAGGAGAAGATACTATAAATAGATACCAACCACTCATGAAAATCTGTATTACCATGAAAAGAAGTAAATATCAATGGGAAATGAATAACAAATACAATATATTCTGTATTACATTTACTTTTATACAAACTAAAAAGTGCAATACAAAACAATATTAACTTCTAAAACTAATTCAGCTCTCCTGATACTACTAAGTGTTTAGCAGTATTCCTGACCTCTACCCACCAGATGCCAGTAGCATTCCCCTAATTGTGAAAACCGAAAACAGATTCAGACATTACCAAATGTCTCTGGGAGGCCACAGTTGACAAACACTGATCCAGACAAACATAATAAGCAAGTATAATTCAGTATGGATAAACTTAGGAAGTAACAGGAATATCTAACCCACAGAGAAATTAGAAGAAAGACTTCCTAGAAGTGAAGTCTAAGGGAAGATCTAAATGATGAGAAGTTAGTCAAAGGACAAAATATTAGTCAGGACAAAGTATTCCAAGCATATCGAAGGCCTAGAGGACAGATAATATGGCTCCTTTTCTTTTTCCTTAGGGAGTGGCAATATTCCAAGTCATAACTTGTCCAAATTCAAAAAGTAAAAATAGATGCATATAAATAGAGAGGGGACAAAGTCCCTACACATAAAGTTTCAAGTTATCTGTATGCATCTCTCCATTCTCCACAGACATTTAAATTTTTCCTCTATATTTTTGTGAACATAGTCCTTGTTCATGGTTAAAGTGGTTCCTAGTAGCCATATTTAAATCTCATCTGTTGATGAAGCTCATGCATAAGGACTTTGTATCCATCCTATACAAGACATATAGTAACTTGCCTGACTAGAAAAGTACTTAAGAACTGAGATACAGTAAGCAGTTATTCATGATATAGAATAGAATTGAGCAGGAGAAGTACTAAAAGCCAGCAGAAGTTTGTGTTTCGTTTCATGGCAACATAAAATGAAAAGTTTTAAGAAGCTTTACCACACCCGATCCCCTTGCAGAATATATTGCCCTAACATTTTCCCATTATACTACATATATCTCTGCCACACAATTTATCTCAGACTGTCTTATATAAAATAACCTCAAGAGCTCTTACTAAATGAGCTCAGAAAAGACAATAATTCCCATTACTTTGTACCTACTATGTGTTGTGCTCAATGAAGTTTTCCTGAATTAAACTTGGATACAGATCAGACAAGATATTAAGAGGGCAAAATAATCTGAGATGAAAACTAATCTACATTATTGCTTTATTATCATTCTTCTTAGAATAGACATTATTGGGAAGACATTAACTTTTTTATTATAGAACTGTTTAGCTTTATGCTTAAAGGATAATTACAAAATTAAGCCAGCTAAAGGTAGTAAACAGATAAATTTAAAATTTTACTTGCTTAGTCGTAAGATTACATTTTTTAAAAAGTTTCTTCAAGCCAACTTTATACAAACCATCTTGCTGAAGCTTGCCTGTAAGCAGGCCATTAAAAACAGAGAAATAGTGGAAAATATATGCGCAGGCAATATATATTTTCAGCACTAATTAGTTTGAAATACAGGGAAGCCACAAACCACATGGACAACTAATGATCCTATAGCAATTATTATCCTCAGTTATAGACCAGAACAGTCCATAGTACTTAGGATATGGCAAAGAGGAGTATTAGAATCCAGTCATATGGAAGACTCTCGTTTTGTATCATTAATACCTTCTTGATACAAAACCCAACAAGTAATGAAGTAATGAATTATACAGTGGTTTCCACAAAAGTATTCTTGCACTAGCATTTGAAGTATTGGAGAGTTGCAGATTATGTTACACTTCTCTGTAAACATGTACCAGATATTGTGCTATGCATTAACAACATTTCAGCGGTTACAGAATGTCACCTAGGTAGTCATCTCATCTACATATTTTCCCCTCCTGGGGAAAATGAAAAAGTCAATGACTTAGTAAATTCAATATAATGATTAGGTACATAATGATAATAGTAATTTCCTAAACTAAATTACCTTTGTACTGTTCTACTAACTGACGTTTGAGTAAGAAAAAAATTCATGGGAAGGTGAACCAATAAACGCTGTCCCTAAGAAGAAGGGGTGGGATGGAAAAGGAAAGCAGTGTTAATCTAAAAACTGGCATTCCTGGTCACAGGACAAACAACTGGGAAAAACTAATTTAAAGAATATAAATATCTTCTCATTTTAATAAGTTTTAAGGGTAATCAAAATCCCTACACATTATCTAAAATATTAACTCAGTTGCAAATTTTACAACAAAAGTACACTATTCCTTTTATTTTAAGGTATAGTTCATAAATAAGATCTACTGAGTGTCAACAATGCACCACGTACCATAGAGAGATACAAATAAGACAGTTCCGTGACCTAAATGCATGAAAATTTCATAGAAAGACAAGTAGGTAAACAACTATAATATCATGTACTAAAAAATGTAACCGAGGTATGTATGATTGCAATGAGGCCACAGAGGGAATACTTAGGCCTGCCTGGTAGAGTCAGGGAAGACTTTGTGATGGAGGCAATGGTCTCTCAAAGGAGTAAAGGGCAGGTTATTAAAAAATAATGTAATGCCGACATCACAGCATGATCACCAGACTAGGTAAATATTCAGAGCCCAAAAAGTAAGATACAGGAGACAGCCATGTTCTATAGTACTGCTTTGTTCTAAAAAAAAAGGTTATAGAAGGGAGCATAAATACCCCATGTGAGTCTACCGAGCAACACCTTCCACGGTCCAGACAGACTGAATTACATGAAATTTTAGAACAAACTAAACACTACACACTCAATGGGGAAAAATGGAAAAAAAAAAAAAAGAGTAGGAGCAAAACAGACAATTACCTCCTTTAGTAGTATCATTCTGGGCCTGGATGCCATGATGCAAAGAATTATGAATGGCAGAAAGAAGATCTGATGCTTGAACCATCAATTTTTGAGCTTCTGCAACAGCACTGGTCTAGCAAACAAATCACCAAAAACATTCTTATATATTCTTTCACTGAAAGATATACATTAAATAGGAAAACCCTATAAACAATAGTGAAATTAAATGCTTGTTGTAATGACATTGGTTTTCACAAACTATCCACTTAAAATACAGGATGCCCAGATCCTGTTAGGATAGAAATTATTTTTTTACCCATACCTATATTTTGTAGGAGCCATTAAAAAACAATAGGAAACATTTCTGGTTTATTCTGTTAATCTTTTGTTGTTTTCAAAAAAAGAAAGAGATGTAGCCAACTGGAAAATTTCAGCATTTTTACTATGTCATTCATCAAGGTAAAATACAAAAAAGAAAAAAAAGGAGTATTACAAATGTTAGATCAAGAGTAAAGATTGGATCTTTACTCCCCACTTACTATTCACAAATTAGTCTACTAATAATATAAAATATTATTTTTAAATCAACAACAGACATGCACACGTAATGGAGAATATAAAACTCATGGGATTTTGAGAAAATCATCAGGGCTACTCTGATGTAAACACACCAAATGCTGAGTGCTATCTATATGCAATCGGGCATTTCAATGGAAACTCTCAGAACTACTTCAGTACAGCATTCCATTCCCCCACAACCAAAAAGAAACCCACTAAAATAGGCAGATTATAGTAAATGCCCTTACCTCTTTCTTAGTAAAGGCTATAAGCACTGTCAGTAATACTCGAGTAAATTTCACTCTGCTGAATACTGCTAAACACTGTTGGTGCTAAAAAATAAGAAAACTGGAAGTTAAAAGATGTTGTTTGTCAAAGGAATTTCATTTTTAAATATGGTATTTTAAATCCTAAATCTAAGTGTTAATAATTTACTACATTACAAACATCTTCACTTATAGTCTTTTAAGTGCCTGAAAATGAGCTGCAGAAAACATAACAAAGCCTATTCTATTAAAATAGAAATACAAAGTAAAGTTTCTGTATCAATAGGACTGATTTTCCCCTAAGACAAAAGTTACACTATTATCTCAAAAACTGATTTAATTAGCATTTTTTAAAAAAGGACTAAAAAGGTACTTTAAATAGTCAAAAAATTTAGGATCTCAACAAAGGTTTGGCAAGTTTTGATACTTTGTAAATTCTTTTTTGCCAAGCTTTGATGTATCATCTGTAAAAGTCATTTTTTTCTTCCTACCTCACAGGAATATTGAAGATTCAGCTTTGAAATCATGTATTTGAAAGAGCTGTTTTATCATTCTATCAAAATAAATACAAGGGAAATACAATCCCTTGCAATGTCCAATTTTTAAAGAAATACCTTAAAAAGGGCTTCCATAAATTATTACGCAGTTCATAAAACTACAACATTAAGAGGTAGACTTCTCTGATATTATCTACCAGAAAATAAGTTCAATTACTTCTAGTTCAACTTCTGGATCTCTTTCTTCTCCTTGTCGACTTCGAGTACTCTAAAATTTTAAAAAAGGTGAATTAAAACAAACACAAACCTGTACAAGCATTAAATTATAAATATACAAGGTAAAGCACTAAATTAATGTTTGAATATATCTAAGAAGCTTTTTAAGAAAAATATTTGAGACTGGGGGAAAAGCGGTATTTAGTATTTATTTTTCTATTACTATATACACAGAAAGTTCATTTTTAAATAAGTTATAAAGATCACACACAAGAATAAGGTATTAAAAACAGCAAAAGCAAAATGGTGAAATAACATAATTAAAAGCACATGGAACACAGTACGTATATTTTTAAAGGGATATATTCATTGAAATTCTTGATGTTTTCAAAACTAGCCGTTAGAAAAAAATAGTAACTTTTACAAAATCACATCATAAAAATAACATCATAGTAAATACTGATCTGTTTCTACACTAAAATGCAAAGCATCTTTTTAATACATCCGTACTAGATGGTTGGCTATGATAAAATTCCAGGGCAATTAATCTGACATTTAGAAGAAAACAAAAATCCTATACAAAGAAAAGAGAAAAAAATATATATACCTTTACTCTTCTTTGCATGTCATCCTCCACATCTTTCAGCATGCCTAGAAAGAGAGACAATGAGGTTAAAAAGGACACAAATCCAAACATTAAACTTGTGAATTATCTTTATAAGTGGTTTTACCTGTAACTCGAAGATCTGTCACACTGTTAGCCATTTTAAATCCGTAAGTCATTGACTGAAAATCTTCCTATACAGAAAAGGAATAATTAGGCCTTTGAGTAGTAGCAAAACCTTTCATTATATTTCTCTTACAAATTCACTATTTGCTAACAAGAAAACAGGAATGGAATATCACCCTGCTTGTCTAAATAGTGCTATCAAACATTCAAGCTTTCCTTATTGGTGTACCCTTAAAATACCATATTCTAATGCTCTCTGTGTCCTTAATCTCAATTGCTTTTCCTTAGGTAATTTAAATACACTTGCATTTAATATGTTCATTTGCAAAATAAGGCTAATGCTTATGATAATATCACATAATAATAACTCCCACTGTTAATTTCTTTGGTCGTCTGAATGAAGATTTCAGGAAGGTACTTGTCTGGAAGTCAGAGGAGAAATAACAACTACAAATATAAATTTGGGCTTCATCAGAGTAGTTGGTATCAAAAGACACAGAACTAGAAGAAATCAACTGAAGAAGGTATAAAGAGAGAAAGCCCAGGACTACTTCAGCATCTAGAGAAACAAGCACAGGAAATGGACTAACCAGTAAGGAAGAAAACAATCCAAGAGACTGCTGTTATCAGGAAGATGAGAAGAAAGTATGTCAGAAAGTGGTCACCTGGGATAAGTGATGCTGACAGGCTGGAGAGGAAAGGGTGAGTACAATGGATTTAGCAAGATGGGTATCATTAGGGGCCTTGTTAAGACCAGTTTCTGTGCAGTGATAGAAAAGAAATGTCCAATTGGAAAATATCCAAGTGGGTGAGAAGACACTAAAAAGGGAAAGTAAAATAAGTAAACATTAACAACTCATTTTTGTATAGGGTAGCAGAGAGATGACGTTGTACATATAAGGAGCCATGGGATTAAGGAAACTAGTGTTTTATTTTAAATTGAATGATATTAATGCATGTTTATAAGCCAATAAAAAATAATCTAGCCATGAAGGAAACACTAGTAATGGAATACAAAGAAAGGATTGATAACCACAGTAGGCAAGAGGGAACAGAATCTAGAACACAAGTGGAGAGGCTGAGCTTAGACTGTCACAGGGATACTTTCATTGTAACAAGACAGAAGGCAGAGTATGTGGGTACTAACATGGGTTAGCACTTGTGATAGTGAGAAGATGGGGTATTTCTAATTACATCTGATGCCATCTAACATTTCATTAAGGTACAAAGAAAGCTGATAGAAGGGTTCACATCGAAGGTTTGAGAAGATGTGGAAAAGTCACCTTAGAGACTGGAACAGAGAATTCACTACAGAAGTGTTATAGGACTCACTAGCATTGAGTGCCCATCTGAGATTTGCAGTCCCAAAATTAAACACAGACACGCAGATGTAGGTTTTCCCTAGCAGCCTGCTGTTTGGGTGCAAGCAGCGAGTGGGCAAATGGTTGGGGTTTTGCCAGATAAGTAACACATTATGATGAGATGAGAAAGGCAAGGGAGTTAAGAGTGTTTGAAAAAGAATGATTTCAGCACTGGATCAGGGAAATGAGGACACAAGGAAAGTAACAGAGAAAAATTAAAGCAGCAGCATCCATAAACTAGAGGTCTCTGTGGAACTGAAGGCTAGTGGGAGTAGGGGGATCAGAGTAAATAAGCAACAAATAAGTAGTGATCAAAGGGAAATATGCTTGAAATCAAGATTTTGGAGGTGAACAGATTAGTAGGAAAAAATATTTCTTCGTTTATTCACTCATTCCTAAATCATTTTCTGAACACCCTATGGTGACTAGCTAGATAACCAGGGATACAATGGTAAAATATAATCACTGTCATTATAGAGCCTATTATCCAGTGAGAGAAGACGTCTTGACAGGTAAAGCCCATGTACTTTATTGTTACTTTACAATGTTTTTACAGTACTGCCAAGCTATAACTGCAGAAAGTTATCAGGGATATTTAGAGTTCTATAAAACATAGCATTTAAACAATGCAGCCCTGCAAGGAAATTTAGAAGAGTAAAATATTTACAATCGTCATTGTAACAGAACACCCAATACCAGTATTGAATGTGATTCCACCAAGCAGTAATCTTGACTGTACTAGTAATGTAATATTCTAATAAAGTAATTTTTTTCAACCACTTCTAAAACAATTGTGTTATAACAATAGTAATATGTTATTGCTCTGAAAATTCATTTCACAGATAAAACACTTTGCATAAAGATTTCAGGGGCTCCTGAAATGTTTTGATTCACTCAACCAAAATGTCAGTACCTACTACAGACTAGATACTGGGTAACACAGTAAGGGTACAAGTAAGGGTAAAACATGCACATAGACCATTCAAGATTAAGACTTGAAACAGTTGAAAAGTGGATTGTAACTTACTGTATATCTACTACTACTAATAACAATAGCTAACATTTATTGTTATGTGCCAAGCATTGTTTTAAATGTTTTACTTATATTAACTTCGTTAACCCTCACAAGAATGCTGAGGTGGGTACTATTATTAAAGTACGTTTTATAAATGAGGAAACTACGGTATGGAAAGGTTAAATTCCCCAAAAATAGAGAAAGCTAGTAAGTGACAGTCAGAACACAAACTTAGATGGCCTAAATCCCCAGAGACTGTACTTTAACTTTTATTTTGCAAAAATTTCAGATTATAAGAACAGTAAGAAGTCCCATATTCCCTTTGCCTATATTCCCCAAATGATAACATTTTACTACGTTTGCATTATAATTCTCTACACTTTTTTCTGAAACAGTTGAGAATAGGTTGCTGACTATGATGGGCCTTTTACCTCTAAACAACTCAGTGTGATTTCCTCTGATATAACCACAGTATAATATCAAATTAGGAAATTCATGTCTCATTAATCTGGAGCATTTCTTTGTCTTTCATGCCCTGGCATTTTGGAATAGTACAGGCCAAAGTCATTTTGTGTATGTCCCTCAATATGAGTTTGCCTCTTGTTTTTCCAAGATTAAATTTATGTCCTATTTGATAAGACTTCCACAGAAGGATGTTGTGCCCTACTGACAGCATTGTATCTGAAGGCCAAGATGTTGACTTGACTCATGACTGGTGATATTAATTCTGGTCACTTGGCTAAGGTGGTATCTCCCAAGTTTCTCAACTGTAAACTTATTGTTGCCTTTGTAATTAATAATTATCTTGTGGGAAGATACTTGGAGGGTAGGTACAAATCCTTTGTCTACTAGTTTAGTATCCTTTGACAGATAACTCTTGCCAGAACTAATTATTCAAAACCTGTATTTTTACCATGATGCCAATAAAACGAATGACGTAGATCTACACACGTGGCACATATAGAAACCTATTTTCTATTGTCTAAGGGGAAAAAGTTGCAAACAGGTTACATAATTCCATCACGTTAAATAAAATACACATGTATACGTATTATAGAAAAGATTCAGAACATTACATATCAAATGGATAACAGTGTTTACCCTTTACCAGGCAAACCAGAACTGTTACAATTTCATTTATTCATTTTGTATTAGAAATGTTTGGCTGCAAGTAAGATAAAAACCCAACTACAATAACTTAAGTGATGCAGATTTATACCACGCCAAATAACATGAACATTAAAAGAAAAATACGTAATTCTTCTTTCAGCTCCATCACCCTAAGCTTAGATTTTCATGTTTGTCACTTCATGTTTACAAGATGAGGCAGTACCTCTAAACATCACATCCATGTTCAAGGAAAGTGACAGTGGAAGGGACGGCCCGTACCGTTATTCTTCACACTGGTATACTACTAAGAGCAGACAGGATGCTATTAATAATCACAGCAGGACAAAGGGTGCCAAGAGGACTGGTCCATGCAAACCAGTATGTACACACACCAGCTGTAACAGAAGAACGTGTTGAGAAAGGGCAGAGAAGAAAACTGAAGTCTGTCTGGGCAAGTCAGGAAAGTGGGATCCAAGTGTAAAGATAAGCAGGACTTTGCCCTAAAATGGTAAGTAAAAGAGAAAAGGCTAAGAGCCAGAAGGAACATTGTGTACACAAGCATGAGATAATGAGAGAATAACACACTCAGGATTAGCTGAACAATAATATGCCAAGGGGAGAAAAACAAAATTTGTGAGAAATAAAATGTAAGCATATACTACTCTGGCTCATCTGTCATTAACATTTACATAATCACAATAATGTCAGCAATGAATAATGATTTAACCAAAAATTGAATTACTATTTGGGGTAGGCAAAGACGTAATGTGCGAATGCTAAAAATGTGCTGATATACCATAGCTAAAAACTGTTAAATCCTTAAATCTAGAAATTAGAATATAAGCTTACTATCCAGAAATATGGAAGTATATAGTAGGAAAAAGCTAAAAGAATTCAATATTATTATGGAATGGATAAAGAAAAAGCAGGGAACTACAATTTTTCATTGTAAGTCTTGGGGGCTATTTAACTTTTTATACTATGTACCAGTATTATTAGTTGTATTAAAACATACCCCAGGGAAAATTTTCAAATTTTCAAATTTCAAAATTTTCAAATTTTCAAAACTGAATGGAACCAGACTACACATTGTTAAGACAGTAACTAACTGGTAGTCAAATGGAGAAGGGACTAGAGGGAAACACTGGGCTAGAAACAAAAGTTCTGCCTAAACCTAAAGCTGACAAAGGCATGAACCAAAGCAGGAACAATGTGAGAGAAGGAAAAAAACAGTGCCCAGATTCAAGATATTTGCAGGGTAGAAGTAAAAGATGCTGGCTGTAGGAGGTTTAAAAAAAAGTATTCAAACATAACATGCTAGATACTATTTTGCAAGATACAGAATGAAAGAGGAAAAGTGGTTTGATGCGGGAATTGTGGTTTCCATTTTGTATGTGTGAGCAAGATATTAAGAAAGAAACATCTTTAGGCAGCTGAAAATGTATCCAGTTCAGGAGTTAAAACAAAGCAGACACATATCTGAGATTGAAACACACCATCACTTAGGAACTTCAGAAGCATCCATTTCAAAGAAATTATTTATTATAAGTTATTCTTATTTATTCATTCCCAGATGTCTTAAAGACAGTAGTACGTAATCATTTTTTTTCTAATTATAAAATTGAGGCAAACTTATCTGAAAAATCTGAAAAATTTAGAGGGAAACAATGACTATTCATATCATACACACACAGCATGTGAGTACCTGTTTTCCCATCCTCATCAACATGATGTATTATAAAAAATTTCTAATCTTTGCCAATAATGGGTAAAAAATGGTATCTCACACTTTCAATCTACATTTCTCTTAAGTTTAAGCATCTTTTCTTATGTTTAAAGACCATTTTATTTTCTGTGAACTATCTTCTAATATACATATAAAAAAACTTTTAAACTTAAAATATTTCATCTATTTGCAATTTATTTTGATGTTATAAACAATGTTTGTATCCCCCAAAATTCGTATGTTAAGTCCTAAAGCCAAATGTGATAGTATTTGGGTGTGAGGCCTTTGGGAAGTGAGGGCAGAGACCTCATGAATGGGATTAGTGTCCTTAAAACCTTAGAAGAGGGACCCCAGAGAGTTCCCTCTCCTTTTCTGCCATGTGTGGACATAATGCAAAGATGGCTGTCTGTGAACAGGAAGCAGGCCCTCACCAGACACCGAAGCACCAGTGCCTTGATCTTGGATGACTTGGCCTCCGGAACAGTGAGCAATACATTTCCGTTGCTTAGAAGCCAACTAGTGTATGCTATTGTTACAGAAGCTCAAAGGGACTAAGGAAGATAAGTTAATTTTCAAGGGTGCTAATCAATTGTTCCAGTACTTTTTGTTAAATGAATCCTTTCTCTGCCCCACTGACGTCTGATGCCCTTTGGTACTTTGAGAATGTAGGTATTTAAAATAATTTGGATTTCTCCTTTCACTTAACTTAATCTTTTAAAAAATTCCACCCAATAGACTGAATTTTCCATAATGACACCCATATCAATTCAAATATGTAGCTAGATAACTAATGAGCATATAAAAAGTAGACAGTATTTCATAAACAACTCACAAGTCATGCATTTAAATGTGGACAACCATGTTAGGTATATATTTAATTACTCTCACATACATAACCTTAACTTAGAAGAGCTTTACATACTATACACTGGACCATCATAGAAGCCTAAGATTTATTTTGGACCAACAACAATGTTAAAAAGAAACTTGCCAGTTTCAACCAAGGGAAGAATTAAATAATCACTTATCAATAATCTCAAATTCTATCACCTTTCCCATTAAAATTATCAGTATCTGAAACCTTATTTTCTTTAAGGAGAAAAAAAATCTTTCTATGTCTAAAACTCAGAACACTTCCTCAGGGTCAGGTGCTTAAGTACTAACAGGAGGAAAATGTTTATACCCTAAAATATTCCTCATACCCTTGTTCCCCTTAGCAACCTCTTATCCAAAGACTGAAAGGAAAGCATTTCTGTGTTATAATTTATAAGAGACTTGTGGTCAGAGGCCGGCGCTTCAATTTTCTCTGTGAATCCTCACAATGTCCAGAACAAAGTACTCTGCACATAGTGGATACTCAATGAATGGTACAGATAGAAAGACCACACTCTAAGATACAAATCCTTCTTTGGAGAGAACTGGATTACTTTAGCTAATGTATTTGCAAACAGCAATAGCATCAGCTTAAAAAACTGTTTTTAACTATACATGTTACAAAAATATATATCATATGGTCATTTAAATACATCACAGTGAATAAGGTAGTCAATGAGCTTCAAGAATTCTTACACTACAAAATCTTACCTCTTCAAAAACAGCAGCTTTATTTACTTTTTCCCTTGCAATGTCACAGATTTTCAAGATTCCCAGAGCAAAAGCTTTCATGGCAGGATCTTCTATAAAGTCTGGATTATGAATGTAAAGGCACGTAAATACTGTCTGTGCCAAGGAGTGGCCTTCTAACCATGTTATCTATAAAAGAAATAAAAAAAGGTGTATGTTTAAAGTGACACAGAGTCTGCAGTCTAAGTTGACTTAACAATCAAAGACCAGAGTGCTACAAACCCAAATAAATATAATAGTAATCACAAGATTTAAAAGGTGATTAAAGGGAAAAGACAAAACGTTAGAATTCATTTTCATTGACTGAAGTCTTTCAAGAATCGTATACCATAAATATGATTAGCTGAAAGATACAAATATGGAAAGCATTCTTATGTATATTTCAGTTTGCAATATATTTGGAGACTAATGAAATTAGAGTGCCTCCTTCTATAGCATTCAAAAACAATCAATTTCACATTAGTCAATGAAAATCCACAAACTAGGGAATGTACAATTTTAGAGCTAATTAGGCCCTAGTCACTCATCAACCCTTCTTTTTCATCCTCACTACCACTAACCCAGTCAAGAACATCATATCCCACTTAGATGACTGCAAGAATCTATATAATGGTTTTACTGCCTCCCATCTCTAATTCAATACCCCAACCAGAGGAATCTTTCTAAAATACACAAATAATCATTCAACACTATTTTATGGAGTAGCTACAAAGGGCCAAGTACCATGTACTAAAAGCTGGGAATACCTATAGCAGCCAAAATTGAGTAACTATTTCCCAAGTGCTATGCTAGGTATTTTCAAATGTCCTATGATTCTTCCTCACACTTTGAAGAGGGTAGTATTTTTCTCCTTTTACATATAAAGAAACAGTCAGAGAATAGAAATAATTTTGCCCAAGTTTATATAATTATATTTTACACTAAGTTCAAGAATTCTGCAATAGAGCAAGATACATAGTTTTACATTACAAAATGAGAAATGTACATGAAAATTACTGTAATTAAGGTATGTATTTTGTATTACCAATGTGCAGAAAACTTTCCAGAAGACTATTTGCCTATGAAAGGCTGAACTCTCAGATACAGTCCCAAGAGTATCATACAATGGTTATTCAACTTTACCAAAAACTCTCCCTCTTGCCTTCATTTGTCCTATTCCACTAGGACTGTAAACTGCTAAAGGGTAATAAAGATATCTTTGAGGGAGAGACAGCTTTGGAGGAAGAAGTATCAGGATTAGGATTCTGGCTATGCCCCTTCCTAGCAATGTAATCAGAGGCAAATAAAATGATGCCATATATCGAATAGAGCTGATGTAAGACCTAAGTGAAAAATATACATGTAAAACACCTAACAAAGTAATTTACACACACTGGCACTCAATACTTACTAAATAACCAAACGAATAAATTTTACATATTTCTAAGGACAATGATTTAAAAGTTTAAAAAGAAAGGGATAGTCAGAAAGTAGGCAAAAAATAAAAAAGGTAGTACAAACGAGAGTTTTCCCACGATTAACCAACAGTATCTAGGGAAGACAACCTATCCACCATACAGAAAGCACTAAAAAATTTTCGTCATTTTCAAAAAGATGGCCACTTTACTACAATTTACCCCAGATTAGGAAAACTACTTCTCCAAAGCTAATCCAAAGTTCTTTGTTTCGATTCTATGCTTCTTTATACAACTTTCTAATTACAGATTTGTTTCCCTGGGTATCTTGAAAACAAAAAAGGATACTATAGAATAATGGCTATGTTATTATCTTCGCTGGGAAGAAAATATCCCCTCACTCAGAAAATGAGAACCCAAAATCACCCAGATGAGAAGATTCTAGAATGTTATTTCCTGTAGCAAAATTTGGCCTGCTAATCTTATATACATCTTACTAGACTCAACATTAGTGTGTATACTTTTAAATTTAAAGATTCAGGTAAGTCACAGTTTTTAAATTAACCAATAGTGCTATTTTTTACTCTTACCAAACAGCAAAAACATGTATCCATTATCCCTATCAATTCAGGCAAGGTGAGGTCTTTAATTTTAATGGTGCCATCCTAAAAAGGAGGGGAAACATGACATATAAGCAGAAGTTTTTAAAAATTTATGTATAGTGGCATTTTGCAAATGCTATAGCAAACCTAGCTATACAGTCACATTTTGGCTTTCAAAAATTAAGTATTTAAAAATAGCAATTCTAAGAAAACTCTGTCTTATCAGCTGATAAAACTAAGATACCAAATTAACTATGTAGTCTTAAAAATAGTGTATCTTAAATAGGCCTTCATTAAGAAAAACCAAAGCCGTTCTCATTTGAAACAGAATAAAGACTTTTATAAAGAAATGAAAAGTCAAACCAACAAGTATTTTATAAGTACAGTTCAAAGTAGTTTCAAGAATATCAAAACTTGCAAATAAAATAAGCATTTTTAAAAACACTTCTCTTAAGTTGGTTAACTACACTACCTGTAAATTTTGTTTACAATATCCATTTACTTAGCAAATCTTTCTTCATAAAATATGTAAAATTAAACTCTGGCAACTATGAATGAATTTCTCAATCAATTCTCAATGAGTAAACTTCAAATTCACTACCACAAGCATTTTACTTAACATATTAATACATGAAATTTAGTCCCTAAGCCAATTACCCTGGTACTTGAATATATACTTAAATGCTTTCAAAAATCAATTTTAAAAGTGTATACACACACACACACACACACACAAATTTAGAGCAAGCTTTTAATGAAGATCTTATATATTTTCAGATTTCAACAGAAAGAGATAACTAAAGGTCATAACTAACTCTTGCTTATATACCTCAGATACTTTTAGAAATTTATACTTTAAGTTAATATACTAAGTTTGATTTCCATTATTAATCAGAATGTTTTAACATAAATAACAAACAATAAAAGATAAGACCAAAAGCACAATGGTGACTACCTTGATAGCTTGTTCAAAATTGAGAACTTTTCGATTAACTTGGTTTCCAATCATGCCAGCATCCATCTTGGGATCCATCATTTCAATGGCAGACATTGCTTCAAAAAGACCAAATCTGCAAATAAAAAAACTGTTTCTGAACTAGTTTACCCAGATTCCCACAACGGCATAAAATTATGATACTTAGGTAACTACACTATCCTATATTTTTAAGTCTTTCCTACTTGCTAACACTTCTACTTCAACTAAATAACCTCCCTTTAACTCAACCATTTTTCCATGTACTTGTCACTGGAATTATCTTACATGCACTGTGGAAGAGAAAACGAAAGATGGTGGTGGTGTTTCCTTCCACAAGGCTGCGCATCAGAAACGTATGAACCAAAGAGATCAACTGATCTATAATGGACTGCACTTCTCCTTCCTTAAATAATTTTCTCTGCTTAACATTTAGAAAGTTATGCTTGGGATCAAATATATGGTGATGGAAGGAGAACTGACTCTGGGTGGTGAACACCCAATGGGATTTATAGATGATGTAATACAGAATTGTACAGCTGAAATCTGTGTAATTTTAGTAACAATTGTCAACCCAATAAATTTAAAAAAAAAAAAAGTCATGCTTGGAAGAACTATTAGCAAATGTAACTTTTAGCTTTTTTCATTTTCCTTATATCGTGAAAGTCCAACAATCTGGCACATTACACTGTACAATGCCCAAAGTTTTGGCAAGTACATAATGAAAAGTAATATGGAAATCCTGATGGTCTGGTATTTGTGGCGTATTAGCCATGAAAACAGATAGTTGTGACCCACTGTGGACTAATTAGTAAGTATATCATTAACTGAGATACACCTCAAGAAATGGGAGAAGAAAAGCCTAAAAGAAAGTTTGACTGCAGCTATTTCATTCATTCAGCAAAAACTTACTGAGTGCTTCCTATGTGCTAGGCACTTGGGATATATAAGTGAGCAAAACAAATTTGCCTGCCTCATGGAGCTTACATTCTAGTGGAAGGAAACAGACAATAAACAATAAAGGCATGTAAATTACAGAGTATGTTAGTACACGCAAGGGGAAAAGAAAAGACAGCTAAAGATATGAATTGGAAAGAAACAACTTTAATAGATGGTCAGGGTAGGCTGCTGTTCCCTAGACTGAGCCTACAACCTCGGGGAAATAGAGGGTGAAGTCCCGCAAGCTGTGCTCTCGCAAATCTTGTTCCACAGCTCTCCTGCATTAGCTTGTGATTTTGTTTGATTATATCCTTCCTGTAACTGCCTACAACATCAATATGATGACCTACAGTGGTTCTCAAATTGTGGTCCCTGGGTTAGCAGCCATCAACCTCACCTGGGAACTTGCTAAAAATGCAATTTCTGCAGTCCCACACCAGACCTACTAAATAAGGAACTCTGGGGGTGGGGCCTAGCAATCTGCATTTTTAAAAGCCCTTCAGATGATTCTGATGCACACTCAAGTTTGAGAAGAACTAAATTTCAGGTTCTAATCCTCCTCCTCAAATGTCCAATCTTGTCCACTTACTAATTTAAAATTTCATATTCCTAACCTTGAAAATTGAGCTTGGATCTAGCAGTATGGGCACTGAAGCTATCTATGAGAATCAAGCATTTCCCTTTATTTCACCTTTTCAGGGATTCTCAATTTACTTTTCTCCAGGCATTTAGTCACCTATCCCTGGTCATCAATCAGCCTATCACATATGACATACAACTAATACTTTCTCTTCAAGGAACTGCACATCCTATACATTTACCCTCAAAGAAAGGACCATAGGTCAGTTTCACTGATACCGATATTTCATATCACAACTAGGGTTATTGGCCCCAATAGCTCACTGTGGGGACAGAGCCCCAGAAAATAGTTTACAGGCTCTAGGCCTCATGTGGAAAGGTGCTGGCTCGGCTGTGGCTGATTGGCCGTAGGCTGTGGCCGGTTAGCCGATTGGCCACTGGTATAACTGCTGCGGCTACGGAGCAGAGCCGAGGAGAGGAGAGTGGAAGAGAAGAGCCGAAGAGAGCGGAAGAGAGGAGAGGAACAGGGTCGAGAGAGTGGAGAGTCGTCAGTCGGTCGGTTGGCGGAAAGGCGGATGGCAGGTCACGCGTCCGGTGAACCCAGCCTCCAGTGAGACTGTGGTGGTATGGCTCCCCTACCTATGGCTCCGTGGGTGTTCCTTTTTGGCCTCACCATATCCTGCGTTCTTGTGTGGGGAACGGGAGCAGAGACCCCGCAGGCCGCCCCGCCTGAAAAATGGCATGGCGAGCAGGCCTCCGCGCACGACACTCACCAAAGTTAAAAATATGTTTATAATTAGTATTATTTTTACAGGTTTGAAATGTAAAATAATCAGACTTCAAGGAACACTACTGTACACACTAAAAAAATACATGGAAATATCGCACACTATTTCAAAGGACACAAATACTTACAGTTTATCATGAAGCAGTTCTCCCAACTTTAATTCTAAAAGAAAGAGAAAAATCCTTTGAATATCATATTTACATTTAACTTTTAAGGCTAAGAAAAAAAATAAAACAAAGTATTAGCACTGAAAAATGTGCCTGCATTACTTCAAACTTCATTTTCTAAGAAATGGTTGTATTATTTCTACTCAATTACTAATATAATGCCTTCTACACAGTGACTATTTAGAAACTAACCGTAAATTGGACTTTTGAGAATTAACAAGTTACCCTTCATGGGCCACAATAATCCAATCAGAATTACCAACCTCATTTTAAAAAAATCACTAGTAAATTCCTCCCTAAATAAACTTTTTCAGAGAACTCATTGCTATTTCTCAAGTTGTTTTGATAACACTTCATGTCATAAATCTCTTTTTGTCCTAGGAACAGTGTCAAAACTATTTTTTTAAGTTATATTTTATTTATATAATATAGAAAACACTTGTGTAAACATCAATCAAAGCAGTGGTCATCCCCTATAAAGTTCTCAACCTTGGCTGCATATTAGTATCAACCGGGGAGCTTCTGAAAGTTTCAAAGTCCAAGAAGCACCCAAAACCAACTAAATCTTAGAAGGTGGGACTTATGCAGTGGTTTTAAAGCACTCCAGGTGATTTCAATGTGCAGGTAAGGTGGGAGCCACTACTGTAACATTTCAAGTAGCTTAAACATTGATGGTCAAATACTGTGGAAGGTGTAAACAAGCAGTTTTCAGAACTTTACTCATCCTCCTAGCTAATAATAAGTTAACATTTTTAACAGTTCCATGTACCAATACAGATACATCAATGAGAAGTCTATATCAAAATGCTACAATAAAGTATAATAGAACACACCACAGTTCTCAAAGACGGTCTGGGAACCCAAGAGTCTGTGACGTTAAAATCATTTTCATAATTCTAAACCATTGTCTTTTTCATTTTGACATTTGCACTGATAATGCAAAAAAATGAAGAGGGTGGAAAAAAAAACAATGTTGGGCAAAACTGCTATAGCTTCAGCACAAATCAAGACAGGTGCCCCAAGCTAAATAGTATTCAACTCCATGGACTTGCGTTTAAAAAAGACAATTTTTAAAAAAAATTCACGTAAGTCCTGAATGAAACAATAAAAATGATTAATCTCAGAGGCAGGACCAGGTTGCAGCAAGTGAGGCACCTAAGTACAAAATTTAAGGAGGCACTCACTTTCAGGTAGTGCCTTTTTTTTTTTTTAAATTGGGTAACAGTGTGTTTTTTTCCAGGACCTATCAGCTTCAAGTCGTTGTTTTCAATCTAGTTGTGGAGGGCGCAGCTCACTGGCCCATGTGGGAATCAAACCGGCAACCCTGTTGTTAACAGCTCACGCTCTGACCAACTGAGCCATCCTCCGGCTGTCCCCCAGGTAGTGCCTTTTTAAATTCTGCATTCTAAGTGCCTCACTTGCTTCACCCCATTGCAAAGCTCTGATTTATCTTATTAAATCTCAATCTTTGAGTACATGTCTTTTTAGCATTCTATTTGACAAAATCGGAAGTATACATTAACTTCCGCTGCATACCATAGTAAGGCTGTTTCCAGGAAAAGCGCTTGCACAATTATCATGGAACACCATTTTTACTTGAAAGAACAAGTGACAAACTATAGTTATTCAGAATTGAGAATATGGCATTTTCTCAAAAATAAACAAGTTTGTAGCTTTAAGGAAAAAAACTGACAATGTTTGTTGTCAATGACAAAATTCGAGCTTTCAAGCAAAAATTAAAATTTTGGAAAACATGTATCTGCCTCTGTGATCCTGCGAGTTTCCCAATAGTTATATTTTGCAAATGGCAATGCATGTTACAAAATTAGGCACAGATAAAAGATCCATCCAAAGTTCAAGACAGGCCAATGAATTTTAACTTAACAGAACATGAAAAGTCCACTGATACAGCTTCACATTATAACTAATATTTAAGAAAACTGCCACCTGTAAAGTTTTGGTACAGTATTAAAGAAGAATATTCACAATTATCTGAAAAGTTTCCTCCACTTTTCAACTACACACGTATTTGCTGAAGTCAGATTTACTTCATATACTCGTACTTCAACCAAAACAAACATGTGGCAACAGTTTGAATACAGAAGCAGATACAGAATTCAGGTGCCCTCTATTATGCCAACATTAAAGAGATTTTCAAACATATAAAAAAACTCCACTCATCTGAGTTATTTTTGTTTTGGAAAATACATTTATTTTCCATCAGAAAAACATTACGTTAACATGCAATTGGTTTATTATTATTTTCAAATGAATTAAGTATCTTTAACTTTTGTTTTAAATTCTAATACAGTAAACATCTATATATATGTGTGTGTGTGTATATATATATAAATAAATAAATAAATAAATAAATAAATAATAAAAATATATATATATATATATATATATATATATATATATATATATATATATATCATACACGTGAACAATAGGTAAGAATGTAATTTTTAGTATAATGGGGTCCTGAGACCAAAAAAAATTGAGAATTGCTGTAATATAATCTATCATCTCCTTAGGGTAGATGTGGGTACCAAATAGCTTCACCAAACTTGAAAATAAAAATACTCCATAGACCTAGAAGCCACTCAGTCACTCCGGTCCTTGGTTTCCTCATCTGTGAAATGAGGGGCTGAACTAGATAATCCTTGTGGGGTCCCTAGAACACCAGTAATCAATCAGATCACTCACTAGTAAACGATAGCAGAAAACTTGAACATTTACTCACTAAGCAGAGTACCGGCACTCTCACTGCACAATCAATAACTGGACATAGAATCATGATCTTGTATAGCACTATAGACATAATAACTTGGGTCTTACCCAACTGGGCACCAGTTCTCAAAACATTTAGAGAAGGATAAATGTTTTGTATTTTCATTAGCATACAGGGCAATGACATCATTACACATGCAGTCTCGAAAACCCCACTAAACACTAATGAGTTCAAAAGGCAAATTAATGTATTATTATCTCCGGGAAAATAATTTTAACCTAGCGTACCTACCCCATAATCTTGGGGGTTCTAGGGATCACAGACCACCCCAAACCACCGAACTAAGTTAACACAACAATTTTTTTAAAAGGGACTTCTACTTTTAAGTCAGTCTTAAGTAGATGCAATAGAACTTAAACCACTCAGAGCAAAGGGAAAAAAATTAGATATAAGGAAAAGCTGATGATTCAAAAATTTCTGGACAATCTTGACAATAAACCACGTTTTTATTTTATCCTCACTCTCATGAGGCATGAATAGATATGTTGTGAAAGAAAATTTAACTTAATTTTGTCAATTACAGAACTTCATGACATTTTACGGAGAACATCATTTCTTTTGCCTTGGAAATGAACAATGAATCATAACTTGTGGCTGGAGTTTTATGCAGCAGTGTGAGCACTTGAAGCATATGATCATTCTCCTGAAGAAATGTCATCTAATAAGACAGAGGAAAACATGCAGTTATGTAACAATGCAAACACATTTGACCATCTTATAAATGAGAAGGTGATTTGTAAACTGGTGTTATAGATCTTTAAAAAGATTTCTTTTTTTTAAGATTTCGATTAAGATATAGCTAACATACAATATTGTATTAGTTTCAGGTGTACATCATAGTTATTTAACAGTACCCACCTAGCACTATACAGAATTATCACCATATTCTCGATTATATTACCTTTACATTCCCATGACTACTTTGTAACTACCAATTTGTATTTCTTAATCCCTTCACCTTTTTCACCCTGCCCCCAACCCTGTCCCATCTACCACCCCTATAGATTTAGTACCCATCTGACACCATACCTAGTTATTACTGAATAGATTTCTACACATAACATTACAAATGATGGTTAAGTTCCCAGCTAGTGTCCCTATGAATCTATTATATAGCTAAAATCCAGTACCATTGCAATACTGACATTTAAACAGATCAATTAGTTAACCCCTGAGTAAAGGTGGCCAACTCAACACACGTATTATCAATAAAGTGGAAGGATAAAGACATTTTCAGACATCAAGAGCCTCAAAACATTGTATCTCCCATGTAGTTTACTCAGGAAGATAACATAGCTAATCAAAACAAGGGGGGAAAGTGAAAACCTCAGGGTGATGACAAAGGAAGAACTCAGGATCACACTAGGTACAAAAGCCTCAAGAAGTCCAGATTGGAGCAAATTAAGAAGCTCAGGAAGAAATTTCTTTATGGAGATGTGAATAACAGGATGTCTGATGTGTCTGAATGTCTTAAGGAGATTTAGACTACTGGTGAAGAGTCTAAGTTAAAATCAATGATAAGTACATTGATTGTTTGGTAAAAATTTTTTGTATAACTGTGCAGGAAGGGAAATGTAGTAACAGTTTTACTCTTTGGCTCAGCTATGAATAATGTTTGCATATGCATCGTGTAGCTATAACTATATGGGGAGGGAAGGAGTCCATAGATAACGTCTAAATTGGGAGTAGAGGGAACCAAGAAGTAGTAACGAAAGCATGCTATCTAGAATCATGAATACCAAAATAACTAGCTAAAAAGGGAAAAGTGGTGAGTCTGAGGACATCTTTTCTACTGACCAAAATTCCTAGCATAAAGCAGAACACACAATACAAGACGTGGGGAAAATCTGGTAAGATGCATCCAACAATGCAGAAGAGCCCTCCAAGTGCACCCACAGTCCCATTCCCTCCCACTGCTTGCTTTATGTTAATGCTCGCTGGTAGACGTGTTAAGACATCCAATATCCATATGTTTCTTTCCTGAAGAATCCAGGGTCACAGAGGTTAAGAGATAGCTGAACATTCTTGAAAGTAACCTAAATGAAGTGAACTAGCAGCACTATTCAAATTTTAGCAGAATAATTCTTTTTTTCTTTTTGGTAAGGTCTATCCTGTGAATAAGATGGTTAGCAGCATCCTCACGGTGTGTACCCACTAGACCCCAGTTGCCACTCTCCCACCTCCACTGTGACAACCAAACATGTCTTAAAACATTGGCAAATGTCTCAAGGGGAAAGATCACACCCAGTGTAAAACCACTGATCTAAAGTGATCCACAATTAACAGTGTATCCACAATTACCAGCTGCCCACCCAACCCATGCCCCGACACTGAAAATATTCTTCATAATACAGAAGAAGGAAACCATAATTTTAACTTCTAAAACCAAAATCATTTAAAATAATACTTTACAGGTTCCCCAGGTCTTTCGCCAGGACAATTACTATCCATCTTTTTCCTCTTAGAATAAAGTGCTAACAAACAGCAAATTCCTACAATGATTCACAAACTGGGGTTTAAGGAAGAATGAACTAAGCCATTGAACAGAGGATGCGTCCATATCCTCCTAGACTAGAGCTTAAAAAGAATGATAGAATGATAGCCAAACTTGGATTACCTCTGGGTTCTAGGCACGTAGTGGTGTCTAGAAGAGGTTGTTGGCTCTCCACAGAACATGAGGAAGAAGGGAATGTGGTAGGCAGAAGGAGGAGCAGTGTTTTGTGGTCATTTATGTTTAAGTGAAATTTTTAAACTGTGGGTTTATAATTCAGAAAGAACCTAAATATAGACAACCAAATGGAATATGAAGAACAAAAACTATTTTACAAGTAGCAAAATGAGATGGTTTTAATTAGGCAGGGTTTCCTAGAGAAGCAAAGCTCAGAGGTATTTTTTAGACGAACGATACATTACATACCAGACAAAATAACAGTGGCACCATACATTAAAAATAATTTGGACACAGACAATAGTTTAGTGGTTACCAGAGGGTAAGGGGGGTGGGGGGTGGGAGCTGAGGGTAAGGGGGATCAAATATATAGTGATGGAAGGAGAACTGACTCTGGGTGGTGAACACACAATGGGATTTATAGATGATGTAATACAGAATTGTACACCTGAAATCTATGTAATTTTACTAACAATTGTCACCCCAATAAATTAAAAAAATAAATTAAAAAAACAATAATTTGGAAAGAAAAATCAAGAATGCGGAGGGAATAGGAAATGTGGAGGGAATCTATGTCATTTCCATAACAGAAAATAAATTATGAAAGTTAGAATTTAAAGCAGAGGACTTTGAAGAGCCACTAAAAGAGTAAGTAGAAATATGCATGAAAAACATTGCCACCCATATACAGATTATTTTACCATACCCTCCCCACAAATCACCAAAGTCTAGCCAAAATGTGATCACACTGTCATCAAAGAGGAGAAACAACTGTAATAGTTAAACAAAAGGAGGTAATGATGTCTGTTTTAAATTTAGTTTTCGGAAAGTTGTTAGAACAGAAATCTAAACTATAATCCAGGCAATAAGTCTGATTATTTCTAGAGGGGAAAACAAACTATTAATACCACAATCTCGAGCTGCCAACAGCCTTTAGTCCTAAATCTACACATAAAGGAAGATTAATTTTAAGAGTGTATCAACTTTTTGATTTCAAGAAGTATACCTCACATTTGTGCCACCTGAGACAGTGAAGGAGTTAATTATGGAAGAATTTAATAGGATGGTTTGATATTGGCAAAAATAACATGCCAGCTTCTCTTAATCCACACCGAAGCAGGGGATTAAACCATATCTCCTACTCTAGGTTCCTTCCAAAGAAGCAGAATTATTCACAGTTCCTCAAATATATAACTATCACTGAACTCTGGCTCTAATGGTTCATCTAAGTCTAAAATAATTCCCTCATATTCACTTAGAGAAACTCGACCACTCCTTTAAGGCCCAACTCAAGCCATATGTACTTCATAAAATCTTTCCCGTTTAGGTTCATAATGACAGACCTCTAATATAGATCACTTAAAATCAATGCAAGATGATAGGTATGATCCACTTAACAGTCTAAGCTCTCTGACTATACTGTAACTTATACTTTTTTCTCTCTTCCTTAGATAGACATATATGGGCAGTCACCCAACTCCCGATGTAATGTTCTTTCCACTATCTCACTTACGCATACTTTAATTGGACATGAATTTTTAAATAGTTGAAGGGTAGGCACATGATTTATCATTCTGCTTATATTCAACTGGCTCTTTCCACCTGTAGCTGCTCCAAGTCTTTACTCCTCTCCTTAAGAGCACTATTTTAAACACACTCCACCTCAGCATCACCAAAGACCTAACCTTGTTTACTAAGAAAATAGAAGCCAAGCCATCAAGGTGTGAATTCCTCCACCATTCCTCCCCATCCACTTAGAAATATATGAGGTGTGATCAGAAAATACGGTGAACATTTAAATAAAAATAAAAAAATTACAGTAAAAGACACATTGCCATTAATTCCCTCAAAATACTCCCTTTCACTTCGAACACACTTATCCCATCATTCTTTCCACTTTCTGAAGCCGTTCTGGAAATCCTCTTCCGTGAGTGTATTTAATTGCGCTGTCATGGCTGCCTCAATGTCCTGAATCAATTCAAAACATTTACTTTTCATGGTCATTTTGACTTTGGGGAAGAGCCAGAAGTCGCGTGGTGCCAGATCCGGTGAATAAGGTGGATGAGGACACACCGTAATATTTTTATTTAACAGAAATTGCCTTACCAGAAGCATTCTGTGACAGGGAGCTTTCCATTGTGATCAACAAATACGGGGAATGCTGCTGAGTGCCATCCAAAGGGAAGGCAGGGATCTTCAATACGGGAAGCAGTGGTGTGTGATGAGTGTCAACTTGTTTGGTGCAGTCAGTCAGGTGTGAGCTATGGTTGAGAGGTGTTTCAAAGTGTGCCGTAAATTATCCTCCAACATGACAACACTCCATGTCACATATCACTTCTGGTACGGCAATTTCTGTCAAATAAAAACATTACGATGTGTCCTCATCCATCTTATTCATCGGATCTGGCACCGTGTGATTTCTGGCTCTTCCCCAAAGTCAAAATGATTCAGGACATCCAGGCAGCCATGACAGTGCAACTAATGACACTCACGAAAGACTTCCAGAATTGCTTCAGAAAGTGGCAAGAATGATGGAACAAGTGTTCGAAGCGAGGGGGATTATTTTGAGGGATTAATGTCAATGTGTCTTTTACTGTAATAATTTTTTTATTTAAACATTCACGACATTGTTTGATTTCATCTCATATCTGTGTCTTCACCATTCTAACCTGTTCTACTGGTTGGGAGTATGTCCCTATTATTTCCCCCGGAATTAATTTCTCTACCATGTTCTTGATCCCCTCCTCTCTTGAAGTTCAAGCTCTCACTCTATCATTTATTCCTTCCTCTTATCTTCAACCTCCCCCTTTCACCTCAAACCAAGAAACACGCTCATTTCCCTAATCATTTATTGCACTCACTATGGGCCAGGAAGTGTTGTGCACCAGGGTTGCTGACAAGATCTCTGTACTCACAGAGCTTATATTCCAGTGGATGAGTGACAATAAACAATAATTGAAAATGATGATTTGTGACAGTAGATAAGTGTTATGGAGAAAATAAAACAGGGTGATTCAACTGAGCTGGAGTTGGATAGAGGAGAATGAATCTGCTTAGATTTGTTGTTTTGACAAGTCCTCACAGCAGAGGTAATACTTAAGTGGTCAGGAAGGAGACAGCTTTTTGAAGACCTAGGGGCAAAGCAATTTAAGAGAGAGTAAACAAAATATGCAAAGGGGGGGCACTTTAGAGTATCTGTTAAGGTTCCAGTTTCATTCTTTTTAAAGTGGCTGTCCAGTTTTCCCAACACCATTTGTTGAATAGATTATTCTTTCTCCCTTGTATATTCTTGGATCCTTATCTATCAATACCGTAGAGTGTTGACAGATAAGAAAGACTTGTGACTACTAACATAATGAGCCTAAATAGAACATGGTACAAATATGAAGTCTGAGTGGTAGGTAGACACCAGATCATAAAGGCCATGGGGAAGAAGTTTGGATTTTATTCTGTTCTACATGCAACAGGAAGTCACTGGAGCATCTTAAGCAGGGAATAACATAATCTGATGATTTTCAAACTTTAAATATACAATAATACTACCGTCTTTAGGTCAACAGAATTTCTGTTTCACAGTTCAAAATTAGTGCTATGTACTCTCAAAACTTTACTTAAAGTTAGAAAATTTTTAATAGACGAAATTGCCTTAAGATATGTATTTAATGCTATACCTCATATATACTGGATTTAAACGAAAGTTAAAACTAGAGGGTATAGAGAATAAGTGTGGTTAACAAACTTAATAAATAAACCACACTTACCTATTGATTTTATTTATTGAGACAGTTCAGAAATCACAATCAAGATTTTATTTTACCCTTTCCGAGATTTTGAACTTTTAATCCAAAAATAAAAACTCACCTCGACAAGCTTCTTCAAAATCTTGGGTTATGTCCACCCAGTTTGTATTACTTTTTTCCATCTTTTCTGGTATACTGAGCTCCCATCCTGAATCATCATCTTCTACAGAAGCTTTCATAACCATTATGCCTATAAAATTAATATTGGTGTAAACGAAAGGATGCAGCTTTCAGGGCAAGAGTATGTGCAAATCACGTGTGTTTTAATTATTGGATGAAAACCTTACTAAACTTAAGCAGCGCTCTTTTGAGTTGGAGGCTGGTACTGGAAAAACATACCTTAATGCAATTAAATCTCAAGTTAATTAACCCTACTGCTGCTCACTTACTAATAGCCCACCACCTACCAGAGCTCATAAAGAGTGTGTCTTCCCATTATTTAAGAAAAATAATAAATCATTCCACCACTGGCCCAAACAAACTCCAGAGCTTTCAACTTTCAACACAGGCCACAAATGGCCAACGCACTCTTCCGGATCGCCTCTCGCAGTCCAGGACCCCATCCGGCAACTACTCAAGTGAAGGTGGTCTCTCACCTGCCAGGAGCTCGCCGGGCCAACCTCTCCCTGGCCGCGCAAGACCCCGGCACAGCCTCGCCAAGGAGCACGGCATGAGGGAGCGCACCGCGGTGTCCCACCCCTCCAGGCCCAGAACTGGAGCGCACCTGATGCGAGTACCTGCCCCACCCGGCCCTGGCACCGGCCCCACAAGGCGTCAAAGCAAGGACAAGGCTGTTGTCATGCGGGAGCGCGGGCACGCCCGGTGCCGGGTCGTAACCCCGGTAACACCAGTCAAGGCCAGGGCCTCCGCGGGCACCGGGCACCGGGAAGCCCGAAGCTCCTACCTGAAGCGCGGCAGGAGGGCCGGGGACGCAGGGTGACCTAGCGTCCCCAGAGTCCGCCACATGCGCGGGGGCCGACAGAGAGAGAATCTCAACAGCTTCGCACGGGCGATCCCTACCTACTTCTTCCGTGGCCACCCGAGCCGCCACGGACCGTCCAGATCGCCGAAATAACGACACCTCCTCCGCCGTCGCCCCCTCCCCTCTCAGCTCAGCCCGACCGGCGGCGTGCGCGCATGCGTACGCCTGATACACGCGCGACCCCGCCCCTTCTCCCTCACTCCTAGGGACTTCGCGCTCCCTGGCCACACCCCCTTCTCTCGCCAGGGCCACAGGCGGCCGTCTTGTCTTCTCGCGGGAGTAGAGCCAACCGCGAGACCGGAAGCAAACTTTCCTCTCCAGATTCGGGCCCAGTCCTGGGTACTCGGGGGGGGTCCCAGTAAGAGGGGGAGCCTGGGGTCGCAGAGCCCGCTCCGCTCCGCTCCGCCCCGCGCGGCTCCCTGGGAAATTCTTAGACAGGTGACGTTAAGGCTCAAGGAAACAATGGGTCTAAGCGCAGACCTTAACAATTGCAATCATGAATGAGCCCGGCCTTTAGAGCTCTAGAGCTGCAGTTGCATAACTGTCACCAGGTTTATATTTATTGGAAGTACCCGGGGGTTTCGTGGTTAAAATAGAAACAAAATATCTACAGGGTCAAGCCAGCCATTTTCTTTCAAACTCTTAAATGTTTTAGATTTTAAAAAAATATATTAATAAAATGATCAGTTTGAAAGTGGGGTTACTAAGTAGAATGGCACGGTAGGAAATACATCTTTACCACTACATGCCCATTAAAATTGAAAAGAGGATACCAAATTCTGACCAAGATGTGGAGTAACGATCTCTCGTGTTGCTGATGGGAATGCAAAATAGTTACTATAACCACTTTGGTAAACAGTTTGTCTTTTACTGTACAGTTAGTCATACCCTCATATGATCCAGCAATTCCACTCCTAGGTATTTACCTAGAAATGAAAATATGTGTTTGTACATTAATTTTCATGGTTTTATTTTTAATTATCAAAAACGGGAAACAACCCAAATATTCAACTGGTAAATGGATAAAGAACTAGGAGTAATCTATACAATGTAATCAATAGTAATTACCAACAAACAGGGAAGAACTACTTAATGTGCAAAAACATGAATCTCAAAAAAAATTGTGCTGCGCAAAGGAAATCAGTATGAGCAAAAGAGTATGATTTCATTTATGTGAAACTAAGCAAGACAAATCTAAACTACAGTGATAGAAAATAGCAGTGACTGCTGGGTGGGGGTGAGGGTGGATGTTGGGAGGTTGTCAAGGAAGAATTAACTGGAATAGGGCTAGGTGATTTGAAGTGATGGAAATGTTCTGTATCTTGATTATGGTGGTGGTTATATGGGTGAATACATTTGTAAAAATTCAGTGAAATATAAGTGTGCATTTTAGTGTTTGCAAGTCAAACCTCAACAAGTTGATTTAAAAAAATTTAAAAAATACATCTTTATGTCTCTCACAGAATAATATGTTTCCTAAGGGCAGGAGCTTTGCCTATTTTGATTAAACCTGTATCCCCAGCATTATGGCCGTGGTTGGCATATCCATAGTAGGTACTCACTAAATACACTGATGATGACAATGTAGAAAAGAATTGCAGTAAAACAGAAATTTATATTGTTTTTCCAAAATCATTTAATAATCTTTACAGAGGCCAAAAGGAATCTAGAAAAGGATGAACTGACTGCATCTAAGTTATTCAGTATTATGTGCATTGTGACAAACACCAAGACAGCAAAAGAAGAAGGAAGAGGAGGGGGAGGAAAGAAAAAAAATCACCAGAACAAGGCAAGTGAAACAAGATTTTCTTAATTTCTTTACTAAAACTGTAATTTATTTGAAATTGAAATTTATTTTCACAAGGTCCAATTACCCCTCTGCGTAAAAACCATTTTTCCTGAGAAAGAGAAATGATGACATCCCATACGCTTCATAGTGTTGAAAAATTATGGGCGTTTTAGACATTAGTTAGACTCCATGGCAAATCAGTGAATGCAAAGGAACTAATTGACAAATATTTGGCCTACCTAAACAAGCCTATATAGATACATAGTTGATGGCACTTTTGGAAAACTGGAAATTAATTCCTACAAGTCTAAATCTTGTCTCATAAAATTTTAAATATTCCATGCTTAAACACTAGTGATGAGAGGAAATTTAGCTTGATATAGTCATATTGTACTCACACCAGGAACCAGTATAACATGAATTTGATAAAAGCAAAGCTGCCAAAGTGAATTTTACATTTGACTGTATTCAGTTTTACCACTACATAAAAGAAATTAAGAATGTCCTAACAGCTGTGGACAGTTCAAAAATACTTTCAGAAAAGGAAATAGAAAGAATAAAAATATCCTACTGTATCATATGACAGAAAGAACCATGAGGTTATTTTTTACTAAGTATAGGTAATACCAGTTTAGTTAGTTCTATTGTATTTACACTCTCTTTTTTAAAAATTTACATTTATATATGTTAGGAATACACAATAATCCAATAAAGTTATAAAAATGTCAAATTTCTGTATTAGGGAATTATGTATAATTATCCTCTGTGTACTGTTTATAATGTATCAACATTATATAGATTTTTCTTGCACATATTTTTTATTTGTTGTCTCTACTATCATAGTTATTGCCATTGTTAACTAGTTCAATTGTTTTGTTTAAATAACTGCATTTAAATAACAGAAAATTAAATATAGAATATATAATTTCAAATAAACATCTATTTTCATAATTTTATGTTAAAATAATAACACATATGTGTACATTTATTACATATCTTTTTTTCCCCTTTGTATGGCTGTGTTCTGGATTGACTGTTTAAAAAGATAGTCACCCTCCTTCACTGAGTGAATGTACAATAATTTAACAAGTCCTTTGTTGATGGACATTTAGGTGGTTTTCAGGGTTTTACCATTATAAATATTGCTATCATGAATAGATGTGTGTACGTGACTTTTCATAGTTTTGCCTGTGATCTTTTGGCTAAATTCCTTTAAAAAGAATTTGGGATCAAAGTATATATGTATATGTAATTTTGCTATTGCCAACTTCCCCTGTATAACTTTGTTCCTTTTTCATATTTCTGCCAGCAACATCTGAGAGTGTGCACTTTCCCATAGCCTCATCAATACAGGATGTGGTTGAAGTTTTGGATTTTTGCCAAACTGGTAGGTGATAAAAGTGGTATCGTAGTGTAGTTTTAATTTGCATTCTCTTTTAATGAGTGAGATAGAAAATCTTTTTTTAAGGATAATTTGCATCTTTTAAGGATGATTTGTCTGCTCTTATTTCTAGCCCATTTTTCTATGGGATTATTGCTTGTTTTCTGTTTTACTTCTAAGAAGCTCTCTGTATATTAACTCTTTGTGATTTAAGTTGCACTATTTTAAGCGAGTGTATCATTTGTCTTTTTAGTTTGGGTTTTTTTTTTTTTTTCCCATTTGCTATGCGAAAGTATTTATTAGTCAAATTTATCAACAAAGATGTCATTTGGAACCATGGGCATTATTGAGGGAAGTGGACTCAAAATTGATTCCTGAGGAACCCCAACATTTAGAGATCAGGTAGAGAAAGAAGATCCAGTGGACTTAGTGAAGGACTCTGAGAATAAAGAGTGAAACAGCAGAAAAACCAGGAGAGTAGTTCACTGAATTTGAGAGATGTTAACTCCCAATTATCCCTTTAATAACCACATATACACATAACATAACTTATAACATTGTTTTCTTTGTAAAAAATCTATTCAAAATTCCTTTTAATGAATGATTTTCAAGCAGTTTGCTGGTACTTATCAAGTGAGTTTTATTTTTAATAAAAAAAGATTACATATATAGATTTCTTACATTCCATTAATGAGTTGTCTAATACATAGATATTGAAACTCTTAAACTTCTATCAAAAGGGAAGTGAGCATAGCAGACATTATCAACCAATTGCAGATAAAATATGAAAATAATGAATTGGAAAAAGAAAGTGAAAGAATAAAGAAATACTGAAAAACAACTTATAAATAAGATAAATTTTAGATCCTAATTGAAATACACTGTCAATGACTTAAAACTATTGAGCAAATTTGAACATACAATATCTATATTATAAACTATAATATCAAATTTAAATATTTGATATTAAGAAATTAATGTCTTTGGTAGTATAATGGTATTGTAGTAATCTTTTAACAATCTTTATTTTTTAAAAGAGATCCATACTAAAATACTTATAAGTGAAAAGATATGATGCCTGGTATATGCTTCAAAATCATCCAGTGGGGAGTTAGACGTAAATGTATTCCATTCATACTAATAAAGATTTGTGGATAATTGTGGAAGATGGTGATAGATATGAGTTCATTATACTATTTTCTCTACTTTTGTATACGTTTAATTTTTTCATAATAAAAGTTTTCTTTAAGAAAGAAATGAGCCAGTGAGAATGAGGGGCTTTAGCTCCCTGAAGGAAAAAATGATTTCTACTCTGCTGTATTACCATAGTCCCAGCAATATGAGTAACTTGAAACATTGAAACAAGTATGTTGCTACAAAATAAAACATGTTGGTATGAAAACTGCAAAGTCAATTGGGAAATTTAAAATTGTCTTCCCTTAAATGTTACACTAAACAGCTACTGTTCAGTGACCTAAATTCTTTTTTAATATCTATTAAACTTTTACTACAATAACCTTTGGGTATATTTGTTATAAAACCAATATAAAAAATTATCCATGCATGTAAGCCGAAATATAAAAATCACCCATAATTCTTTTGCATTTTTCCATGAATATACTCATACCTAAAAGCTTTTAGTTTGTTTTGTTTATTAAAAGTGGGTCTTCACTGTAGGTACATATGCTGTTATATTCTATTTTAACTTCAAAATGCATTGTGAATATATTTCATACTAATAAAAATTACTGTAGAACACTGAGGCACACAAGTGTTTTTCCGCTCAGGATTTTTTTTAAATGTCATGTTTGTAGTTATTTCTCCTGTGTGATTTATAATCTCAATTTCTTCCCCTTATCAGGCTTGTAAAATGTTCATCGAACTCATACAATTTTTTGCATTTGTATTTTTCCCTGAAAACCAACTTTTTATTTTTTGTTCTTTTTGTATATTTTCTAATTAATTAATTTTTTATTTTATCCTTATCACTGTCTTCTGAGACTCTTTTGGTAGTCCTTTCCTAATTTCGTAAGATGAGTAGTTGGTTCCTTTAATTTTCATTGTTTGTATTTAATGAGGACATATGAGATGATAAAGTTTCCTCCTATAGGTTTTGTTTATAACATATTCCCATTTCCATTGATTTATTGATTTCATCTCTTTTAAATTCCTCCTTGATCTAAGGTTTTTTCAGAGTGTTTAAAATTTAGAGGGGTCACCAATTTAGGAATTTTTATCTTTATGTATTTTTAACTTTATTGGCTAATAATCAGACAGGATCTTAAAGCACTGAAATTTCCTGATGACATACTAAAATCTGAATCTATTTTCTTAATTTTCATCATTTTTCTGGATATTAAGTGGACATTTTAAATGTGAAAATACACATCATTCAGTTCTGTGGAATTTCCTTAAATTGTATTTTATTGTATCCTACCTTTTTTCCTTTGTCTTCAACTTCTAAAAATAAACTATTCAGATGTCAGATTTCTTGAACTGGTCCCTTAATTTTTAAAAAAATGTCTTGTGTATTTTCAAAAGATTATTTGAAAAAATTAAAATTTGTTTTTACTTTGTTTTCCTGGAAGAGTTTTTTCAGCTTTATCTCCTAAACTGTCTATCAAGTTTTCATTTTAGCTACTATATTTTTTAATTTCCAAGAGATCTTTTTGTTCTATGAATATTTCTTACCACAAGAGAATACTGTTTGTTTTCCACATATCTTCTCATATTTCTGATAACATTAATGATAATTTTCTCTTCTCCCTGCATACTTTATTTCCTCTAGGTATTTTTTCTAGTTATTTCAAACTCTGTTTTTCACATTAGAGACTTCTTTGGTACAGTGATTCTTGGCTAGAAGTTCACACTGAAGCATGGGGTATCAAAGAGTAGATCTGAGGCTCTGTGTTCCCCGTAAGGGCTTCGCAAATGTTGCCTTCGCTAATAGGAGGTCTACCTGGACCATTCAGTTGGTGAATCTCTAACATCATTGTCTTTGGGTCTTGTATCTGGGGGCTGGTCCAATTTCTCAGAGAAGGTGATTTTGATACAGGGCCTTCATGTATCATCCAACTGGGCACTGCACAACTCCAGGTGTGTCATTCACACAACGTGTGTGTGTGAAAGCTTCCCCCAGAGCTGTGCAACTTAGCAGCTTTTCTCCAAAAATCTGCTAGCTGAACAGCCATTTGGAGTAAAGGGGGTGGTAAAGGGAAAATCTCAACATCCACTATAACATTTTCACTTAAGCTCCATTTTTCATTAGGTATTCCCCTCCCTCATCTGTTCCAGTATCCCTTCCCTACCCCATGCTAGCCTCTCCTTGCCAGAGAGTCTCTCTTTTTACTCTTTCCAATCTTCTACAGGGTTTGAAGAGAGGCAGCCACAGCCATATGGAACTGAGAAGATGTCAGGTCTTGGTTCTTAAACACACTCTCCTGTTTTCAGCCTCATCCTAACCTCCACCTCCAGAGGTCGCTGGTTCCATCAATTCCTGGATCTTCTGGGTGTTTCTGTGGTACAAAAATGGGCAGTTCTTTGGCTTTCCCCACCACTGGCCTTTGATCCAATTTTCTTGGGTCTGCCAAGTCAGTGTCCCCATCCATCTGCTTCATATCTTCAATGATACTGTTTTTTCTTTCATCCATTCCTTTTGTCCTTGTGAGTATGTGCCTTTCACATTCATTTTGTGGAGTTTAATAATACCTTTGTTCAGTCCTCCATGTTTAACAGAAAATCTATCTAAGGGATCTTGAGCAAGTCCCTGAACGTGTTAAATCCCAGTGTCCTCATTCATAAAACAATGACTTTACACCAGTTACAAGGTTGTGAGAATCAGAGAATTTAGTTAATTGTAAAATTACTAATGTAGTTCTTTTTCTCAATTTTTTGATGCATCAATTATTCAGTACCACTTGACTACATTGTCTAGAAGGCCATTTATCCAGTACTGAAAATGAAGTTCCAGTACTTTACTTTTGTCTCACTCAGATTCACAGCTGCTTATCCTATTTTTTTAAACATCTGTGAGGAAAAGGATCTTTATTTTATATTCCCATCTCTTCAAAAATCCATTTCAGTGACTTGAGTTTATAAAACTATAAAGGCATTTATGCTTCAACTTCTGTACTTTACAAGTATCCAGTATAGATGTGAAAAAGTCATTTCAGTTGCCTAAGAAGCAGCCTTTTAGATGCTTGAAGATTTATATTAAGTCGTATGAGTGTCAACCCTGAGATAAAATGTAAAACCACTTCTATTCTAAACTATATTGAACTGAAAATATAGATGCTTGCATGAGATATATTCTTATAAATGTCTCTCTTTATCCTTTAGACATGACTTTTTAAAAGCTATAATTGATCATGTTTACTTTTTAGAAAAAAATTTCAAATGCTACTTAAGTCTGCGCATCTGAAGTCCTTGGAGAACTCTGTGAAAGTTTAAAAAAAAAAAAGAGCTTGGGCAACTCAAGCAAATGTAGAAAAACATGAAGAGTCTAGTTATTTATAGAATGGTGTGTTTCCACCATTCTGTGCCAGTTATTCTTAAAATATGCTTGAGTACAAACAAACAAGATTGACATTCATTGGTATTATTAAGTGGGAATATATAACATGAAATTAATACTCAGAATAGGAATCATTCAAAACTGGAATGCAATAGCTAAAGAGGAATCCAAAATGAAACCTATTCTAACAATCTTTCTTACAAAATAATTACTAAAATAATTTGAAAATAATCCAGGTAAATATACTGATAAGTGTGTGGAGAAAAAAAATAACACCATCTGTTACAAACTATGATTAGTAACTTTTCCATTATTGCTCTAACCTTCTCCTTAGGGACATTCAAGATCTAGGTTTGCTACAGATATCCCAATATGTAAAACTGAGTGTTAATGTTATAATGTCAGCACATGAGTATTGAAATATTTGGAGTTATACTAAAGAATTTGAAGAAGCATAACTTCTAGGCTTTATAAGAATCTAAGCTATGAGACATCCTTCTACACACACATAAATCACAAAGAAACAGTCAACTGAGATGCCTGCAAAGTATTTGCAGCACTGCTCTTTCATTGTTTGCTCACCCTTTCTGGAAATTAAAGTAGAAAGTAGATATGGGCAGAATATGAAATGCCTATTTCTTAGGATTTTTGTATAGAACTTTCATTTCTGCAACCCTTTATTTTTTTTCCAGCAAATGGCAGACTGCATTCATGTTGTGGAATCTTTCTCTACAACATAGACCTCTAAAAATTATGATTCCTTAATCTTCACATGGTCCTGCCCTCTACTCCATATGAGAAAAATATAAAGAAGAAATATTACTTCTTTTATTGTCTAGTCCATCACTGCTTTCCAAACTCTACTTATTTTTCAGTTCTGAAACTTTTAAATGATTACTTAATATAACTCAACAAATATTTATTAAGACCTTTTTTTTTGGTACCAGGTAATCCTTTATGGCAGTATCTCAGTATACAAGACAAACAAAACAAGATCCCTGCTCTCACGGGAATTACAATTTAGGAATATAAATTATTCTGGTGTTTAATTATAAAAATAAATCTAAGCAAATTGGAGGTAATTCACAAGAAAGAAAAGCAGAAAAAGTAATTCTGCCCAAACACAATTATTGTTAGCATTTTGGTCTCTTTGTTTCCAGTTATTTTTTTCTCTCCTCAGTCAGAATTTTTTTGCTATTGCTTTTCTTTGTTGGATGTATATGTTGATACTATTTAACATATTGGATCCTACATTTTTCCATTTATAAACATGTGCCCATGTTAACTGCATAATCTTCATGACCATCATTTTGAGAGTTCATAATATTCAAATGTTCACTGTTTCTTGAGATTGGTATTTGGATATGATCCCAAATCAAGTTCACATATCCCATCCTTAGGAATAACTAGTCTCCACTGGGGTTTGTAAACAATGCTCCTTATATCTCCACACCCTCTTTTAACTTCAGATTCCTGACCAGACATCACTAAGTCTGTAATGGCTTTACACAGAAAGGAGACGTGTGTTAATGCTGCTGCCCAATGCTCCATGCAACACACTTTCCCATAGAAATAACATGATGAATGATGTTTCAATTCCCAGGCCAGTCCAGATCATACAGGACTTTTTTGGTCTCTGATGTACTTAGTGTACTGTTAGCACTGCATATTATGTGATTCCATGTACATGAACTATCCAGAAAAGGCAGATCTAGAAAGACAGAAAGTAGATTAGTGGTTGCACAAGACTAGGGGAGATAAAGGCTTGGGCAGGGGGAGGGTAGGTGATCTCTAAGAGGTATAAGGTTTCTTTTTGAGGTAATGAAATGTTCTAGAATTGACTGTGGTGATGGTTACTCTGAATACACTAAAAGGCATTGAATTGTACACTTTAAATGGGTGAATTGTGTGATATATGAGTTATAGCTCAATAAAACTGTTTTTAAAAAAGAATTTGGGGTAATTGGGGATAGGAATGCAGAGTGGCTGCAAATGGTCATGAGGGACACTTTTAGCATGGTGAAAATATTCTATAATCAGATTAGGCTGATAGTTTCATAACTCTAAGTTACTAAAAACTTATTGAAGTATATCCTTAAAATGAGTAAAATTTATGGTGTATAAATTACACATTAAGGTAACTTTTTTTTTTTAAAGTAAACTCTCAGAGGACTTGAGATTCCAGCTCAGAGAGGCAAAAAATATTCTTGGTCTGAACTCAAATTCCTGGAACAGTCACACTCCCTGAACCAGAAGTCATGCTCCCTGAATGCTCCCGTTATTTATGAAGGCACGTTATTTTGTGGCCAGCCTGGGACCACTGGAGAGATTTGTGGCCACCCACAAGGCCCAGAGACATTGCTACAGGCCATAGTATTTCAAAAATTCTAGCTAACTCGGCATATGTTGCTTTTCAACTGGTTAGGTGGCAAAGAATGGGCAACTTGTGAAGATGAACATTTATCCCCCACCTCAGTCTCCAGAGCACAGAACTCTATTGGGCTTCTCCAAAGATTATAATCATCCATGGTGTCTTACACTGGGTTGTTCTTGGGACAGTAGTTATCTGAGGCCACTGGATTGGTTCCTTGTGGATGAAATGGACTAATACCCCAGAGAATTTCGTAGGTCAAATAAATTTGGAGGGGAGGGGGTGTTGTTCCTGCACATAACTGTAGGGGAAATCAGAGTTCGTAGTTTTTAGATAGTCAGAAAACAGAGAAGTAGATTTGTACTTACCCAGTGCCTCTGCTCCCTCCCCATTTCTCCCCATGCAGGCCAGAACCTATCCACATGGCTAGCTGCCAATGTAGGAAGAACTGTACCATGACCCAGAGACAGACACGTCTGATGTTGGACAGTGGTGGGAGAGCTTCATCTGATTACCTGGTTCCTCTGCCAGTCAGGTACACCAGGGTTCTTATAATACCATTGAGCATGTAAAAACAGTACCTAATTCTGGTCAAACTTGCAACACTGGTCATTATAACTTAGCTACCTACTGTGGTATTCACAACAACTAATTCCAGAGGGGTCCCACCAAACCCTCCAAGTAGCACCTAGAAGCAATGCTGTATATACCAGCCTTGGTCTTAGACTAAGAGCTACCATCCACTGGGAACCAAGCTAACATGGTCCAGTATATGGTACCTTATCCAAGATTAGTACCATACCTGGCAAGAGAAAACAAAAAACTATGAATGAAGAAATTAAATCGAAGGGTTACATTCTAGGACAGACCATCAGTTTATTAATCTGTGTGGATTGAAGCTCTCAGGCTGGGCTAGCGGCAAGTCTTTAATGTACTAGGATCCCCAGGGGAAAATCAGGGAAATGTAGTTTTTGGGGGTCGTCTGCAAAGGATAAGATGTAGAGATGCATGGTCATCAGAATTACATGAAGCTGGGCTTAAGTTCTTGCTCTGCCACTTACTAGCTAAATAGCTAAGTAGTAAAGTTACTTTTCCTGGCTAAACCTCAAGTTCATCATCTGTGAAACCATCTTTTTTTTTAGGTTTAATATGAAATGAAATCATTTTTTCTTTACTTCTAAAGTCACAAGAATAAGTGTGATACTCCTCCCTGCCCCACATCCAAGAAAGGCTACAGAATAAGAGGGAAAAGACAGAAAGATACAATGTTACAAAAAGATGGCAAGCACTTATGTGAAGAGGGATTTCATATTTGCTTGTGATTAAGAACCAAGAATAAGGATTTCTTATTTACTGATAAGAACCAAGCATAATGAAAATATAGGTTATCAAGATAGGGAAGGCAATTTCTGTTTAAATAAGATGTGACATTGACATGACAAATTCTCAAGGAAGAAAAAGTCTGAAAAAAAACAGCAGCAATTGAATAATTGTTTTATGAATGTAGTATTTCAATGAGTATTTTGCACATGTCTATTTTCTTAAGAAATTTTATTTAAGTTGAGGTTTAGGTTACTAACTTGCCAATAACCCATTATTTCTGAGAATTGTCA